>NC_059383.1:25165675-25486612 GCF_019703515.2 Myxocyprinus asiaticus | reverse complement strand
GTAGTGCCCCTTTTTGGATAGTCTGCTTCAATACATGTGAAAGAAAGAAAGAAAGAAAGATTTAAGTCCTTTTTACTATAAATCTCCACTTTCACTTCCACACTCTTCTTCGCATTCTTTGTGCATATCACCACCTGCTGGTTAGGGCTGGTAAAAAGTGAAGATTTGTAGTTTAAAAAAAAAAGGACTTAAATATTTATCTGTTTCTCCCCCACACTTATCATATCGATTCAGAAGACATGGATGTGCCAGCCAGACTTCACTTCAGTCTACTATGATGGACTTTACAGAGGATGAATTGATGTCAACTCCAAGACATGGGATACTTCATGTGCCCCTGCCTAATCCTTGGACTCAGGATGGACTTCACAAAAATGACCTGCCATAAGCTTCCAGCCGGACCACGATGCCCCTCACTGACTGTTGCCTTTATCGTCAAAGGATGGACTACACTCTCTTAAAATGGAATACATAGACAACAAATTAATTGCCAACTAAAACCTTCAAATAAAGCCTTCAACATTCAAATAACAAAGGGCACTGCCTCTATGTGCACTTCCACAGTTAATACGGGATGGACTTCAAAGACTTTGTCACTAATTTTAAAGATAGTACAAAATAATTTTGTTTAAACAATGGCCCCTAACATTTACTAAGTTTACTAATTTAAACCATGACTTAATCTACATGTAAATAACAAATATTGGCATTATATTCACGCTGTTTAGCCAGAAGGGTACTGGCCCCAAAGTGAGCCTTGATTCTTCCAGGGTTGTTTTTCTCCATTAACTAACATCTTATGAGTTTTTTTGTTCCTTGTCACAGACACCTTTGGCTTGCTCACTGGAGGTCTAAATACAAATAGTATTTACTTATTAAAGGTGCACTCAGTAATTTTTTCATCATTAAAATAGTTTTACTCTAAAAGAAGTTAATTGTAATTTTGAAACATATATAGAAATTCATGACCACTCACATGAGATGAAGACTCTAGTAATATCAGTACCCTTATAAAAAGACTGTTCAAATCTACATGGAGAGGGTCCCCTCATGGTGGCTGACATGTTGAGATCACATGACCAGCTGAATACTACTCGCTTAATCTCAGTAACAGCCCCACTATTGGACATTTTCATACTTGGATTATATTAAGCATGTCTGACTGTCAATAGTGAATTTCTACAGTGGCATTGGTAACTCAAAACTATTGATTTTGAATTATGCTGCATCCACACCGCTAGGTGTCACTCTAAGTTCAAAATGACACATACAAAAAAGTAACTGAGTACACCTTTAAGGCACAATCTACAATCACATTGTAGATCACAGCAAACTGATGACTAAGACATTACAGCTTTATTTTCTGTTATAGCATAATTTCCTGTACAGCTGATTTGAAACTACACTGGCGGCCAAAAGTTTGGAATAATGTACAGATTTTGCTGTTTCGGAAGGAAACTGGTACATTAAATCACCAAAGTGGCATTCAACTGATCACAAAGTATAGTCAGGGCATTACTGATGTAAAAAAAAACAGCACCACTATTTGAAAAATGTCATTTTTGATCAAATCTAAGTTCCCATTTCCAGCAGCCATCACTCCAACACCTTATCCTTGAGTAATCATCTTAAATTGCTAATTTGGTACAAGACAATCACTTGCCATTATAGCAAATACTGCTGAAAGCTATTTGGTTCGTTAAATGAAGCTTAACATTGTGTTTGTGTTTGTTTTTGAGTTGCCACAGTATGCAATAGACTGGCATGTCTTAAGGTCAATATTAGGTCAAAATATGACCAAAAAAAAACCAGCTTTCTCTAGAAACTTGTCAGTCAGTCATTGTTTTGAGGAATGAAGGCTATACAATGCTTGAAATTGAAAGACAAAGGCCAACTGGCTCTAACAAGGACAGAAAGAGATGTGGAATGCCCAGATGTACAAATAAACAAGAGGATAAGTACATCAGTGTCTCTAGTTTGAGAAATAGATGCCTCACATGTCCTCATCTGACAGCTTCATTGAATTCTACCTACTCAACACCAGTTTCATATACAACAGTAAAGAGAAGACTCAGGGGTGCAGGCTTTAATGGAAGAATTGCAAAGAAAAAGCCACTCTTGAAACAGAAAAACAAAAAGAAAAGGTTAGAGTGGGCAAAGAAACACAGACATTGGACAACAGATAATTGGAAAAGAGTGTTATGGATCTTAACCCCATGGAGCTTTTGTGGGATCAGCTAGACTCTAAGATGCGTGAGAAGTGCCCGACAAGACATCTATGGCAAGTGCTACAGGAAGCGTGGGGTAAAATGTCACCTGAGTATCTGGACAAACTGACAGCTAGAATGCCAAGGATCTGCAAAGCTGTCATTGCTGCATGTGCAGGATTTCTTATTGAGAACTCTTTAAAGTAGTTTAAGAAGTTCTGAACATTTTTTTCAAATTGTAATAGAAAATGTTCATGATATTAATGTCCTGACTATACATTGTGATCTGTTGAATGCCACTTTGGTGAATAGAAGTACCAGTTTCTTTCTATAAGAGCAAAATCTCTACATTATTCCAAACTTTTGGCCACCAGTGTATGTCTGTTGTGAAAAGCACTACACAAATAAAAATGACTTGACTTGATTTAACCACTGGAGTCATATGGATTTTGATGCCTTTATGTGCTCTTTGCAGTTTCAAAGTTCTGGCCACCATTCACTTGCATTGTATGGACCTATAGAGTTGAGATATTCTCCTAAAAATCTTTATTTGTGTTCAGCAGAAGAAAGAAAGTCTTACACATCTGGGCTGGCATGAGGATGAGTAAATGATGAAAGAATTTTCATTTTTGGGTGAACTGTTACTTTAATATTCCATGTCTGAGAGTACTTTTTTTTCTCAATGGCTATGACAATAGATCTGAATGTATAGGTTTCATACAACTATTAAACAAAACAATTAGGCTATTACAGAATCCTGTATGCATTCACATCATCATGGGACCCTCGTTAAAGACATAATAAACTCGACAAAAAAACATCTATGTCCAATACTTTGAAAAGCAGTTAACAGTATAGATTTTTCATAATTCTATACCAGCTGCAATTCTAGTCAAAATTGGGCAACTAAACGAGGGTGGTGACATCTCAAAGTGTTAGGCCTACTATAGAATAATCTGCACATTTCCAGTGACATAATTAGTATTCTCTTCTTACGGAGTGAAAATACAGTGAAACAAATGTACTTATTTATTTATTTATTTATTTATTTAAACTAAGACAACAAATAAGATGAACAAATGTAGTCCACTACTATTATGTTTAGGTACACTTTCAAAAGGATTTCCAATACACAGTACTCGAGATTGAAGAATTAATGTTTTCACACCTTTCGGACCCACAAAAGACTGTTGGTTTCGATACACAACGACCCAGGGACATGTATCCATTTACACTCCCCCTGAACGAGTATGGATCACAGGGCCACTTCAAAGACCCACAGTACCACAGAGACCATCAAAAGACTACAAGTTTCTATAAGTGAACTTAGCTGACCAGGCAGCTCCCATGGCCATCACTCTCCTGGGGACAATGTAGGAGAAGCATCTCAAAGACAGTATTTCTCCTCTCTAGATTATAATCAGGTTTTGGACATGAGGCGGTTCATCTGCGGGGTCCTTAGTGCAGTTCTCGCGCTGTGGGTCAGTGCGGTCAGCTCAGCTCCAGCATCGTTTCCTGGATTCCACGAGGCGTCCAGGAATAGGATGCGCAGCGGAGATCAGGCGGGTCACAGCCGCCACTCGAACAGATATCCGATTTACTTGATGTACCTCTACCGAACCCTTCTAACCGGAGACGACAAGCACATGAGCCATGATAATCCAACTCTTTACGAGTCCGATTCGGTGTTGAGTCTCGTCCCCAAAAGTAAGTAGCATCATTAATTCAATTTTCAATCAAAAAGTAATTAATCTTTATTCATTCATTTATATATTATATATATTATATTATTTTACAGATAAAACGCGAAAAAAAAAATACCGATTAATTATTAAATTATTATAATTCATTATTTTTATTCAGAGCATGGCATTTTGTGAATATTATTTTTCAGGTAACAAACTATATTATAAAATACATATTATTTATTACATATTTATAAAAAATATATATTGTTTTTAAAATAATTATAATTATTTCTATTAGCTTAGTTAGAGCATAGTATTGTGCCAATATTATTTTACAGATAACAAGCGAAATAAAATACAGATTCTTAATTATTATTTATTTTCTACATTATTATAATTCAATTAATATTTTTTATTAATTTAGTTACAGCACAATATTTAGCAAATATTATTTTACAGATAACATACAAAATAATAAAATACTAATTCATATTTATTTATATAGATTATTTTTTTATAAAGAATTGTAATTCATTATTTTTGCTCACTTAGTAAGAGCATTTCCCCACTATTATTTTACAGATATCACGCAAAATAATAAAATACAGATTTATTGTTATTATTATTTTTATTGATTATTTATAGTTTTATTTATTTTTTCAGAATTGTTAATTGATTATTTAAGTGCAATAAAATATTTAGACGTTTAATTTAGAAAATATTAAAATAAAAATCGTATACGTTTAATTAGGCCTTTAAAGGCCTACATGTATGTGTATAAATATGACGTTAAAAACCTATTGTGCTCAGTGTGACCGGGAACCTAATTTGATGGCGGCAGTTTAGCTGGTTCTATTAGCCAAGTCATGAATTATGCTTATAAGTCAGTGTGTGTATTAGCATCAAGACGTCTGTTTCATAGTGGCTTGGCCAGCAATACACATCTAAACAAAAAGAACGTTCTACTTTTTTAATTGCTTGTCCAGAAGGCCCATGTGTGAAAACATTTTATTAAGCACCACACATCACTTATCCTTCTAGACCTTTTAATTAGAGCACTGTTCATGTTCTAGACTAATTTCTTGTCTAAATATTCTTCAGGTTGCAGTCAGATTGGTGACAGATGGGCAGTGACATTCGACATGTCCTCCATATCAGCGAGTGACAGCGTCCAGAGGTCAGAACTTCGGATTTGCCTTCAAGAATTTCCCTCTGCTATTGACATGGTGGTGGATATCTATCATGATTCCAAACGTGAATGTAACCAGAGCCACTGCCCTGAAACACGGCTTCACCTTGGCAGTGTGAGAGCTAAACCAAGCATACCCGCCTCCCAGTGGAGGGTCTTCAACATCACTGCCCTGCTCAAGTACTGGTTGCATCAGAGTGAGAGCATCTCCTTAGAGGAACATCTCCAGATGTCTTCAACAGAAAAGGGAGAGAATGGGGGACATGAGATGGTCCAGCTTCCTACAGAAAACAGGGTCATAATGGTGGTTTACTCCAAGCTGAACCAGACCAAGACATTCACCCTCATCCAGACCGCTGAGCACTCCAAATATGTAGCTCTGGACCAAGCCAGCGGTGGAAGTGAACCTGTCACCCGGCGTCACAAGAGGAATCACAGAAATGGTGAGCGGGTACGAGAGGTAATAGGAACTGGCATGACTCCTGCCGTTTCTCCTGAGGAAGAGAAGAAGCCTCTCTGCAGAAAAGTGGATATGTGGGTGGACTTCGACCTGATTGGCTGGAGTGACTGGATCGTTTATCCAAAACGCTACAATGCTTATCGCTGTGAGGGTAGATGTCCTACACCCATAGATGAGTCCTTCACCCCAACCAACCATGCCTACATGCAGGTACGTGTCTGTATAAACCAATTGTTGATTCAGTTTTTTCGATTTAGAATATGTATTTAAAATATTTCTTTGCCTTTTTGCTGAACTCAAATGTTTGTCTTTTTCCTCTCACTTGCAGAGTCTTTTTAAGTTGCACCACTCAGACCGGGTTCCATGCCTATCATGTGTACCCACCCGTCTGGCTCCACTCTCTGTGCTCTACTACGAGAATGGGAAGATGGTTATGAGACACCATGAAGGAATGGTGGTAGCAGAATGTGGCTGTCACTGACATCTATTTTAATCTTAATCCCAAACTCGACATTAGCACTTTTGGATATGCTCCTCTGAACCAGAAATGCACATGAACTCCAACGAAGATAGTACAGATAAGTCCAGGATGAAAGTCACAGCAAAAGCAAAGTTTCTTAACCATTCTGGAAAACTCACTATGAAAAATGTACAACGTATCTTACATTATTTTCACTTTGTACAGTATTTTCACTTGGAATCATTGAGGTATCCTGCACTGAGGCACCTGGATTATTTGAAGCTATTTTTGAAATTTGTGTTTATTTAAATTGTAAATGGTAGAATATGTAAACTGCAAATTTAATAAAATGTGTAATTCAAAATGGTTGTCTTTCTTTTGTCCCCATCTCTTTGGTTTAAAATCAGCAATAGATAAGGCAAACACTTAGCAATCCTCTGGTGTTTGTTGATTTTTTTTAATGCTTAGATGTCTCTTCAGGAATAACAGGGCAGTTTAGAGAATTTCACAGAAAAAAAAAAAAAAAAAGGCATTTTACATTCTTTTGAATAACACTTCAGGTGAAAATACTCTTTAAGACGAACTGAAATAATATGATTTTATTGTTACTTGAGTTTGTCTGGATTTCCTGCATAATAACTCGATGAAAAAACAACCAAGAAAGAAACTGTTGACCCCCCCCCCCTCCACTGGTCATGCTGCAAAACTACCCGAACAATCTGTATCAAACAAACAATGTCACATGATGGACTTTAAGGTATCCCCCCTGTTTTAGGCAGAAGTAGAGCTGGGCAGGATTGCCTGCATCAATGTGCTTGGGATGCGCTGATCTGACATCCGAGATAGTGGCTCTTTCAGGCACAACCGTGTTAGCTGATGTCGAGAATCAAAAGCAATGGCTTTTGCGTGTCTAGAGCGACAGCATCAATACAAGGAAAGAAAATACCAATAGAACAGTACATAATGGAAAAAAGAAAGATGACATGGAAGGAGAAATCTTCTGTGCATTTATCCTCTTAGTGAACAGTTATCATCACAGTAATATTTGTTACAGTCGTCGCCTTCTTTGCGTAGCAGGTCCTCTGTAATTAGATATCCATTTCAAACTGTGCATCTTCACCTTGAAATCAAAGACCAAAAATCAAACAATATTAATATGCGTCTCAAACATTTACAAAATGGTAAACAGGATACAACCATCTAGGGTTTTTGAAAATAAATATACTTTATATTTAATACCACGGTAAACCACACTTTTTGACCAATGAATTTCTGTGACTTTTCCATGACCTTTCCAATCATTCATTACTACTGTTCAATATTCACAACAGAACTTCCCATGACTTTTCCAAGCCTGGAAATCACAAATTAACAATTATCTTATAGTTCCAGGCCTGTGAGAACCCTTTGACATTTTGTTAATGATGACTTTGGGCCAGCTCCAGTGAGTATATTTGAAAGTACATTTACCTGCATTCTTGTCTGCAGGGTGGCTGATGTTATTGTTGACAGTCTGTTTGGGGAAGGCCTTGTTATTTTTCATGGTGACCGAGGGGGGACTGGTCACCCCTGGGATGTCAGGGAGGCAGCAGGGCGGTGTGCGAGCCAACGGGGAGCTGCGACAGTCCAGCAGGAACTTTCGATCATAAATGATCCTGGTGCCTATGGAGTAGTGAAAGTGACCCTTTTTAATGCTAAATAAGTAATTAAAACTAAATCCAATCAAATACCTGAAAGCTTTCTAATGACTGAGGTTACGGTTTGAGGGATGGTATTGTTAGGAGATGCTGGTCCTCTATCAGGGTTCAGGGGCAGCATAGACCTTGAGATTGTGAAACATGTAGGCCAGCCAGGTGCGATCAGGCTGTGCCAGGATAGTCACATTTGTGAAAGGCGTTGTGAGATGCACTCGATCCTTGCATGTCTAAACATGTCTTTATGACATTCAGCAGGAACACCTTTAAAAGGTTAAGCTGCACGTTGTTTGACAAATACAGGTCTTGTTCTATGTGTTTCATGAGGCAAAACACCTTATCTGTGCATTGTTGAGAGCAAAAAGGCAGCAGGCTGAACCTAGTGAGAACATACTATCAGTTCTACTCCTGTTGGTCCAGCTGAGACTAATGTCAACCTTGAACACACAAACCTCTGTGAACTGCATTCACTTAGCGAGTTAAAGCGGAGTGCACTAGATTTAGGACTATAACTGTGGAAACAGATCAATTTAAGGAATAAAAATCAAGGATAATGCCATATATTTGTAATTCTTTGATAGCAGGAGACAGAAAACTGGCATAATACATAGGTTGACTCAAATGCAAGGATGCAAGGTTTCATGTCTGTAAAAAGAGAAAACAAATGTGACGCAATAATTACCATCCAAATCACATGACAAAAATGTATCTGCATGTATCAAATAGCCTACATCATATGACGTATTGAGTACATTACACCATGGCTGAAAATTGTGATATGGACAAACAGTGTTGTTTTGATACACCGGATATTGTAATAGTACAATAAGGACAGTGTTCCTTAGGAGCTAGAAAAGCAGAAGTTGCCTTGAAAACTGGGAAACCAACAAAGTCACATGTCTTGAGAATTGTCACGTCCTGTTTTCTTGTCTGTTTACAATCTCCGTCACCTGACCTGACAAAAGCATCAAGCTACTGTTCATAATAAACCGCAGTCTCAGGCAAAAAGATAATAATAATAATAATAATAATAATAATAATAAGCAAAGACACAACAGAATACATAAAGGTTTAGCGTTATAGACCTGCAGAATCTTTTATCTTTGTAACCACAATGAACTTCCAAGGGCTGCAGTCGTGTTCAGGGAGTAGCCAAAAAAACAACAATGATTTTCTTTAGGTGACGTTTACGTTCCTCATTATTACACGTCGACAATTACAGTTCAAAGGTAAACAATAAAAGACAAACAGGTCTGCAACATTATGAGGTCATAATTGACGGCGCACGCGCATCGCAGTCTGTCAAGCACAAAGACAATGCGAGCGAGCGCGGTGCACGAGCTCTCGAATGCATCGCTATGTCGCGAGGGCGAGCAAAACAACAACAATCCGTGCATTGTGTACCACCAATTTATTTAATTGCAATTGTACGGCGTTTACCTCCGGGAGTAGTGCTAAACAGAGTCCCTCCGGGCGTTGTAGAGTAATCATGAGGCATATGGGCGGCATCATTGATTGTAACGCGTCTGGTGGTCGGAATTGCCTGACTGGTGGTCTTCTGGCCGCCCATGGACATTTTGAACACTATTCTGGCCACAAACGTAGGAAGCTGCCTTTATTAAATCGTGCCTCTGCACCCTGAAGCAAAACAATTATGCAATTTAGCACGAATACAACCTGTCAGGAAAATATGCAGCAGCTCAGAAGGCAGTTAATTTATATAATGATTTACCTTCTCCCTTTCTGGCAAACTTGACTACATACAAAAATAAATAATACTAAATATCTGAGCTTGTATAACACTACATTCACACTCACAAACTAGCTAAAATGCTAGGCTTCTCCGCGACCACGTTTTCTCTCTCCCCTCATGCATACACCACGCACTCAACAAAACATTACCAGGAAAGGGCTATTTAAAACGGAGAAATTATGCAACGACGCCCTCATTGGCGTGTGACGGAATTGCAAGAACACGACGGGAATTGTAGTTTTTCCGAATTTTTACACGAAGAGCGCACACGTGCGTAAACATGTGAAAAGTACGTTCTAAATTCAAACTCTAAACAAAATGAGCCATTTTCTTGAAGTCTTGGCACACTATGGAACCTTTTTACATTTCTGTGTTGGAACGCGAAAGTTCACAATCGTGGGGTAAACTTCTGTGAATGGGAGACCACATCAAATTATTTCTGCGTTGAGTATCACTTTTACGTTATACGTTTCTATGACTTTCCAGTTGTGACCCTTTTCACACTTTCGGGTTTTAGAATATAGAAGTAAACAATTGCAGGATAAACTTCGATTATGGGGAATGGGAGACCATGCTAAATTTAAATTTTGCTTGCACATCTGCTCCAACATCAAAAGCAAAACGCCATTGTTATGTTTCCACAACTTTCCAAATAAAGAAAAATGAGAGACAATAGATTACAACATTCAGAAAAGAGATGGCAGCAAATTTACTGTTGCTCTCTCAGCAGCTGTATTAGAAACCTCACTGTATCTTTGGTAACTTTTTTTTTAAATTTTTTTACTAATTCCAGAGTAATATGATACAAAGTATAATATTATAAATGCACACCAAATCATTTTAAAATTGCAAATATAAAAAGGTTTGCTTGATTCATGCTGCTAAGGCGGAATTGCGTCATCACAGTCTGTGAAAAGGTTCTATAGAGAATGATGTATGGCAGCCTAATGATGCCAAATTTACTGTTGCTCCCTCAGCAGCTGTATTTGAAACCCTGTCGCAGCAGTGTTGACTAGTTTTTTAAATTAATGTCAGGGTACTATATATATATATATATATATATATATATATATATATATATATATATATATATATATATATATACTGTATATATACAGTTGTGCTCAAAAATTTGCATACCCTTGGAGAATTGGTAATATATGTACCATTTATAAAGAAAACATGAGTGAGCAGGCAAAACACATTTATTTCTTATGGGATTCATATTCAGCTGTAGGTTATAACAGAATGGCACAATCATAAAACAAAACATGGCAACAAAGAAAAAAATGAAATGACCCCTGTTCAAAAGTCTGCATATCCTTAGTTCTTAATACCGTGTATTGCCCCCTTTAGCATCAATGACAGCATGCAGTCTTTTGTAATAGTTGTCTATGAGGCCCCAAATTCTTGCAGGTGGTATAGCTGCCCATTCGTCTTGGCAAAATGCCTCCAGGTCATGCAAAGTCTTTGGTCGTCTTGCATGAACCGCATGTTTGAGATCTCCCCAGAGTGGCTCGATGATATTAAGGTCAGGAGACTCTGATGGCCACTCCAAAACCTTCATCTTTTTCTGCTGTAACCACTGGGGGGTCAATTTGACCTTGTGCTTAGGGTCATTGTCGTGCTGGAAAGTCCAAGAGCATCCTATGCGCAGCTTTCATGCAGAAGAATGCAAATTGTCTGCCAGTATTTTCTGATAACATGCTGCATTCATCTTGCCATCAATTTTCACAAGATTCCCCATGCCTTTAGAGCTCACACACCCCCAAAACATCAGTGAGCCACCACCATGCTTCACAGTGGGGATGGTATTCTTTTCACTATAGGCCTTGTTGACCCCTCGCCAAACATAGCGCTTATGGTTGTGACCATAAAGCTCTATTTTGGTCTCGTCACTCCAAATTACATTGTGCCAGAAGCTGTGAGGCGTGTCAAGGTGTTGTCGGGCATATTGTAACCAGGCTTTTTTGTGGCATTGGCGCAGTAAAGGCTTCTTTCTGGCAACTCGACAATGCAGCTCATTTTTGTTGAAGTATCATCGTATTGTGCTCCTTGAAACAACCACACTGTCTTTTTCCAGAGCAGCCTGTATTTCTCCTGAGGTTACCTGTGGGTTTTTCTTTGTATCCTGAACAATTCTTCTGGAAGTTGTGGTTGAAATCTTTCTTGGTCTACCTGACCTTGGCTTGGTATCAAGAGATCCTGAATTTTCCACTTCTTAATAAGTGATTGAACAGTACTGACTGGCATTTTCAAGGCTTTGGATATCTTTTTATATCCTTTTCCATCTTTATAAAGTTACATTACCTTGTTACGCAGGTCTTTTGACAGTTCTTTTCTGCTCCCCATGGCTCAGTATCTAGCCTGCTCAGTGCATCTACGTGAGAGCTAACAAACTCATTGACTATTTATACACAGACGCTAATTGCAATTTAAAATTCTGATCAGGGCCATTTGGGTGATTTATGTTATCATTATGATTTAAAAAGAAGCCAAACAACTATGTGATAATAAATGGCTTCATATGATCACTATCCTTAAATAAAATACTTTTTGCATGATCAGGACTTGTGAAAAATGATGTCTTCAAAAAGAATGCCATAAATAGATTTCATTTATCACTTAATGTCATACAAAGTCCAGTAAACATAAAAAAAAGCTAAATCAATATTAGGTGTGACCACCTTTGCATTTAAAACAGCACCAATTCTCCTAGGTACACCTGGAGACAGTTTTTCTTGGTTGCTGGCAGATAGGATGTGCCAAGCTTCTTGGAGAATCTGCCACAGTTCTTCTATCTGTTTAGGATGTCTCAATTGCTTCTGTCTCTTTATGTAATCTCAGACTGACACAATGTTCAGTGGGGGGCTTTGTGGGTGCCATGACATCTGTTGTAGGGCTCCCTGTTCTTCTATTCTAATTTTTTCTATTTGCAAAAGTAATGTTTGGAAGTCTAACATTTATATTTCCTATTGACACACTAAAGTAGCAGATATATATAACCATCTTAAGACAAATGCTTTTGTGAAACATCTTATGTGCCTAAGTCTTTTGCACAGTACTGCATATATATATATATATATATATATATATATATATATATATATATATATATATATATAAAGTTTGCTAGATTTCATCCCAGTCTGTGAAAAGGGATTCTGTCTCACACGCACACATTGTCACAATATGTCACATCTTTCTTTATTAATTTCTGTAAATAATCTGAGCTGGTGTACAGGGTAAATGGTCTATACATATCTTCATGTCAGAATGAATCTGAATAAAAGGCTTGTATACATATTCAATGTTCATATCTCCTCTCTCCATTGCAATACAAAAAATAAATAAATAAATAAATAAATAAAAACATGTTCAAATAGCTACAAAGCATCTACATTCCCCATGATATGGGCATGTTGGTATTACTGGATTCTAACTAACATGTTAAAGTACATCCATAATAACTCTAATAAGGGTGCATAGCATTCTAATTAAATATATTTTGTCATATTATATTTATACATATATTCTTTATTAAAAACATATTTTCTGTGCATGTGCGCAGATGCATTCCTTAGTACAGAGTAATATGATATTGCGTTTATATTGTCATTTATCCGTTCTAAACAAGTATAGGTGAAGTCTAGATTTTTGCAACAGTTTTACATAAACTCTTTTTTAATACATAACGATTGCAAGGTTAAATCATTTTGTTCTTCAAGATAAATAAACAAATAAATGAATAAATAAATAAAAAACATATTTTCTCCCTTTTCCCCAGCTTTGTTTTCAGAAACTAAAATAATACAGGTCCTTGACAACTGTTACAGCAGCAATAAGGTATTCAACAAGAATCCATGTCCTGCATGCTGAGGTCACCCGCACCCCTTTCCCACATCCCAGCACCCCTCACTGACAATCCTTATACTCCTGATAGTGGACATTGGATTCACCATTAAACATGGAAGAGAAATCATTTGTCAACACAAACCTGAGTGAACAGAAAAAATAATATACAGTATGAGGCAGAACTCATAAGTTTTTTGATGACTGTTGGTGAGAAGGGATGTGTGCAATTTCACAAAGCACACAGCTGAATTGAACCCCAGAAAAATAAAAGGATCTAATTTAAAAATTTTAAATACAAAGTACAATCATTGCAATTCATCCAATTGTCCATGCATTCCTTAATTAACTCTTTTTGTTTTTGGATTTAGAAAACAAGTTAAAATTCATTCATTAATTCGTTTGTTCATTCGTTCGTTCATTCATTCATTCATTCACACCTCTCAACTTAAATTATATGAATGTGTGACCTGAAATCACTGTGTGCTCATGGTTATGTAAGCTACTGTGCTGTAATTAAATGCTGAGCACCGTCCCTTTTTTTTCTCAACATTATGCTTGCCATTGACTTTTGCCATTCATAGATCATTCAACGATGCCTTGCCCATTAAAGTTGAACACCGCTATCTTGTACACACATCGGTATGAAGTGTCCGTTCAGTGAACTTGAGTTGGTATGTACACTAGATCACATAATTGCATACTGGGACCTTTGTGAGCATGCTTTTATAACTGTATACATCATACAAATGCTACTAAAATGTTGGGTTAATAAATACAGTATATACTGAACACACAAGTGCTCATAGACAAACACACACACACACGCACGCACCAGCAATTGTATTCCAACTGTTTCAGCAAGTTGATATTATTGCTTTAGTAGACTATACTTTAAGAGTTTGTGTATGTTTGGGCTCTTTCATAATAATTAAAGTAAAACAAAAGTGACTGTGAAAACATACATGTGAACAATGTAATATGGCATCGGTTACATGTACTTGCAATAAAAGTATATTTATAAGTGAGATGTTTGATGCCAGAGTAAGACAGACAGTTGTGAGTTCACAGTTCAGGGGTCAATTTTAAGGTTGACTGTCACAGTGCTGTCTGCATATTTATTTGTCTATTTTTAACTGTACATCGAAATGCAAAAGAATATGAATAATCAAAGAGCATCATCAAAGTTTTTTTAAATGCTTCCATTTCACATGGCTCCATCTTAAGTCCCAAACGTTACAAAGTCAGTTGCTTAGTGATTGTACAGTCCCCAAGCCCAACACTTCACAGCTACAATCAGTTTTTCACCAGCACAGCTTGATTAATAATACAAAATAAATAAAAACTCCCAGGCAAAGTGCAGGCCCAAGAGAACAGCATGAAAGGGAGTGTTAACCAGCATGCAATGCTACATTAGTCTCCAAAATCGGTCCGACATGGCAAGTCAGCAAAAAGCAGCAGAGCTACAAATGTGGATGAATGGATGGTCAACTGTGAACTGTCAGAGCAGGTTAGAAGTCAGAAAAAGCATGTGCCCTCCATAGGTTGTCAGGGATTTTGGAGTGTTGTAGATACACCAAGTTTACTTGATCCAATCTTAACACTGTTTTGAAGGGAGGCGGTCTTTAAATTTGAACCAAATTAGACGAAAGCAAAAGGTGGCTGACCGTTCAAAGGAACACAAATACATTTAAAAAAGCCTGGAAATAAACTCACAGACACTCACAAGCAGGAGAGCACAGTGGCTTATTCTCATGCCTACTGCAAACATCGAATAAGCTCTGACCGATCCAGAAAAAAAGCTAAGTACCAAGCCAGAAGCAAGTACACATGCATTAGATACCGACACACACACGCACACACCAACGCACATTCACATAGCACAGAGTGCATATATCACATAGAATAACAGGATAAAGGGCCAGTGTAAATGAAGAGAGTTGTGACAATCTGTTTGACAAAATAAAGAACTGTTGCTTTTTTGGGACTGTTGTGTTCCCGAGACTCTCATTTTCAAGAGTCCCTTTTGTTTCAAGATAAAAGGTCCTTGTGTTTGCCCCCTGCACCCAGTCCTGGAACGGCCCTTTACCTTGTACCCCTTCAGTTTTTTTTTAGATAATGACAGCTCATAGGTCATGCACCAGCAGTCAGTCATGCGTTTACAGTTGACAGGAAGCACTTTTTGTTGCTTTGTTTGGTCATTTTCTTTACGTTTTTTACGAAAAGTTCATGCCCTAAGTTAGTCGTATATTTTTTTCTGTTAAAAATGTTACAAAACTACAGGTAGAACTCCTTTTTGTTCCAGTGATGCTCCATGGTTGCTTGATGCTTTTGGGTGGGATGTGGAGTTTTTCGATTTCAATGTTTTCCCTCCTGTCATTTTGTTTTTTTCTATCGCTCCATGTTTTGTCCTGTCCCAGTCACGCACAGATGAAGGATGGTTTGGCAGTGGATGTCCGACTCTGAAAGAAGAGCAATTCCTCATGAACAAATTGCCTCTTCAAAGAGACATTTTAGATCCACTGCCTGAAGCGAGCCAACCAAAGTCACTCTAGCTAAATCAAACGGCTGATGGTTCTGTCACTCAAGCTTAACAAACAAGTCTGCCACATGGGTGTTAAAGAAATATTCCGGGTTCAATGGAAGTTAAACTAAATCGACAGCATGTGTGGCATAATGTTGATTACCACAAAAATTTATTTCGACTTGTCCCTCCTTTACTTTAAAAAAAAGCAAAAATTGAGGTTACAGTGAGGCACTTACAATGGGCCAATTTTTGGGAGGGTTTAAAGGCAGAAATGTGAAGCTTATAATTTTTATAAAAGTACTTACATTAAGTCGATTGTTAAAATCATATATAATTTTGTTTATGCTTTGTGGCTATCCTTTTGTAACAGTGAGTGTTTTAACGTTTACAGATTCACCCCATTCACTTCCACTGTAAGTGTCTCACTGTAACCCAGATTTTTGCTTTTTTTTATTCAATTTTTTTAATGAAAAGTAGGGAACAAGTCAAAGTTGCAATCCACATTATGCCCCAAATGCTGTCGATTCAGCTTAGCCTGTATTGAACTAGAATATTCCTTTAAATGTTATATAATGCACCTCTGAAAATCATATAAACTTTTCCTGCTCTTACCTTCAGGACAGTATGCGTTAGATTCAGTGCTTTACTCTCCGAAGACTGGAGTGCTTCACAGCCTGAACATCCCTCTTCACATCCACACCCAACTGAAATGAAAAGGAGCAAGGGGAGAGAAAGGAGAAGACCATAACATATTTTACAAACTCTCATGGAATCTTAGGACAGAAACGATACTCTATTCAAATACAAAAATGCAGACAAGAATGCTTGGCCAAGGCAATGATAAAGTTAGCTTCAAATGTTTGTGCCATTAAACTATATGTGTTATTATTCAGGTAGCAAGATATAAACATGTCAGCATTTTAATTTAGTCAACATGAAATCAAAATCTACCCTATTTACTTTCTTAAGGTACATTACAGGTCTTATTGTATGCAAATAATTTGTGCATGTTATTCCAAAGAAAAAAAAATGCAATAACTTGCTCTTATGCTGCATTCACGTTGGAATTACTGTAATTATGAGATGGCAACTCGAAGGTTCTACTCGGAGCCGTTCACGTCTTGGGAACTCGGAAGTTATTTGTTTCTATGACAACACTCATAATGCAGAAACTGCTTTTTTATTGATAACAGCAAAATATTTATCACTGCATCAGTTCATTAATTCACCTTGATATGTTATTGCAAAATGTTAAAGAACAAAGAAAATGACATTCATTCGGCCTCAGTGCGCGAAACAGATATCTGCTGTGGAGTGCTGTGATTGTGTCTGACGGCGCACTGTTGCACTTGTACCATGGCAGCCGAGCTCTCCTCCTCCATTAACATTAAAGAACCTCGATGGGATCAGGAAACATTTGTGGGTCGAGCAAAGCATTTCTTTACTGTCACTGACCCCAGAAATATCCTCCTTTCAAACGAACAACCAGAAAAAGCACGTCAGATTATTCAGGATTACAGAAAAGGGGTGGTAACGCCAGGTCTCACAGAAGATGATCTTTGGCGGGCAAAGTATATTTTGGACTCTGCATTCCATCCAGACATGGGCGAGAAAATGCTCCTGATTGGTTGCATGTCTGCTCAGGTCCCCATGAATATGACCATCACTGGATGCATGATGACACTCTACAGGACGACTCCAGCTGTTCTGTTTTGGCAGTGGATCAATCAGTCTTTTAATGCAATAGTCAACTACACCAACAGGAGTGGAGATGCTCCCATCACAGTAAACCAACTTGGCACAGCATATGTATCAGCCACCATAGGGGCGGTGGCGATGGCTTTAGGACTAAACGCATTAGCAAAGCATGTTTCTCCACTCATAGGCCGCTATGTGCCATTTGCTGCTGTAGCCGCTGCAAACTGTATCAATATTCCGCTGATGAGACAACGGGAACTCAAACACGGCATTCCAGTAACAGATGAGAATGACAATCGATTAGGAGAATCTTCAAAGGCAGCTCAACAGGCCATCACACAAGTGGTAGTGTCCAGAATCCTCATGGCCTCTCTGGTAATGGCCATCCCTCCATTTTTAATGAACTCCTTGGAAAAGAAAGGCCTTCCTCAAGAGGTTTCCATGGATGAGTACACCCATTCAAGTTGGCTTGGTTGGATTTTGCTTTGTGTTTGCAACTCCACTGTGCTGTGCAATATTTCCACAAAAGAGCTCAATGGTGTTGAGTCGCTTGGAACCAGAGTTGCAGGAAAAGATTGGAGCCAGTCATCCTGGAGTACAGAAGGTCTATTTCAACAAAGGACTGTGAGACAAAAGTCAGTGAATCTCCACTTTACTGGAACTGTTTCACTCACCATGAATCCAAAACATCTCTTCTGTGTTCCAAAGTTCACCCATTCCTCTCCAGGACATCCCAGCTCAGTCATTTTGGAAGGTGTTTTGACATTTTCGACTGTTTTAATTGTTTTTAAACTAAATGCATTTTGTCATTGCTGATCTGTGCCAGTCTTCTGTCAGACATGTGTATGACGGTGCTTATTAATTTACATACGAGTAGTTTCTTTTGAAATTTGCAATTGTAATTGTGCGTGCTGCCACATTATTCCATGTGCCATTCAATGTCATTTTCGGTAAGGATCAAAGATGGCAGATTATGTTCTTTCTGATAGTATGTATTGCATTGTTGTAATCAGTATTTCATGTATGATCTTTTCATGAGGGTTGCTGTTAATACAGAACTGCCAAATTTCAAATTCAGTTTTAAGAAAAGCCATGGGACCTCATTATGTCAATAGTGCAATCAGTTTCAAACACTGCCAAATACAGACCTCTGCTGCACATTTCCTTAGATGCAGGTTTAATAAACAGACACTATAGCATGGATTTAAAAAAGAACAAAGAAAATGCTCCAGGTAATGTTGGTATAATAAGATGGCATATCAAACAGAAATATGTATACATAACCTTTAACTGTTGATGCCGCTGCCATATTGGTTCTTTTCACATGACGTCATTACTGTCAAGTCAGAGCTTTCATACAGTAGAATTCCGAGTTTACAATGTGTAATTACAAGCTCTACGAAGACGTGAAAGCTTTTTTACAAGTTGGAATCTCATAATTACGGTAATTCCGACATGACGTGTTACGCACCATTACTCCTGAAATTACTTTCATTTCCACTGACGTCAGGCTGTGCGTGTGATTGGATAATATTATTAGTAGGAATGTCATAAAATATTGATACATCGATTATTGATTGGCACGTTATTTCTCCAATACGTTTTTGAGCCATATATATATTAACATTAGCCGACATTTAAATTAGAAGCCTAACTTGTATGCTTTCATATTCACAGTCAGTTGGCCTTCTGTGTAATGTAGTCTGGTGTAAAAGCTTTGGGAGACCACAAGGGGGTGATATAACGTTTACTCTACTTAATACCAAGTAATTGTCACCTCTGTCACCCCTACATTTGTGCAGCTGGTGTTTTGCATGGTGTTTCATTGTGGGTAATATTATATTATGGCGAATAAACAAATTGGAGAGATTTGGGGAAGGGTCAAAAGAAGCAAATTTGGAGTCATTTTGGATTCTAGGTTGATGGAGCTGTCCGATACCTGGACAAATCAAAATAGTGTGTAAAAAGAGCAAAGCAGAACTGCCATACTCTGGGAACACAACCATTCTAATATCCCATGTGAACAGTTATCAAGCGAATGGCAGGGATAAGCAGTGAAAGGAAGCTTTGAACCCTAGGAAAAAACTTAATGTGGTGGAGACTCCCTTTTTTCCAAAACATGTTAGAGGAAATGAAACCGAAGTTCGAGTTACCCTGCTGTTCACACTTTACTAACGTTGTGTTGAGAAGTATGTATGAAGAGACAAAGACTATTGTGCTTAGATTTAAGGGTTTGTTGTAGCAACAAGTAGCTCTATTTTATCTGAAAAAATGCTGATATCAGTTTGGAAAACTTTCAGATTATCGCGCACAGGCACATGAGGCAGAAAGTCCGGGCTGCACAGGAGATGTAACAGCGTGCAGAAAACCAAAGTATACTTAGCCTTTACACCGCAAGGGGTCATTACATGAGTGTGTTTGTCACCATAATAAACCTGAACTGAATTGAGGCAGTCACCTTGCTTACAACATTCCCGTGCTCATCTGTAAATTGCTCTTCATGTAGATGATCACCGGTGAGATCTACTGAATCATCTTTCTGCAAAGAGTGATATATATGAGTGATAAGAGTGATGAATAATAGTTATGGTTCAAGTTTGTAATCAGCAAATATTGCACATCAACACCATGCTCTAAAACATGCTCTTTGCTCAGACTGGACAGGCCAGAGGACACACCTGTGCCTTCTGTCTGTCCTGGTCCCATGCCCGTAATTCCCCCTCCTGATGGGAGAAGCCCAGCCCTTTCTCAAATGGATGAGTGCCCAGCAGACGTCCACACAGGACCTCTGAATGGCCTGTATCACATACCGGGGTAAGCAGGGCCTCCTGTGCTACACGTGACTGATTGTGGTCCTGGGATGATGACATCATGGCCTCCTTGGTCTGTCTTGCTTTGGGTTGGGACCAGCTGTGGAGGGAGTCAGCGAAGCCTTCTTTCTCCTGGGAGTAAGGCTGGAAGGCATCCCCACCAAGCCTGCAAAGTTTAGATGCACAAAGATGATGTAAATGATGCTTGTTTGTCTAAGGCCTGTTGTACACATCCTGAATCTGCAACGTGAGAGTGGCACATATTTATTTCAGCGCACATAATATCAGGTTACAGCATTCTCACTGCCTACGTGAGTAGCATGGTGCTATGTCCCAGAGGTTGCACTGAGAGTAAAGTTTCTGCACCAAGTCTATTTTGACACGCATCACACACCAAACACTGAAAGGAAATATGTTTAAAATACACTGTAAATCTATTCATCAAACAAAATATTTTGCAATATAAGCTTTTATGGAAAAAAAAGGAGCAAACAACACACCCATTCTTTGAACTTTGATCTGTTGGTCTTGATGCAAGTTGCACAAAAAGCACTTTCTTTTCAGTGAATCTGACTGAATCCAGGTGATTTAGGAAGTTTAGTCTGCTCTTTGGGGTTTGGGTTCCATTCCGTGTAGATTAATTTGAATTTGAATGTAAATGGGGTATGCAACTCATGTAAATTAGATGTCATGATGATCAAATTCTTAATAATTCTCAATGGCATATTACCCAAAACCGTTTTTTTAATATTATTGGAATGTTTTAAAGGAATATTCCGGGTTCAATACAAGCTTGATTTCCCTGGAAAAGAATTGACTCATCCCTTGTTTACTTATACATTATATAAAAAAGCGAAAATCACATTTAGAGCAAGGCACTGACAATGGAAGTGAATGGGGCCAGTCCATAACCATTAAAACACACACTGTGTCAAAAGTATTGCCACAAGACATAAACATTATACTTGTTAACATGATTCGAGAATGATAAATCAGGAATTTACTGCATTTATCATTAACAGGGTTTATCAGTGTAAATTCTTCATGACAACGAAGTTGTAATATTGGATATTACATTACACAGATAAGGTTATTATGCAACTTTATCACACTAAAATCATGTATAATGTTTACATCATTTGGTTCTACTTTTCAAACACTGTGTATTTTAATGTTTATGGACTGGCCCCATTTACATTGTAAGTGCCCTACTGTAACCATGATTTTTGCTTTTTTAAATAAGTGACGAGTTGAAATTATTTTTTGTGGTAATCAACGTTATTCTACAAATGTTGTCGATTGAGCTTAACTCTGTAATGCAGCAGAAATGCTGTCAGTGTGAAAGTACAAAGCGAGCTTGCAGTTGCAGACATAGGATGTGTGAAACAGAAGTAGGCAGTATAATGTGGGGTACTAAACTAATCCATACCTGTCTCCATTGTGTTCAAGCGCTCGAGTCAGTCCAGTTCTCTCACACAACTGAGCGTAGATCTGTTGCCCTGTAAGAACAGAAAACTTTTCCTCTGAACTTGCCCCTTTTCCACCCTTTCCTCCTCCTCTAGCTACACCTGTCACACTGCAGCCCGCCACCAACTCTGTCCTCATGACCTCCGACCTCTGACCTCCAGCCTGCCCATTGTAGTTGGTCTTTGGGATAGCACCACTGGCCCATGCTTTTTCTGCGATCCCGGACACTGGCTCATGCTGTAAGTCATCTTCATCAATCTCCTCTTCCTCCTCCTCCTCCTCCAGCTCCATAATAGAACCACTGGCCCCGCTGGCTCCACTGCTGGGTCTCCCCAAGCTACTGCAGGGCAGGCTCAACGTGTTGCCCTCCGAATCATCCGCACGGCTGCTACCGTCCAGGGACGAGTCCTCAACAGTCACCAGGGACGGACTGACCCCTGCTGGCCACACCTGCACATCTGACATCTCCATCATGGTGTCCTCCTCGGTGGTGGCGATAGGAGCACACTCCAGGCTGGACACCTCCTGCCAGTAGGGCTCAACGCCCAGTGGGGAGGGCAGGCTATACTGCATAGAAGCGGGGGAGAGCAGCTCCTCTTGCACCAGCCCGTAACCTGAGGGACAGCCAGACAAAAAAGGCAACGCTAACACCATTCAGACACAGTGGGGGTAGGTGGAGGGGGCATGACCCTCACTGAGAGCGCATGCAGAATGGAACACAGTGCTCTGGGTGTGGTCGGTTTCTGTCAATGTGTAGGTGAGCAAAGGTGTAGTGCTTTCAAGTATAAGTTTCTAGTTTAACAGTAAATGCCGGGTCACTGGACTGTTTTTCTGTAGAAAGAGATGGGGCATTTAAATCACTCACAGCAAGCAATCCACTGTTGAATGAGTTTTCAGGTTTTTTTCCAACCTATTGTCTATGTACTGCATCTATGGTATGCTGTTGATTACTACAGACAATACTTTCGACAGAATTTCACTTTTGGGATTGGGGGTTGGGGCCAAGAATAGGGGATAACAGAGCAGAGCAAAAAGAAGGGTAGACTGTGGCTATGTAAAACTGTTCCAGTGCAGAGGCAAAAATATTGTACAAGCATCATTTATTTTAAGAATGTAATCAGATCTTAGTTTAGTCATAAGTACACCATTCTATCAAAAAAAATCTACCCAAATAGTTTATTTTACCATTAAAATAAATAAATAAAATCATGGATTTTACTGGTTTTATTCACATCAATTAAAAAACAAAACAAAAGTTTAAACATTTTTTGTTAAAAAGTGATAGTTGCATGTTTTAAATGTTTATTTGCGGTGCTTTCCATTTTTCTGGTAATGATCCATTGTACCATGTGTTCATTTATATAAAATGAGGTGCAAGTCTAAATTAATGTCTGTGGTAATCGACAGCATGCCAAAGATGCAGTACATTGACATTACATTAAAAAGAAAACAGAATATTCCGTTAACAAACACTTACCCACCCACATACATACTAATCTGCTCAGGAATCCAAAATTGCCTCATGTCAGATCTTTCTTTCTCATATGTATGAAAGTTGTGTACATGACCAAGCAGCACTTTCAGTTTAATGAGTATGTAACAATGGCTTTTCTTTTGTGTGTATGGTATAATGTGCGATTCACATTCATATACATTGGGATTGTTCAAATGGATATGGAATCGCTAAATATATAACTTATTTGTATTTACATGCCATGTGTGTAATTGCATGCATGTTTCTGACCAACTATTTCATTCTGAATGAAAAACTCACCAATATACAGTATATTATAATAAGTATTCAGAAAATTGAAAACAGACGACTAAAAGTGTACCACTGACATGAGCTTTAGTTAGTTTAATTAACTGGGCATCAGCTAATATTGAATAATGACACAGAACTATAATTAAGGCATTTGTATTGCCTCTTTCCCAGGTATGGTCCAAAACAAAACAATTTTGTATGGTACAAAATAAAACAAAACAAAAAACAAAAAAATAATCGCATTACACCTGCACTCCTGATAACATGGATTGGTCTCACCTTACATTACACTGTTCCTGTTACTGTCCTGACATGAGTAAATACTGCCTTTCATTATAGTAACATTTCATACTTTTCAAATGGACTATGTAAAGTGTTACTGATTTTTTTTTTTACTTGTTTGTTTGATCATGTTTCTCATCCAATTACTTTATATACCCAAAAATCCAAAGACAGTCAAGCTGTTCAATTTTACATTTCTTTGCCAGAACGCGAGTCTCCATAAAAACGTAAAAAGGAATTTGGAATCTTTTTTAGACTAGTACCAACAGTGTAATTTATGTAAGTAAAACGCAACTATACAATAAACTACTTTTATTAGTCGACTCGATTATCTATCGAACAAATGGCACCATTTTTATTAGATGTTTAGCTAATGTAGATGGGTAGGTACAGTAGATGGATAGATGAATGGATGGTAATAGTCATGATGGATGGTAAGATAATGAAAAAAGAAATAAAGAAATATTGAAGAAGAAAATGGAGACCTTCGCTGTGCCCCCAGTAATGACAATACACAAACATGTGAGTCCAACACACACAGTACACACCTTGAGGCTCAATACAAACACTCAACATAAACAACACAACATGGGGCAAATGCGTAAAATGTGCTGCAGGGATTTACTATAATGCACACAATCACAACTTTATTGATCGTTATATACAAATGGAACAAATGAAGACACACACATCCAAAAACACACACCCAAATACGCACGCGTGCAAATCAATGTAAAAATCCCACTCAAACTGTGAGACACACACTACGTAACATTATACAACACAAAACACAATATAAAACACAACACAAAATTATGGCCCGCAACATCTTGAAATCACACATTGTTTTGAGTGATCTGATTAGATTATATGGACTGACGGGGGGGGGTTACATTTTTCTTTTTCATAAGCACAAGTACGCACACACACACACACACACACACACATACACACACACACACACACACACACACACTCACAAACACACAAACACACACATTAGGACTGCATCCACATGTGAATTTTTTTCCTGTATAATTATAATTCTGTATATTTTCATTTCAGCATAATTTTAAGTTAAAGTATGTATTATTTTCAGTGTTAAAATACAATACTTTCTTCTATCTCTGCTAAATATGCAGTGACAATTTTAAGTAAGCCATTTGTAGATTGATTTCCCTAAAAAGACTGTGGCGGTTTCAAAACATTGCTCTGCTTTTTTTTTCACCCAATTTGGAATGCCCAATTCCCAGTGCGCTTTTAAGTCCTCGTGGTCGCGTAGTGATTCGCCTCAATCCGGGTGGCGGAGGATGAATCCCAGTTGCCTCCGCATCTGAGACCATCAACCTGCGCATCTTATCACGTGGCTTGTTGAGCGCGTTGCCACGGAGACATATGCGTGTGGAGGCTTCACACCATCCACCGCGGCATCTGCGCTCAACTCACCACGCGCCCCACCGAGAATGAACCACATTATAACGACCACGAGGAGGTTACCCCATGTGACTCTACCCTCCCTAGCAACCGGGCCAATTTGGTTGCTTAGGAGACCTGGCTGGAGTCACAACATTGCTCTGTTTGAGCCTCCCAACTAACCCAACACAGCAACATTGGCTCAACCACTTGTATGAATTTGGAACGGGACTATTAGTTTGTCTCAGCCAATGGAAGATAGGGGAGTGTTTGGTAAAAATGTCTGAAAACAGACATTATTTTTGCAAATCCATTTTGTGACTCTAGAGGCGCAAAAACTACACACTTCACCACACTAAAATAAACCTCTACAAAGACTTGTCCTTAATGGCTACATGATTCCCTTTGTGAATACAGCCCATTACATCATAAACAACACAAAGCCCTGCGGTTTGAAATGGTGTCATCCACACACATACACACGCCATCGATAAACACCAACAGCAATATATCAGTTGACACATAATGTTCCAAAAATGCTTCTGCAACATGATAGGGTCACAGATCCATTTTCCAACAATGTAAACTGTTGCCAACAGAACAGCAGGGCTTAAAAGAACAACGTCAGTGTATTCACCAAAGATGAGAAGAGTTACTGAAGTTACTGAAATTCAGGAGTTAAAGCATCACTCAAACAAATAGTGAAATATACACAGGAGGAAATTCATACGTTAAAATCATGCCATGCATACACAAGTTTGTTACAGAACAACAAAAACAAAGGCCTCTTTTTAGCTGAAGCCTAACAATACATTTCTTTTTCAGAGAAGACAAAAAGAGAGCACATCAAGCAGCATGCACATGCATACAGACACAGCACAGTTCCCACCCAATGGGAACAAGAGGACAAAACAAACAAAAAAACTAGAATGAGAGGAAAAGAGGAGGCCCAGAAGAGGTCTTTATGAGGTCGGAGGTCGAAGAGGAGAGCTGTGAGGAGGAAGAGTAGGGCGGCTGGGCTGCAGATGACATGTTTGAGAAAGAGAGAGGGAGGAAAAGAGAGAGGGAGCAAGGCAGACACAAGTATGGAGGCCTGTTGTGTTTTGAGAGGGAGAGTCTTTCCTTGTAGGACTCATCCATACAAGCCTGCATGCTCCTCACCATTTCTCATGATCATTTTTGAAAACACACACCAAACAAATAAATGGTCAGTACCCCAATACATATTTTTTATTTATTTATTTATTTTTTTAGCGTTACTGTTACGTTTTCTTTATTTCATGCACATTAACTGCTTTATGATTATGGCGAAGAAATACAGATAGGTCACATTGGTCGACTAGTCAATTAGTCACCCAAAAATCCAAAGAAACAATCAGAAAGTCTGACTGGTTCATCTAGATTTTTCCTTTTTATTTTGATATTTTTATCGGTGGTGCTTTATTTGCATGCAGATAGAGTGCTTTGGTTTAGCAGGATGGTAACACCATCTCAGAGATGTTGCGTCTTTATATTAATTTTCTTTAAAGGTGCATTCGTTACACATTAACGAATGAATTGTGTTTTTGTGAAGTTTGATCCAAATGGTGTACACTCACATGAGATGAAGACTGTTCTCATAATAGTTTTCTATAAAAAAAAATGTATTCTACATGGTGTGGGTCACCCCCTTCAATGTGTTTCGCCATGTTGAAATCACATCACCCACAGTGTTTCACTAAACGTCGAAGAAGAGAATCCTTGCACTCATTGGCTGCCGCCTATTTAGATACGCTTGGCTATGCCTATTTAGCGCACAGTTTTGTTGTTTGGTGATGCAAAGAGCGAAAAGAACACAATGGAACATACTTATTTATCGTGCTTTAGCAGCAGAGACAATGGGAGATCCAGTAGCTGTACAGCCGAAGAAGAAGTTTTGTATGAAACAAGAAGAGAGAAAGACCAGCAAAGGCAAAAAACTAGAGTAAACATCGGTAACGTTAAGGCATCTATGTCTTCATTCATTTAGTGCAAAGTAGCTTGGTACAGCGATTGTTGTGGATTTTGTGTAAACCATGACTTTGTCAAAAACAGTATTCATGGACATCCTAAATTTGATCATCAAAAACAATTCTAATCTTTCCTTTACCATAACATTTTGTATCGCTAGATAATTGAGGTTTAGTTTATGCTAAGCTGTTCTCTAATAAAGGTAATAACTGTCTTTAGAAATAACATGAAACATATAGACAGTCTCCAAAGATTATTGGGACAATAATAATCTGTCCTTAACTGTAGAAGTCTGTTCACTTGATTTCTGACATTTGTTTTTAGGCAAAGTAATTATATTATGGTAGTAATAAATAAGTTTAGAAATTACCTCAAACTCCGACATTTTCCGGATGCAAATGATATTCCAGAGCTGGCAAGGGCAGCAGAGACCATCATGCTGATCCACGTCGATAGATGGCAGTATAGCGTCTAACACTATTGTCACATCGGTACTTAAAGTACACGAAGAAGAGCAACGCTAATGCTAGCTAGAGAACTACTGAATGCCCCTTTAAAGCACTGCCGCTACAGCCAAACACATGCAGATGGACATCTTTGGCTGTTGTGTCCAGAGCTATTTTTTAGCGTCTGGTCAAGAACATTGCATTTTAAAGATGGTATGTCAAATTAAAAAAAATCTAAAAAATTCTCAAATAAAAAAAAGGGACTAGTCGATTTTGAAAATATAAATAGTTTTGCACATTCCTACTTAAGATAGTACCTGTTACATTGGAGGACACTTGAAATCTTTTTATTTGTTAAATAATGATCTCATGTAGTCATAATAATAATGAATGGTATAGGCAGAAAATTGTAGCATTGCCATGACATGCCTGTTTCCTTCGCGATTCAAGAAAAATTGGAAAACTGGGGGAAAAAGTAGCTCTCATTACGTTCCTGTCTCAGACCTTCTTTCTTCCCAGATTTCATGCTATGGATTTTGAGACTACAGCTAATATGCAATTAGTGGCCTACTCAAGCAATTTCCTTCATCTACCGGTAAGCCTTGTATTACTTGGTGCCTAGTGTCAGTTCAAAGATGTAGCCATTGATAAGTTCAGAGGATTAGAAGATCAGTGCAAGTTGCAGTCTGTTCTTACCATTGACGACACTAGGGGAAAGCAGAGTGGAGTCGCGATCAGCCAGTCTGCAGGCTCCTTCCTCCACCACCTCAGGAACAGCCTGAGGAACCTGGGCTTCCAGAGACTTCACAATGTCTGACCGGTCAATGTTCTTTAAAGCTCCATACAAATTCTCCACTGTAAAAGATATGATGAGTGTTACGGTAGCACTCACAGACAAGGGAATAGTAAGGGTGAAATTGGTCTCTGTTTGTTGTTTGTTAACGCCATGCCAGTGTCTATGGCTATTTTCATGGCGAAGTAAAAAAATAAAAATTATTGAAAACCTAAGGGGTTCTATTTTTGGGAGTTCGCAAAGCGCAACGCTACGTGCAAAGACCGTGCACTACATCTCATCCAATTTTCATGAGAGCGCTAATTTTAGAGCAATTTTCGTGCCTGCACATATGGCCATGGGTGGGAGTGTTTGTGCTATGTGTGGGTGTATACACGCAAACTGTGGGTGTGTTGTATGTTAATAAAGTAGCGCAAAGCACAATTAGCTATTTTCCTGAGAAATAGGTCATTGTGCTAGACGTTTCAAAAGCAGGTCTGTTTTCAGCACAAAGTCTAAATTCAGTTCCTGCATGTGCAGTTTGGAGATTCTACAAGCAGGTGGTAATAAAGTTAATGTCCAAGCTCAGAAAATATAGTGGAACATAAAATTATGTCCCTGACTATCAGAGTTGTAGCCGTCTTATGAAACAAGGATTTATGAAATTTGTGTTAATCTATGTGTCATGGTTTATTTTTCAATTAAAATCACTCTGAACCCCACTCACCCAGCCCCCTACCTTTTTGAACAGTTGCCTTCTGAACAGCGCTACAGAGAACCGTCAGGCACAGGAACAGTTTTTTCCCTCAGGCTATCCATCTCATGAACAGTTAAAACTGCCCCACTGAGCAATAATTACAGTATGTACAATACACAGCTTAGTCTATTTATCCAAAATACCCTACCTCTTCTGCCATACATTCCCTTGCATCTGTATAACAGATTTGTATTTATACATACGTATATAAAACAGTCATATTTTACTTTTTCGCAATCATGCTTGTACGAAAATACCAAAACTTCATGGCCATGCCCATTGCTGCACTGTACAAACTGTTAAATCCAGACTAAAATGATAAGGAACCTTGTTAAAAAATAAACTTCATCTGCTTGTTTCTAATGGTGGGTTCCTTCAGATGGATATGCAGAGCAGAAGGTGCTACATACAGCCAGAAACGGCACACGTTTTGACCGACTTTCCCTTATTTACCTCTAATTGTTAGTCCTTTTGGTGTTTTGGAATAAAATATAATCTATCCTGCTTCCTCCTCATAACCTCAATGTGACTGAGCATGTCAAATTTATGATCGACCACAGGCGTCGTTAACGTGTAAACGTGGACGGTCATCTGTAGATGTTGGTCATATGTTGGTCATATGTTTAACCATATGAAGTTAAAGTTGTAGAAGTTCAGATCGAGTATGTTTTCAAAGTGCATCAAATTCTTTCATCTCAAAAGACCAACAGAAACCTAATTCCTCATGATATGACCCTGTTCAATGTAAAAAGCCAGTGAGAGTAGAACTTTAATTAAGAATCCTCACTCTTGGCCTTCTTTCCCTCTCGGCTGACCCACAGGTTGAGAAGAGCTGAACTCTGGTCCAGGAGGGAGTTGGGGTTCTCCACTCTTATCCTGTTTATTTCATCCACACTAAACTGCAGCTCCCTTGCCAGCTCTACAAACGAAACAGACCAAATAACTTAGCAAATGTGAATTAAGGGAAAAATTATTGAGACCATGAGGAAAACAGGCAATAAAAAGATATATTTTTCAGGGCAAAGCTCTTACCAGTCCAGCTCAGTCCAAGCTGTTCTGATATTTGTGCAATCTTTAGCTCGGTTCTCTCCATGGCATTCACTGTGGCTGAATCAAAGAAAAATTATACCATAGTTTCCACAGCAGTTCCCAATGCACAAACACACTTCAATAACTTATCCAGTGAGCTTAATATTTTATGGTAGTGATTACAAGGAATATATATATATATATATATATATATATATATATATATATATTATTGTAACTTTTTACAGCATTAAAGCTGTTGTGAAAAACAACAAATTGATTATGGTGGGTAATTGATTATGTTTAATAAAGATGGTTGTGTAATGTATCTTACATTAGCAGTGGATGCAGTTAATCATTGGAAACTTAATGGAAATAGCCTCTGCTTAAAAAAAGCTTCCATAATTTTCACTGAGGGCTTTATATGAAATCAATGTAGTGGACATGTTACAGCTGCTATATGGTAAGAGTAATTGAATATACTATATATACAGATATATATATATATATATATATATATATATATATATATATATATATATATATATATATATATATATATATACACACACACACACACGATCAGCCACAACATTATAACCACCTGCCTAATATTGTGTAGGTCCCCCTCATGCCACCAAAACATCGCCAACCCGCATCTCGGAATAGCATTCTTCATATTCTTCTCACCACAATTGTACAGAGCGGTTATCTGAGTTACTGTAGACTTTGTCAGTTCGAACCAGTCTGGCTATTCTCTGTTGACCTCTCATCAAAAAGACGTTTCCGTCCGCAGAAATGCCGCTCACTAGATGTTTTTTGTTGTGGCACCATTCTGAGTAAATAGAGACTGTTGCGTGTGTAAATCCCAGGAGATCAGCAGTTACAGAAATACTCAAACCAGCCCGTCTGGCACCAACAATCATCCATGCGATTATCTAATCAGCCAATTGTGTGGCAGGAGTGCAGTGCATAAAATCATGCAGATATGGGTCATCAACAATCAGAATGGGGAAAAAATGTGATCTCAGTGATTTGGAGTGTGGCATGATTGTTGGTGCCAGATGGGCTGGCTTGAGTATTTCTGTAACTGCTGATCTGGGATTTTCACGCACGACAGTCTCTAGAAGTTACTCCGAATGGTGCCAAAAATGAAAAACATCCAGTGAGCAGCAGTTATGTTGATGGAAATGCCTTGTTGATGAGAGAGGTCAACAGAGAATAGCCAGACTGGTTCGAACTGACAAAGTCTACGGTAACACAGATAACCGCTCTGTACAATTGTGGTGAGAAGAAAATGAAAAATGCTATTCTGAGATGCGGGTTGGCGCTGTTTTGGCAGCATGAGGGGCACCTACACAATATTAGGCAGGTGGTTTTAATGTTGTGGCTGATCGGTATATATATATATATATATATATATATATATATACTGTACAAAACACCCAGGGTGAATTGGACAACAGTTAAATGAACAATATTAGTAATGACTGCGCTACAAAAAAATAAAACAATTCAATAAAAATAAAAAAAGAAATCCTAAAATAAGATATAGTTACTTGACAAGCAAAATCTAACTCATTTATTCTAATATAACAATATAAAATAAACAAAATTTACCAATGCAGTAGGAAAAATAAACGTATTTTTTTTTTTTTATCTTGAATTAACAATTTTTTGTTACCCTACTTTTTTCTTACGCTATAATTTCTTATTATAATTATAGTTTTTTTTAAGTATAAACTTCACTAAATGTAATTTGATTTCTCTGAATACAAGATATATCTTATGCTTTTTAAGTAAACGTGTCTTGTTTTAAGGATGTTTAGATATTTTTTTCTGGTAAAAAAGAAAGAAATCCTAAGTGAGAACATTATTTCTGCAGTGTGGTGGCTGAAACTATAACATTGGTCAACACTTACCTAAAACTGGCCAAAATCTGCACTCTACATACATTAGTTGGCTTCATCTGCTTCAAGAACAAAGGTTGTGACGTGTCCTGGATTGCTAAGCCGCCTCAAACCTCCCAGACCCTCTCTACAACGTCTCACCCAGCATCAACACCTCTAAACAGGCAAATTTTTTGCAGTCCTTTCCCTCAAAGCTCATTCTCAAAGCTGGAGCTTGCCATGCTGAGAGTATTTATGCTGGATTCAAACCAGCACCATGCGTTTATTACTGCTCATTCTCTCAGTCATTATCAGGGGCACCTAACTTCTCAGAACTGCTTGTGTTATTGGTAGCCCCTCTGGGCGCAGTCCCCAAATCTCCCTAAAGAGGGCAGTGCTCAGCATCCAATGCCCAGTCAGAGCCATGCATGAAAGGGTGGGCAGGTTTAGAAGCAAGGATTTGGGCACAGCATTCAAAAGCTCCCCTCCTCTTGAGCTGAGGGGACAGTGTCATGGTGTCATTATATCTTACCCAGGGCAGGCTCATTCAGGGCGCTGTACCTCTCTCTCAGGGCGAGAGGGGTCAATGTTCTCCGGCGTTCGTCACTACCCACCATCTAAGAGTAAACAAATTGTGAGTGCACACAGTAGTATGGCAGTTTTGTCTTCCATACAGTATTTACCAGAGTAATTTAAACTATATGAAGTTGTGAGGCAAAGCGCTCATATTTAAATATAGCTTGAAGGTGCAGCAGTGTTGGGAAAGCTACTTTAAAACTGTAGCTTCTCAAGCTACAAACTACTCATAACTAAAAGTAATTAAACTACAGTAACTCAGTAAAGCACCTTGACACAGGCAGGCACGGTGATGTTGAGGTTACATAGCACGTGCTGCGCATCCTCGTATTTGGTGGATTTGCGTAGGAAGGACAGGAACCCAGTGGCTTCCTTATTGCCGTCTCTCACCTGATGAGCCAGGGGAAATGGAGAGGGAGTAAGGAAAGAACAGATGGAGAGAGGAGAACAGGGAGAAAAGAGGATAAAAAAGAGGGGTGTAAATGAGATGATGGGTCAAATAAGAACAAAAGGGGAAGATAAATAAAGGGACAGAGAGAGGTAGAGAAAGACAAAGATTAAAGACTGTTACACAGAGCAGCTGCTCAGCCGTGACTCATACAGGTAGACAGGGGTGCGGGAAGGGATGGAGGCAGTCCATAGGCAAGCGAGAGACAGAGAGAGAGATTTACCTTCACTTTTACCTGGGCGTCTGTGAGATCAGACAGTAAGAGTGTGACCATGAGAGAGAGAGAGAGATACAGTGAGACAGACATACAGACAGGCAGGCAGAAAGACTGGCGGGCAGGCTAGAAGGTGAAAGAGTTAAGGGCATGCTCACGAGACTAACTACCACATTTACGAGGTGAGCCACTACACCACAGAGGCCAAAATACAACACAGAGCAGCTTGTCTGAGACTGACCAATCACAGAAAGAAGTGCAGAGGTTAAGCCACAATCACAGACAGATATGAAGACACAAAAATTAAGGGAGTGAGACAAGTTGAGAGTGAAAGAGAGCACTGTGTGGTCTGAAAATTATATACACTGAAGATGTTAGGGAAGACGTACAGTAAGTTGACAGGATGGTCAAAGACAAAATTATTAAAGGAGTTTTTCACCCCAAAATTAAAATTCTGTCTTCAATTATTCATCCTCACAAAGTTCCAAACCCGTATGGCTTTATTTCTTCCATGGAACACAAAGAGAGTCATTTTGAAGAAGGTACTGGTCTCTCTTTTCCATTCAATTACAATGAATGGGGACTGGAGATTTCAAGCTTCAAAAAGCAACATTAAAGTAGTCCAAATGAATCAAGCACTATATTCCAAGTCTTCTTAAGTCATACAACAGCTCAGAAACAGACCAAAAGTCAAGTTGCTATGCACTAAAAATCTTGACATCTTCCCTAGCTCTCCTTGGCACGTACATGAGAGTTCATAGCATTGTGATATCCAGTTGCGATATCCAGTTTGTAAACAAATCATTCAGACCAATTTTGTGAACTGCATCATCTGATTCATTTACAAGATCTGACTCAAAAGAGCAATTTGTTCACCAGTGACAGGTACATTCTTCAAAATTTCTTCTATTGTGTTCCATGGAAGAAAGAAATTCAGATGGGTTTGAAACGACATGAGGTTGAGTAAATAATGACAGAATTAAAATTTTTGGGTGAACTATTACTTTAAGAATGTCAACACACACACAAACACCCTTTCACATAAGAACACACTGAATGATACACAAATAGGTGTAGGTTGACTGAAAAGACAAAGTATTGAGACGGGAAGTCGCCATGTACTTTTCAACCTAACTCAGTATAAGACACACCCACACACAGAAAGACAGGTTAATAAAGAAAGACAGATGGACAGACCTTAACAGAGACAGGTAGCCGGTTGTCTCTGAAGGCCTGAAAACTAAAGCTACGAGGCTGTTGGGTGGCTTTTCTCACTGGCACCAGGTTTCCAGAACATTCTAAGTGCAGTGGCATCCCCTCCATCACCTGTGGGATGAAAAGAGAAGAGGAGAACAGTGAGTCAGAATGAGTCAGAAACAAAGCGTCAGTGATTGTGTCATCTTGGACTTACACTGACACCTAGTGGCTTGGATGTAGCATCACTCAAAATCATTATTTTTTATTTTCAAATACCATTGAAGAAATTCACCATTCACAGTAAGCTATGATTACTTTAATTCATGCGTGAAAGTGTCCAGTTATAAATTGGTTCTGAGATTATGTGAGTTGTATTTTCTTGGTCATGTGATTCTAACATGGCTGCCCCCACGAGGGGACCCTCTCCATGTAGAATAAAACAGCCTTGTACAAGGTTACTGATATGACTAGAGTCTTCATCTCATTATGATTTTATACATATGTTTCAAAAGTACAATTAATTTCTTTAGGAGTAAAACTTTTTTAATGAAGAAAAATGTCATATTTTTACCAGAGTAACAAGTAAAAAAAAAATTAATGAGTGCCCCTTTAATGCAACGTTTAACTTTATTGTGTACATGCATGTGTATGTGGCTGCATAATCTGTATTTTACTATTTAAGTAGCCCTTTACAATGGCTGAAAAAATGTGGCAAACACTTAAACCGCCCGTCACATGACAGAATTCAAATGAAGGTGAAATGTTACTATACCAAATGGAATTGCAATAATAATGAATGTTTCCTAACAGGTTTCCCTAAGACACCTACTGCCCATTCCTCCTCGTCTCCCATTACCTCAATGTCCCTGCTGCGTGCCACCTCTGTGAAGTTCTCATGCAGCTCTAGGGTTTTGTCTATTTTGTCATCAGTCATGCAGTAACAGCGCAGACGGCCCTCTCTGGCATCGTTCATCTTAGCAAATACCACAAATTTGGCCATGTACGGCACTGACATCAGCTCACGGTACAGCAGGTTGGCAAAGGTCACAGCCTCTGCCGTCCGAGGACAGTCTGCCAGCCAGAACCTGAAGCAAAACAGAGTGCAGACACACATAGAATGTAGAACAAAAAAAGAAGCCATGAGAGACTATATGTTCACTTATAAATGTGTTTAAATGATTATTTTAAGAAATGCAACCGACATGGCTGCAACCATGAATATGAGGGGGATTTCACAAACTTTGTGGCTTCTGAATTGCGTCCACTGATAGCGCCGTAATTTTGTATGTGCTGTCTGTATTGTTTTTGCACTTAAGCACTACCAATTCACTAAAGGAATTATGCAAATCATGTAACACCACATACACACCCAAAAAATCTGTAATGAATGCAATTTGCCTGCCGTAATTCTTAATATCGAAAGTGTGCTCGTCTACACCACGCAGCTGGATATATGTCCGGTTATAAGGCTCTTCTGTATCATTTAATCATCATTTAAAGAACTGCTGCTGCCATGACCGCTAGAAAATGTACACAAACATCTCTTTTAAATAAAATTCCTATTACAGCTTGCATTCCGAGCAAAGTCTTTCTAGAAAGTCAGTCCATTGCTGGCCATCTTTGGAATGCTCTAGGGAGGCTATTTCCAGTCATGACAGTGCAGCTTCTATCTACTTGAATGGGGGGGAACACCGAAATCTCAAAAATGGTTGGTGAAGATTACGATCAAAGAACATATTTCAAATCAGCAATTAAATCTGATAATATTGAAATCATACATTGTGCTTCTTTACCTCATATTACGCTAAAACACGCAATTTTCCCGGCTTCTATAACTAATGAGCATGCGCGTTACAGAGATAAATGACAGGCGATGTCTGTATCTAAAAGCTGATTGGCTCTTTTACCTGTAAGGTGGGACTTCCTGTCTAGATCTGTTGACTGTTGGGCGATAGAGCTTCTTGGTTGGGCGTTCCAATTTCTCCCATTCATTTAAATAGAAGTGTCCCATCTCTGCTAAATAGTCTCTGATTCCGAGGGCAGTAATAGTGCAACATTAATTGTGTTGGGCACATAGAACTAAGTTTTGTGAATAAGGAGCAAAAATTATCCTAATTTGCATAGAAAGGAAGCATGTCTGCACTAATAAGACTGATAATTAATTCAAATACTCATGATTCAGCACTATTTAGCACCTGGTTATACTATATTGTGACTGGTTAGTGCATAAGACAAGTTTTTGTGCTGAAATACCACACACAAAAGTGGTGCAACTGTTGAACTGGGTGTTTTTTGTTTGTGTTTTTGTTTGTGCCTTTGTGGCTCACCTTGCAGACACATTGGTGGTAAAGTTGGCACAGTTGTGGGAATACATGAGCTTGGTAGTGCCAGTGATGTCTTCCCACTGAGCGGGAGCGGTGCCACCTGCAGGAGGTTTACAGCTTTTTATAAAATCCTTTTTTTTTTTTTTTTCCAAGCAACACCATCTGAAATCAACTTGCTGAGTCTATCTTTATCCCTGTGTCGCTTTCCAGGCAAGACACCAGTCTGTTTCAGCCTTTTCCAAGCAGTTTGGCAGAGCAGCTACATTAGATCAGGCTGAAAAAGACTGGCGTTCAAGATAGTCCTCCTTTTTCAAAACAAAAATATCAGATTCAGACAATGTTTGCTTTGCAATAGATCAGAACTGGACCATACCAATAACACTGCAGAGGAGGCGCAGGCTTGTAGTGTCACCCTCGCCGGCATCGCGTGAACTCTCCCTCCAGGATGGTGGTAAAGGGATACGGAGCCCAATTGGCCGGTGGAATTTTCGTCGACGAGGCTCTACTGTCACGACGGGGCTGAACGTGGCCTGGTTTCCTAATTGCCGAGTCAGCAGCTCATCAGGGATTGGTTGGGCCTGGGGGAAGAAGATAAGCAGAGTTGAATTATGACCATTTATTCAGATCTCCCTGCACAAATTAACAATTGTACAGTTATAAGAAGACAAAACAGAATTTTTATAAACTGATATAATAAAACAAAAGATGGAAAATTCTTAAAAAGTGATCAAGAAAAATTCTTGAATTACGTCAAACAGTGATTTGTAATTCATATTTAGATTTACAGATTTTTACAGACTTTATATTTGAATATTCTTCTATAATGTTATTTATAATTGAGTAACATAGTAATTGTCCATTTACATGTATAGTAATACATTTTATGTGAAACGTTACAAAAGAAATGGGATGATGTTGCCTCACTGTCATTCTCTCTTCATGTCCCAATACTTCCATCTCACCTGCAGACCAAGTCGAACCCTCTTGGTGACCGCCGTCTCAGGGAAAATGGCCTGGACCTGGGGCACCAGCTTACTCATTAGCTGACCTCCTTCTGGGCCAATAAGATCGCTCTCCTGCTGGACACGTGACACAACAGCAAAGTAGAGAGGGAAGTCTGTGGAGATGATGCGGCGGATTCTTTTCTTCTCCAGCTCTTCCTGACTTTCCAGATCTGTCGAAGGCACAGATGACATAATAAGGTAATAAGGTCAGTCATACAGAAACTCTGTAACACAAAGTGATCTGTAGTTTATCTGCTAGTACTGGTGACCAGCACTGTTTCAAATGCAAATCTGAACTTGCTTTTGTGAAACATGAGAACTACCTTCATCCATGCCATTAAGGATGGTCTCCAGCACGTCATCGGCATGGCGATTACGATGCTCTTTCCAGACGGAGCCATTCTCACTTCGCAGAACTACAAGTTCCCGATCACCCCGACTCAGAGACGCAAAGTGAGGGATCTCCACTATCACTGGCCTAAACAGGATGAGAAAATACAATATCCGTCAAAAATTTATGTTTCTTAATTGTGCCTATGTATTAACTTCTTTACAAAATGGAAATTCGTATTAAAGGGATAATTCACCCAAAACTAGCTCTGTTGGTCTTCATAATGCAAGTGTATGGTGGCCAGAACTTAAGGTCCAAAAAGCACATAAAGGCAGCATAAAAGTAATCCATACGACTCCAGTGTTTAAATCCATGTCTTCAGAAGTGATATGATAGGTGTGGGTGAGAAAAAGATAAATATTTAAGTCCTTTTTTACTATAAATCTTCACTTTCACATTCTTCTTCTGTAGTTTTTGGCGATTTGCATTCTTTGTGCATATCACCACCTACTGGGCTGGGAGGAGAATTTATAGTAGCAAAGGACTTAAATATTGATCCACACCTACAATATCACTTTTGAAGATTTATATTTAACAACTGGAGTCGTATGGATTACTTATATGCTTCCTTTATGTGCTTTTTGGAACCTCAAAGTTCTGGTCAACATTTAATTGAACTGAATGGACCTACAGAGCAGAGATATTCTTCTAAAAAAAATGTTTTGTGTTCAGCAGAAGAAAAAAGTCACATCTGGAATGACATGAGGGTGAGTAAATGATAAGCAAATTTTTATTTTTGGGTGAACAATCACTATTTCGTTTAATTGATGAGTTGGATAAGATAATTAAGAAAAAGCAGCCAACAAGTGCTCAGCATACATGAGAACTCCTTAATTTATGTTTGAAAACATCCCAGGTGGATAAAGTTGGTTGTGAGAATGCCCAGTGTGTAGGCAAAGGGTGGATATTCTAAAAATATTTTGGTCACATTTATTTCCCCTACATCCGTTGTGTTGTTTCATAGCAACCTTGACCTTGACCTTACTATTATTATAAAATGTGTAAAATGGTAATAATACAATTATTTGTAGTTGTGTCCAAACATTTGACTGGTAGTGTAGTGAAGAACATAGTGAAGAGACTGGCCATGAACTGATGGCCACGATACAAGTGAGTGTACTGTAGTCAATTTATGTGGCTTGGTCATCACTGTGTATACAGACTAAGTTACATACTGTACACACACAGGCTCTTACCCAAGGAACTGCATACTGGAAGGCCCCAGTGAGATAATACGAGATGCGAGCCCCTCTCCCTCCACCAGAGGAGGTGGAGTGGTGAGTTTCTGTGGTTTAACCAGACGGCAGGTGATGCGTGTGGGGGCAGCACAGGTGCGTGGTGGGATGATCACACGCAGACCATTATGTCTGCTGCCACGCATTGACCCACCTCGGGCATCCACCATGAAGCTGACCAGAAACCTGCCAAACAACCAACCACACCCAGCAAGTGAACAAACCAGGTTAAATGTCACTTAATTATGTTGGCTTGGTTGTTATTCAACAAACTTTGTGTAGGGTTTTTTCAAAATTCCTAAACAAAGACCAGAATTTCTGACTGTAACTACTCCTAGAGCTTTCAAGCTACATCCACCAAACTTGGTACAGACCTTCAGACTGTTCTGGAATAGTGTGCTAAATCTTTTCTAACTGATCAGACTTAAGGAGGTCGCACACCGGACAAGAAGCGCCACACCATGTCGCGGCTAGGACACGGCACATGTTTCAAACACAGGGCACGTCAATGCAGTTCAGGTTGCAGACAGTACAACACAAGTTACCAAGGATTTTCCCTTGTTCAAGAATGAAGAACGCTAAAGTAAATAATCTATGTACTCTGATAATGATTTGGGTTGAATTTAATGGAAAATATGCAGCAGAAATTTAAGCAGCCTCCGGAGTCGTAGCTGGGCACCGGCGACAGACACCAAGTGGCGGCAACAGTATGCGTACCTTCATTGAAAACAGTTTTAGAACGCATCATGTTGTCCAACAGACGCATCCGGTGTTCGACCCCCTTTACGGTTTTGCACAGCGAATGGTCAAAAATCTGAACAAATCCCATAGACTTATATTGACGGAATGTTCAAATGGGCAAACGGAATGCTCGTTAATTCAAACTCCAACTGTTAAAAAATTCAAATGTAAACAAACCCACAAAAAGCCTTTGATCTCCCTTTGAGAAGTTGCTCTCTCTCTCTCTCTCTCTCTCTCTCTCTCTCTCTGCCTGTCTATCTATGTAACTATTTGTCTATCTAGTTAGCTGTTTGTTTTACTGTATTATCTGTACAACCATCAAACTTAAAACTTCTAAAACTAGTTTAAACTTTGTCAAGCATATATAGTTTACATTAGGGTCCAAAAGTCTAACTATACTGAAAATCTGGGATTTTTTCATGTAAACATGGAATATTTACAGTTGTGCTCAAAAGTTTGCATACCTTGGCAGAAATTGTGAAATTTAGGCATTGATTTTGAAAAATAGGACTGATCATGCAAAAAAACTGTCTTTTATTTAAGGATAGTGATCATATGAAGCCATTTATTATCACATAGTTGTTTGGCTCCTTTTTAAATCATAATGATAACTGAAATCACCCAAATGGCCCTGATCAAAAGTTTACATACCCTTGAATGTTTGGCCTTGTTACAGACACACAAGGTGACACACACAGGTTTAAATGGCAATTAAAGGTTAATTTCCCACACCTGTGGCTTAAATTGCAATTAGTGTCTGTGTATAAATAGTCAATGAGTTTGTTAGCTCTCACGTGGATGCACTGAGCAGGCTAGATACTGAGCCGTGGGGAGCAGAAAAGAACTGTCAAAAGACCTGCGTAACAAGGTAATGGAACAGGATATAAAAAGATATCCAAAGTCTTGAAAATGCCAGTCAGTACTGTTCAATCACTTATTAAGAAGTGGAAAATTCGGAGATCTCTTGATACCAAGCCAAGGTCAGGTAGACCAACAAAGATTTCAGCCACAACTGCCAGAAGAATTGTTCAGCATACAAAGAAAAACACACAGGTAACCTCAGGAGAAATACAGGCTGCTCTGGAAAAAGACGGTGTGGTTGTTTCAAGCAGCACAATACGACGATACTTGAACAAAAATGAGCTGCATGTTCAAGTTGCCTGAAAGAAGCCAATGCCATAAAAAAGCCCGGTTACAATATGCCCGACAACACCTTGACATGCCTCACAGCATAAGCGCTGTGTTTGGGGAGGGGTCAACAAGTATTGTGCTCCTTGAAACAACCACACTGTCTTTTTCAAGGCTTTTGATATCTTTTTATATCCTTTTCCATCTTTATAAATTTCCATTACCTTGTTATGCAGGTCTTTTGACAGTCCTTTTCTGCTCCCCATGGCTCAGTATCTAGCCTGCTCCGTGCATCCACATGAGAGCTAACAAACTCATTGACTATTGATACAAAGACACTAATTGCAATTTAAAAAGCCACAGGTGTGGGAAATTAACCTTTAATTGCCATTTAAACCTGTGTGTATCACCTTGTGTGTCTGTAACAAGGCCAAACATTCAAGGGTATGTAAACTTTTGATCAGGGCCATTTGGGTGATTTCTGTTATCATTATGATTTAAAAAGGAGCCAAACAACTGTGTGATAATAAATGGCTTCAATATTTTCCAAATCAATGCCAAAATTTCACAATTTCTGCCAGGGTATGCAAACTTTTGAGCACAACTGTATGTATGTATGTATATATATATATATATATATATATATATATATATATATATATATATATATATATATATATATATATATATGGATTTCTATATTTTATATTCTTTACTATTTCTAGGTCATTAATCAACTGTGAGCAACTTTGTGACATTGATCATGTTAACTGCTTTGTACAAAAGGTAAAATATCTATTCACAGTCCATTACAGCTATAGCAACTGATGTTGTTTTTAATTTATGTTGACACCAGCACCAATGGTAAACTGATAAGTCTAAAATGATTCAAAATAATGTGAACCCTAATATAACACTAAAAACTCATCTTGCAAAGAATAAAAAATTATTCTAATTTAGACACTTGATGACAGTGGAGACAGGTATAAAAATAAGCATTTTGACCAACACATAAATACGTAGATAACACAATGCAAAGCCATTAGCAAGGGTAGTGAGTTTATACTTTAAAAGGCTAATCTGTGGTATATCTGTGGGATCTGAATGTGAAGTGAGTGCACTGACCCAGTGTGGATGGGGCTGGCCACTGGGCTAACGTTGTCTGAGGTCTCTGTGGCTGGACTACTGGGGATTAGAGAGTCTTCATCATACTCCTTTGGCAAAGGGACAGGTGTGTGCTGCAGACGTACAGGAATAGCACAGATCACACGCACAGACAAACAAACACAGACAGAGTGACAGCTTTATGAGCTTTTTTATTAGAGAATAACAGAAAGATGCCAAGTGCCAACCCAGCTGTAAAAAGCCACATTAGCTTAAGGTGGTTCTGTGGTCTGGTTAAACTGTGGATAAGATCTAATCTGGAAATTTGTTAACCAGTTAAACAAGTTCCTCATCTGCTTAGCAAAGGTAGTCTACCAGATCTAACCAGGTCAACCTCGGCCCCACCAGCTGATCACCACCTAAACCAGTTTGGATTAGCTAATGACAAGCTTCAACCAGCTAAAAAAAAAAAACAGGCAAATCCAGCTACCTTCAAAAGCTGGTTTTAGCTGCATTAGCAGGGAACATTTTTATTTCAGTTAATGAAGTAAAAAAAGAACAATACCTGGTCTAGCATGACAGTTTCAGGTGACACGCATGGTATTCTGGGAATTGCTGGAGAGTAAGGTCTGGAGAGAATGAAACAGACAGTTGTAATCTGGCTCTAAGACTACTGAAAACGTGTACAGACATCTAAGGGCAAATATGTTGCACTGTGCTCTTGACTTATGACCTACGTTGTGCCCATGCCACTCTCAAAGTCTCTCACGGTTTTCTTGGGGGATAGAAAATCATCATCCTGGTCTTTCAGGTCATCCAGCTTCAAGTAGCGAGCCCCATCCATCCCAAGAAGTTCATCCCCTACATATAGTACAACATATGTCAGAGACACCAATGTAGGAGGCTCACAGGAAAGCAGGAAGGAGGATTAAGAGAATAGAAGAAAAGCTCAGAAGTTATTTCAGTGATCACAGTCCATCATCATTCCTAGACACACAAGAACAGGGCTCAACAATAAGGATGGCCCACTGGACCGGGCCAGTGGAAGAGAGTTTAGGGCAAGTTGATGGAACTGTTACTTACCCAATCAGCCCAGTGCTGTGTTCACACTTAAATTTTACATTTACATTGTTCTTACATTTGGTTGACATCTGATTTCCAGCTTTTATTGAAAAAAAAAAAAAAAAAATCCTTACTAAAGAAAACATTACATAATAGAAACATTATTTCTGAAAATGCATAGCTAAAAACTACATTTACCTTTTTTTTTTCTTTATTTAATTTTCTTTCTTTTTCTTTCTTTTTATTTTTTTTTTGCCAGTGAAAATGTTGACAGGGCAAGTAAAACTAGGAAAAGTAAGTACAAATTCTTAGTATTGAGCCCTGAAGAACCTTCACCCATTCACCAAGTCCAAGCAATGAAGTCATTCACACAGAGCCAATGGAAAACATGAAGAAATCAAGACACTCGATATAATTGCATGGCATGCCCATTAGTGCAGAGGTCACACTTAATCTGCATGGGAGAGATCTGTTTGGTGTTATTGTAGGGGCTTAATGGCAGGTATTCACAAATGGGTACAACAGCCACTATGTTAGTTCATTTTGGAGCCCTCTGCTGAGTCAAATAATCATCATTAGTCAATTAGTAAAATTATCCACTCCCAGTGTGACTCCCAGAGTGTTTGAAAAAAGAGAGCCTCATTTACACAAACAGCATATTGAGAACACACAGTCATTTCAAATGCAGCTCGTTAATGATGGATCCACAGACACGTTACTGTCTTTAAAGGAAAAGAACGTCATGACCACATGATGAAGAGGAACTGATGCCGTAGTAACACGAAGTGACATGTTAAAACTGTAGAGTAGTTAGAGAGACTCAAGAGTCAGAGACAAAGATGAGAGTGCTTGAAATGGAGGCACAAATTTCACAAACCACTAAAAACCGGACAACCAAGCCAGAGAGAGGGAGACCCTCCTACCTAATGTTAGCTGAGCAACTCCTACAGCAGGGAGGAAGAAGGAACATTTCAGGCCATAGATTTAGAAAATAAATAAATAAACGCACTCAACAAGCCACGTGATAAGATGCACAGGTTGGCGGTCTCAGACGCGGAGGCAGCTGGGATTCGTTCTCTGCCACCCGGATTGAGGCGAATCACTACGCAACCACGAGGACTTAAAAAAAGGGCATAGGGAATTGGGCATTCCAAATTGGGTGAAAAAAATAAATAAAAAATGTATAGAGATTGCTGGGTAGATTTCCATCTGTACAGTATGTCAGGTCCTAATCTTTTAAATGAGTACATTTAAGAGATTCGATTTATTATTGTACAAATGTCTCCATTAACGAACAGACTGATTTTATGTTTGCTTGCGAGCAAATTTTAGTCTACACATCAGGGTTCCCACACTTTTTGACCAATAAAATTTACGTTAATTTTCCATGATTTTGCCAGTTGTTCTGATTATTGGATAAGGATTTTTACAAATGATTATATAGTGAAAATAATTTTTCACAAATAGCAATTTCTAGCCGATGTAATAATAATTAGAAAAAAACATACAGTAAGTTGAAAAAAATATTATTCATTATAGAAATCTAACTAGTTTCCATGACCTTTCCAGTTTCTGGAAATCCCTGTTTTAAAATTCAGCTGGACCTTTCTTCAGCCTTTGACACTGTCAACCATCAGATCTTACTCTCCACCCTCTCTTCGCTGGGCATCACAGGAACTGTGCTTGACTGGTTTAATTCCAATCTCTCAGGTAGGTCCTTCAAGGTAGCCTGGAGAGTTGAAGTGTCAAAGTCACATCAGCTACTTACTGAGGTACCTCAGGGCGCAGTGCTTGGGCCACTTCTCTTCTCTATATACACAACATCACTGGGACCCATCATTCAGGCACATGGTTTCTCTCACTTCTGCTACGCTGATGACACGCAACTCTACTTGTCTTTCCAGCCCAACGACACCACAGTGACTGCTCAAATCTCTGCCTGCCTGGCAGACATCTCGGCCTGGATGAAGGAACACCACCTGCAACTTAACCCAGCCACGACTGAACTCCTTGTCTTTCCAGCCAACTCAGTTGATGAACACAACATCACCATGCAGCTGGGTACAACTACAGTAACGCCTTCCAAAATGGTCAGAAATCTAGGGGTAACCATCGATAACAAACTAAATTTCACAGACCACCTCTCAAAGACCGCAAGATCATGTAGATTTACACTCTACAATATCAAGAAGATAAGACCCTTTCTCTCTGAACATGACACACAACTTCTTGTTCAGTCACTTGTCATAACTAGACTGGACTACTGTAACGCTCTCATTGCAGGCCTCTCTGCATGTGCAATTAGACCCCTGCAAATTATCCAGAATGCAGCAGCACATCTGGTCTTTAATCAACCAAAGAGAGCGCATGTTACACCAGTCCTTGTCTCTCTTCACTGGTTGCTGGTTGATGCATGTATCAAGTTCAAGGCTCTGATGCTGGCATACAAAACAGTCACTGGGTCTGCTCCAGCATACCTAAAATCATTTCTGCAGAGCTAGGCACCCACTAGAAGCCTGCGGTCGGCTAAGGAACGTCGCCTTGTTGTACCAACACAAAGAGGCACCAAAACACTTTCAGGGACTTTCGGCTTCATCATATCACATTGGTGGAACGATCTTCCCAACTCCATCCATGAAGCTGACTCACTCTCTGTCTTCAAAAAATGGCTAAAACACATCTTTTCCATGAGCACTTAACCAGTCACTAAAAAATAAATACGAAAAAATTTCCTTGTTGCACTTTAGTCTATTTTGAATGCTATTCTGATGCTAGTGAAACTTTGTAATATGGCACTTTTCGTACCAATGTCTCCTTAAGGTGATTCGCTTTTGTGTTCCTCTTTTGTAAGTCGCTTTGGATAAAAGCGTCTGCCAAATGAATAAATGTAAATGTAAATTTCCTGACATAACCAGCTTTTCCATGACTGTGGGAACCCTGAACCATAGTTAGAGATTATGTTCCTGAATAGATGGAAATGTATCTCTCAGAAAAAAAAGAAGAAAAAAAAACTTTTAACGATTCGAGCCAAGGAAGTTCAATGTGATTTACAAAAGTAGGATATGTTCCTGGAACAACATTACTTCCTGTCAAGCAATCTTTGCTTTCTGATTTTAAAGATATGATTACGATTAAGGTAAAGGGTATGATCTGTTGATAGGAATGTGGTTCCAGGACACAAAGGTTCCTACAGTACGTCTCTAAATTACATCAGAGGACTATGTGTAATGTGATCATTTTAATTGCTAGTTCACTTCAAATGTCACTTTTGGGATATGACCCACCAGCCATCTGTTTCTGGCCCATGTTTTTAATTTAGAGTCTAGCACCAACCTCATGCCATTGAGACTGTTAGAGCAGCTGAGAATCAGAGCTTTAATATGCCATTTGGTGCAGTATAATCCTTCAGGCTAAAGTCAGTTGGAGCCAGCAAATACTCACCTTCATCCTCAGACACGTCCAGTATTTCATCCACCGTCTCTGGGAAACTCATGCGATGCTTCTCAGTGGTGATCTGAAGGACAGGGAAGGAATATATGAACAAAACTATAGACTTGTTTAGTCCTGATGTCAGCTTGTAGGCCAACCTGTAAGTCTATTTCGCCATGGGTTCCCTCTGGAATTTCCAATGGATTTTTATTTTGTTTCAAAACAAAATGTGAAAGTCTCTTCAAGCAATGCAAACCACATTTTATCCATAAATGGAAAACCGCTATTCTAAAAAAACATTTGAAAGTCTCATGGAAGCACATGGCTTGAAAATGCTAATTCTCTTCCGGGTTTTTGATCTACAAAATGAACAGTTCTATATAGGGAAGAAATATTTAACGAATCAAAGAGGACCAGATTGACTAGCGATAAATGATGACAGCATAAAAGCCATAAATCAACCTGCTTTTGGATGAAAGTCCTGAAGATTGCAATCTTAAATTCTGGTCAGACACAATTCATAAGATGCAAACGACTCTCACCACAGATACTGATTCTTCAGTCACCAGTTTGAGCACATCAATGACAGAGATGTAGCCTAGCCGCTTAGCGATGCCCAGAGGTGATGTACCGTTCTGCCACAGATAACACACAGCCAGGTCAACAATCTCTGATAAGACACCCAAACACTGTCAACAAAAATGTCCCTAAAAATATTCTATCATTTTGGAGTAGTGAGGATTTATAAAAATCAGAGCTCTGGAGAACTGCCAACTCAAGCTTGAGAGACTGGCTTATGAATGGAAATTCATGCTTGTCAAAGCTGGTTTTTATGGTGGTTTGGTGTTTGGTCATGCTGGTGGACAAGAATAGCCATGCTGTTGACCAGAAAAACTTGGTAAACCTGGTCAGCGAACATGGACTTTTCAGTAAAGATGGTTGACCAAGGTATTCATTCTGCTTAGGCAACATTGTTGGGGACAATCCAGCACACCAGCTTCCCTTGTTAGGGACCAGTGTCCAAAACACAACATACAGTGGCCACAAAAAGCATTCAGGCACTTAAGGAATACTTAATATTTGATTTCCAGTGAATTAGATAACAAACTATAAAGTCATTTGGCATTAAATTGCATTAATTTGAAAGAAAGCTAGCACAAGCACACTTCAAGCAAAACATTTTGAAAGTTTGTTAGCATTTAAATGATAAAATAACAGATGTAGGCATACTTGTATTCAAGACAAAAAGCATTTGGACACTTTCTGGTAGTCAGACTTAGTGGAACATAGTTTATGTGATAAACCAGTGTTTCCCAACCTTTTATCTGCCACAGCACACTTTTTACGACTAAAAAATTACACGGCACACCACTATCCCACATAGGCTAACCATCGTCAATATTTTTCCTTTTCAAGAACTTGTCCATGTTTTCTGTCCGTCTTAGTAGCGTGTTTACTTGTAATGTTTGAAATTCGGCTATGCAAAAAAAAAACAACAAAAAAAGACAAGTCACATAGGTAGGCTATGCTGTGTCACAGGTGGCAAGAGCGCTAAATGGGTAATGAAAAACAACAAATTTGCTTCTTTTCTAATTTGTAGATTTGTTCTTGCAATGCCACAACAAATTACAGTGATGCAAACTCATGAGGGGCGAAAAAGGTAAGACAATCACTAGTCCACGAAATTTTTTCTGGGGATATTTGTTTTAAAGAATAAGCTAAAAGCACCAATTCCAGCTATTTTAGTGATTCAAGTTTATTCAAGTTTACAATTGTGCAGAATTAGCTGCAAAATAAAGAGTATTTTGGTGAGGCTTGCTTCTGTTTCACAAATTTGTTCAATGTTATTAATATAGGGGTTCAGTGACCCCTTCTGGGAATGTCACTAGGTGGCGACAAATGAGCATCTTATGTGCTTATTAGTGAGTCAGTGAATCATTTTGAGTCGTTCATGACCGAAATCTACCAAGAGAGTTTATGAAGTTTAAGCATTAAAAGAACAAAGCAGATCTATGGTCTTCCTTCAGTCTGAGCATTATTTTTCATCCAAAAAGACAACAGTAATAGTCTAATAATAGTGAGTTTCAATAACGTCCTTACCTTCTCCTTTATTAAAACTTGCATGGCTACAAATCTACTGACTTCAGTATAAGAATTATAAACACAAAGCAGGTCTACGGTATCATTTTCCTACAGTAGCCTATTTAAACTGCTGAGCATGGCTTTTATCAGAGAAGACCACAATAATAGACAAATAATAATAGTTTTGAGTTTCAATAATTTTCTTTCGTCATTGTAAAGCGCATTTCACATGAGTTGAGTCGAGGCGTCAACGCTCCGTTCAACGCCAGAGTCAAGCGCCGCATTGCCCTCCACATGACAAGAGATGCAGAAAGCGTCACAGAGGGGCGATTTTACGAGTTTGCCACGTAAAAAAACGGGAGGTGTGCACAATAAACATTGAAAACATGTAATTTGAAGAGAGAAAACAGAGCTTGCAGTTGCTTTGATAGCAGGATGTAATAAAAGGACTCGTTTATGTTTAGGTCTAAGCGTTTTCTTGGTGAATTTAAATTAGTTTAATAACTGGGGTCTCTGATATTCGTAAATGATAAGGTAATATTTAATTAAAAGAAATTATGAGACGTTCAATGTCTCTTCACAAATTTACACAGTTTTTAAATATTTCTTGTTGCTTAGTACTCTCAAAGACATTACTGGTGAAGCAAAAACGTGTGTGTGAAAAACACTTTGGTGTAAAGTGACGTCACTTCATAGACTTCAGTGTATTCTGCAGCGCTGACGCGAGTCATGTGAAAGACCCTTAACACGTATAAATATCAGTCACATTTGCACATTAATCATTGCTCTTCACAATCACAAAAGTGACCGATTATGGTTTCAAAACAGCGAGTTTCTCCGAAGGTGAGGAGTTTGGATCCCTAAAATTTTTTTTTTCATGCATTTATTTATTTTGTGGAATTTTATAATATTCCACGGCACACCTGACAATCTTTCATGGAACACTAGTGGTTTCCTAGTGGTTTGGAAACACTGTGATAAACTATACCTGTGGTTCCTTTGCTAGGACATCTGTGTGAACTAGAGGGGAACTGACTTCAAACACACAAAAAAGGACCTTGGGACCAGTCGGTTATAAGTCATTGCAAAAATGGCTCAGAAAATTGTTTGTTATGAGAAAAGGTCTAGCAACATTAGTTTGCATATGCCAGATGGTTTTATTTATTTTTTATCAAATGCATTGACATTCAAATATTTTTACGTGTGTCCAAATACTTTCTGAGGCCACAGTATGCAGATAACCAACCTTGCGGCTCTTTTGAAAAAGGTAATTATTGAATAGCAGCTTATTGCAGAGAACTAGCAGCATGGCTGCAGAAATTACCCACAACAAATACCGTTCTTCATCAGACATTCAAGCAGTGTATAAAATTTTTGTGGCAAGCGAAATGGTCATATTTCAAATGGGGGGTGCTCACAGTGGTGATTTCATTGGGCTGGGCTCCATGTTTCAACAGCAGAGTGACGATGTCTGTATGACCTTGCTGAGCAGCTTGATGTAAAGGTGTATATCCTGTCTGGAAAAGAAAGAAATTGGTACAGAGAAAAAAGAGTGGACTTATGATATATTTGCTTTAATAAAACCTCCTAATCAACAATAATGATCCTTGCATTTAAACTAAATGAGCAGAACGTAAAATGTTATACTACAGAATAAAACTGAGGGGGAATTCGCTAAGAATGAATTGCGGCCGGTCAAAGTGCAGGTTAAGAATTATGCAGATCAGGCCACAGCGCTAATGTGGCCACAAATTCGCTGCTGAACACAATTTGCACGCGCAATTCTGATCTTGCAGGCCAATTCTCAGTGCTATGTAACGGAGGATGCAGCAGACCACAGTGATCTGACACATCCTGCCAAGACTGTGATCCAGACAACTGAATTATTTCTTAAACATGCCGAAAGTGTGCTTGACTACATCACGCATCTGGTTATACTGTACAGTATGCCAGGTTATAACGCTCTTCTTCATTTGATCATTATTTGATAAATTACTGCTGATATGATCAATAGAAAATTTACACTAGCATCTCTTTTAAATAAAATTCATTTACCGCCTGATTTCATCTGGTGGTAATAATTTGGTGTAAATTGTGCCGGGCAATTTTTGTGAATGAAGCGCAATCTAAAATTAGCCTAATTTGCTTAGAAAGTAGGTGTGTTCGCGCAGAAAGGAATGACAATGACTTAATTAAAATACTCAAGATGCAGCACCATACAGCACTGTTTATTCCTGCTTAAATAACTATAGATTGCAGGTGGTTAGTGAGTAAGGTGCTGCTTTTTGCACTAAATACCACACGGAAAAGTGGTGCAACTGTTATGTAAATTCGCCCCTTAAAGTCCGTAAAAAGTGGCCTGTGTGCAACTAGAAGTTTATCCAGAAGTTCAGGACTTACTCTGGTCTTGCTGTTAACGTGGGCTTGCTGCTGGAGTAAGAACTTAACCATCTTTATGTTGCCATAGTGACAAGCCACATGTAAGGGTGTGTAGCCCATCTAAGAAAGAGAGAGAAAGTGATTCAAAGGAGAAAAACAGGAGAGTAAGGAACAACTAAATGGGTATCTCTCCCTGGAGGGTTCCAAATCTCACAGACGTTCAATTTCAGCTAAGATTACAATGCCTCTGGTTCCTATTTTCATTTTCGATCCAGAGGCAGAATGTTTCAGTGGGGAGAACAATGCATTATGAAAGGTTAAAGGTCACAGCTGAATTTCACTACACCTCAGAATAGCCCCAAATTAAAGAAAATGTTAAACTCTAGTTCTATTTGTCGCTTCACAAGTAAGATTTTCTACTGGCGCAGGTTTCATAGGTCTAAATTCTAGGACATTCCACAGATGGCATTGCTGAGTGTTTGTGTGTGCATTCAAGTGTCTTACCCTTGAGGCTGCATAGACTGAGGCACCTTGCTTCACCAGCATATCTGCAATGCCCACATGCCCTTCCTGAGCAACCAGGTGCAGAGGTGTCAGCCCATTCTACACACACACACACACACACACACACACACATAAAAAGGAGATTAGCACAGTATAACTGCTTATATAGCCTGTATACTCATACATGCAATAATTAAGATAAATTCAAATGTCTTTTTTACACTTTTGAATTGCTCCAACACATCTCGATTTTTCACTACTACGGAATAAATCGAATACCCATTAATCCAAGCCTAAACAGCGTGTCACCTTGTTGCCCAGGTTAACATTGGCCTGTTTGGAGATGAGCAGTGCCACTATGTCAGGTTGCCCTTCTTGTGAGGCCAGGTGAAGTGGGGTGATGCCCTGCAATGACTCTGAGTTGGCATTAGCTCCGTACTGCAGCAGGCTGCTCGCCACTTCTAGTTGGTTCTGCTTGGCTGCGATATGCAGGGCTGTATAGCCGTTCTGTCAAAAATCAGCAAACAGAGAAAGTTAGTAATCAAGATGAACCGTAAGTACCCTGGGGTTAAAGGAATAGTTCTCCCAAAAATGAAAATTCTCTCATCATTAACTCACCCTCATGCCATCCCAGATGTGTATGACTTTCTTTCTTCCGCAGAACGCAAATGAAGATTTTTAGAAGAATATCTCAGCTCTGTAGGTCCATACAATGCAAGTGTATGATGACCAGAACTCAGAAGGTTCAAAAATGCAAAGTATGCATAAAAGTAATCCATATGAGTAGTTAAATGAGTGGTTAAATGCATACCTTCTCAAGCAATATGATAGGTGTGGGTGAGAAACAGATCAATATTTAAGTCCTTTTTTACTATCAATCTCCACCTTTGACCTGCCCCATCCAATAAGTGGGTGAATGTGAAAGTGAAAGTCACTTCCACACCAGAATGTAGAAGTGAAAGTGAAAGTGTAGATTTACAGTTAAATATGTATGTGTTTTTCACCCACACTTATCATATTGCTTCAGAAGATAATGGATTTAACTACTGGAGTCTTATGGATTACATTTACATTGCCTTTTGGGCCTTTAAAGTTCTGGTCACCATTCACTTGCATTGTGAGGACCAACAGAGCTGAAATATTCTTTTAAAAACCTTTGTTTGTGTTTTGCGGAATAAAGAAAGTCCTACATATCTGGGATGGCATGAGAGTGAGTAAATGATAAGAGAATTTTCATTTTTTGGGTGAAGTACCCCTTAAAGTACCTTGGCAAACTTTAATCTGACTGGCTAACTTCAGCAACTTCCAGGAGTAAGGGCAGGGATTTTTATTAGTCTGCCTGGAAAGTCGTGTTCACAAGGTACCAGGTTGAAACGATGATGCTTTTGAGGTTCAAATAAATCAAATCTTTGACAGAGATTTTGAGTGTTTTTTGGGGGTCATCCACAAGCAGAACTGTTCATTCTGCTTTGTTTTCTGAGTTAAGTCTGTGAAAAAGTCTGTACTTATAACTTTTGAATAGAATAGAATAGAATAGAATAGAACAGAATAGAACAGAATATGCACCAAAACAAACTGTGGTTGTTTGCTTTATTGGTCAGATGTTCCCTTTCTAAGTGGGTGGTTTCTGATCCAGTATAATGTGCTATGTGGACCAAACCTTTTGCTAATCAAAGGTCTGGCTACACGAAACCAAGGCCACAATGGTGATAGCTCATGAATCACTTCTTATGAGGATCGAACCTACAATTTATTGGTTACCTGCCTAGATGTTTATAAACAACACCACACCACCTCTTGAGTGAGAAAGGAGAATGCTGATTGGCACTATAAAGGCTGCTGTCTCTGATATTAATGTTGTTTTAGTGTATTTTATGTACAGATGTGTGTGTATCTTACTCTCGCAGTGCTGTGCGGAGAGCCACCCTTGCTGACCAGCAGCTTGACTACATCAAGGTTGTTGTGATGGACGGCCACGTGCAGCGGGGTCAATCCATTCTGAAATAGGAGAAGAGAGACAAATGGCCTCAGTCAGCCACCGCTGTCTGTCATCTGATATTAGCAGAAGTTGACTGAGACATCAGATGTTCGTCTTGATGTATTACCTTTCCAGCTGCGTTAGGATTGGCCCCTCTTTCCAAAAGCAGCTCTGCCACATCTACTTTACCGTATTTACATGCTACATGAAGAGGGGTAAATCCTTTCTGTAAGACAGCAAAAATATACACACTGATGTGGGAACTCACTGAGAATGAATTGATGGCCACTGATGGCATTGTTTATTTACATGCACTATCTGCGTTGTTTTAGAACCAGAGTCACAGTTAGAGAATAAGAGGCAGGATTTTGCGCTGAAATACAGCGTGCAAAAGTGCCACAACTGTTTTGTGTAATTAGAGGAGAGGAACCTTGGTCATTTTGGTTTGCTGTGCGTTCCCGTCAAGCAGGATGCGTGTGGTCTGGGTGTGTCCCTCACGTGCGGCGATGTGCAAAGGAGTGTGACCTGCCGTGGTGGCCGAGTCTGGATTGGCCTTATGCTCTATGAGCAGCTTCACCAACTCCTTATGTCCCATTCGAGCAGCACAGTGCAAGGGCGTCTGATCATCCTGTGAAAGGAAAGAGAGACAGACAGAGAGGAAACATGAGATGAGACAAAAGCAGATAAATTAAGATGTCAAAAAAGCTTGTATCCTTGACATACCTTTGCTTTAGCATCCACCTGTGCATTGTTCTGTAACAGGAACTGAGCCACCTCGCAGTGTCCCGCCCTGGCAGCCATGTGCAGTGGGGTCTCCACTTTCTGTAACAGTACATTTAAATGCAGAAACCATAAGCATTCAGTTGTCAAAAGAAATCTCCTTTCACGATCACTATAATCGTTGCTAAAGTCATTAGTCAGCTTGTAAGGCAGAATAGCTGTGCCTTGGGGAGATGATTGTTTGGTGTCTCTGAGGTGCTGAACGGATTACACGGTTCTTACCACATTAGATGCGTTGGGTGAAGCTCCTCTCTGAAGCAGATTCTTCACTATGTTAAGATGCCCCATGAAAGCAGCCACATGAAGTGGGGTTAGACCCGACTAGAAGACAAAAGCATACATGCAATTAAACATGACTAATTGATGGTTCTGTCTTAAATACACCAACAGACCACAGCATAATAGCATTTTACAAACACATGAAACCAAAAATAGAGTTTTGTGGCTTTTAGCCCATGTCTGTTAGCTTTGAGGCCATCTCTACACAGCACTAAACAGATCTGGGCCCAATAAAATACTCTCTAGAATGGGAATGTCCCTCCCTGTAGTACGACCAGCAAACAACTAGCAAGAAGCAAATCATGGACTGTAACTAAAGCTTACTGTCTATTTAAAAAAATGTGACGAGCCCTTCGATATGTCGCACCTTCCTATAAAAATATAATATAATATAATATAATATAATATAATATACAGTAATATAATATAATGCAATGTAACGTAACGTAACATAATATAATATAATACTTTTCAAATAATCGTGAACATGTTTCTAGTGTTTCTGTTTTCTAGTGAGTCAAGCTAAAGGTGTAGTTGGTGCACTGAGAATGGCAGTTATCCATCAAAGTGACAGGCGGAGAGTAATCTGACCTCAGTCACGGCCTCCAGAGATGCTGAGTGCTTGAGCAGAAGGTCCATGGACCGCATGTGGTTCTTCTTGCAGGCAATGTGCAATGGGGTAAACCCATTCTGAAAGATAAAACAAATGAACTATTTACACAGTGTACAGTTGAATTGATTAATTAAAAGGATTAAAGGAATAGTTCACCCAAAAATGTACTCACCCTCATGCCATCCCAGATGTGTATGACTTCCTTTCTGCTGCTGAACACAAAGATTTTTAGAAGATTATCTAAGCTTTGTAGGTCCATACAATACAAGTGAATGGTGGCCAGAACTTTGAAGCACCAAAAAGCACATAAAGGCAGCATAAAACAATAATCCATATGACTCCAGTGATTAAATCTATATCTTCAGAAGCGATAAGACAGCTAAATATTTAAGTCATTTATTACTATTAATCTTCACTTTCACTTTCACATTCTTCTTCTTTTGTTTTTGATGACTCACATTCTTTGTGCATATCGCAACCTACTGGGCAGGGAGAATTTATAGTATAAAAAGGACTTAAATATTGATCTATTTCTCACCCACATCTATCATATCTCTTCTGAAGATATAGATTTAACCACTGGAGTTGTATGGATTACTTTTATGCTGCCTTTATATCCTTTTTGGAGCTTCAAAATTCTGGCCACCATTCACTTGCATTGAATGGACCTACAGAGCTGAGATATTCTCCTAAAAATCTTCATTTGTGTTTTGCAGAAGAAAGAAATGCATACACATCTGGGATGGCATAAGGGTGAGTAAATGATGAGAGAATTTTCATTTTTGGGTGAACTATTCCTTTAAGCCAATGACTACAGTACTACAGTAGATTCATTACATTATTATAATATATTAGATATAAAGCTATCTCAGATATATTAGGCAAATGCCTTAATGATTACTTCAGGACATACCATTGTAGAATACATTGAAGACGGATAGTTCACCCAAAAATTAACATTCTTTCATCATTTACTCACCCTCATGTCATTCCAAACCTGTATGACTTTCTTCCTTCTGTGGGACACAAAAAGAGACATCGGGCAGAATGTTAGGGACTAACAGCCTCAGTTAGTATTCACTTTTATTGAAACTGAGGCTGTCGGTGCATAACATTTTGTCTATTATTTTCTGTTGTGTTCCACTGAAAAAAGAAAGTCAGTGACACAATTTTTATTTTGGATGAACTAAACATTTAAAGGGATGAAAATTCTGTCATTACAGTATATACTCACCAGCATGTTGTTTCAGACCTGAATGACTTTCTCTCTTCTGTGGAATACAAATGGACTTGTTAGGCAAAATGACAGCCTCAGTCACTATTCACTTCTATTCTATGAAAAAAAAAAACATGATGCAGTGAAAGTGAATAGTGACTGAAGCTAACATCCTGCCTAACTTTTTTTGGGTGCCACGGAAGTAAGTAAGTCATACGGGTTTGGAACGACATGAGGGTGAATAAATTATAGTACCCAATTGTGAGTACCCACAATTGAACTTTTTGGGTGAACAATCCATTTAAGGCTTGGCAGAGAAATGATGAGAGATACAAGTCAGCAAAATTCAAACACAGGCGCACTAACCAGAGCCCGGGCATTTGCTTTTGCCCCCTTGTCGAGCAGCACTTTGACCATACGGTGGTGACCACAGTGTGCTGCCACATGCAGAGGGGTTAGGTGATCCATTGTGATGTCATCAATCTCTGCATTGTATTGCAGCAGCTGCCTCACGCAGTCCATATGATCGCCCTGCGCTGCCATGTGGATGGGAGATAAACCATTCTGCAGGATGGGGACACATCATTCTCAATTGATCAGTATTATTACGGCATCAATAAATCAGAGATGTCAATAGGAAGGAATAATCCATTATACTATGTGCCTGTTTTAGGAATATGGATAAGTCACCTTGGTCTTGGCCTGAAGGGGAGCGCCCTGGTCTAGCAAGATCTCCACGACATGTACATGGCCGTTTCTGGCTGCACAATGCAGCGGTGTCAACTCATCCTGCAGAAGATGGAAAGAATATGGAGGATGGAACTACTCAGTGGTTTCAATTTATCCTTAAAAGGACAGTTCACCCAAAAATGAAAATTCTCTCACCATTTACTCACCCATGTGTTGTTTCAAACCCATATGATTCTCTTTCTTCCGTGGAAAATAAAAGGAAAGCAGAATGTTAGCCTCTACACTATTATCTATACACTATAGTCACTACTCACTTACTTTGTATGAAAAAAAAATGCAATGAAAGTGAATGGAGAGTGAGGCTAACATTCTGCCTAACATCTCCTTTTGTGTTTCACTGAAGAAATAGAGTCATATGGGTTTGAAACAACACGAGGGTGAGAGAATTTTCATTTTTGGGTGAACTATGCCTTTATCGAGCTGCATTTTCTGCTATATTTTCATCATCAAAGCACACCATTAAGAGAATGTTGTCACAAAGAGAAAATACCTGATATTCCCAAGAGAAAGTAAAATGGGTCATCCTCTATGAGCTAGACTTAAATAATTTTTATTCAGCAGTCTCAGCAGTGACATTTTTCATCTTGCTTGGCACAGCAAATAGCGTTGCTGTGAGATGATGTGTTTGAATAAATACTGTACCTTAGTCTTTGCATCTATTTGAGCTCCTCTGTCCAATAGAAGTCGCACCATAATCACATTCCCTCTCCTGGAAGCGATATGTAACGGAGTGATGCCGTTCTTTAAGAGAAGAGAAGAGAGTGTGAGAAAGAGACAATTCAGGTCATCTTTTAGATATGTCTAATAAAGTAGGAGGTAGCATTTAACATGAGACTTGAACTACTGTAGTCTCTGTCTCAGATGGCACGCCCACAGACTGCCCACAACCGATTCACTGACTGACTGATGCATACTAAACAAAATATGCTGAAATTGCCAGTTCCAATATAATTGGCTGGCTTTACCTTTATAAAAGGTACCAAGTTTATAATGAGTGCTTTTGAGGAAAATCTAATCACTGGATTTACCAAAGTTTTCCAAGTTAGTGGCGTCAAACCTTTGAAAGATACTCAGAGTTATGTTTAAGGCACCTAACAGAAAGTTAACTAGATATCTACAAACCAAGCTATATTTTCTTTGTGTTTTCTGAGTTATGTCTGTGAAACTATTGGACGGACAGAAGTTCTGATCACAAAGATTTTTTCCCCTGTGTTTTCTGTACAGCAGTTCATGGAGACTGCTGTGCCATTATCCGAATGATGTTCTTTCTGCCAGTTTATTATTGTGATGCAATCTATTTCTGATAACCCCACCCCTAAAAGGCATGTAAAACAAACACACTTTACATGATGATCAGATGGTCATTTAATAAGCTGCAATGAGGACCAGACTTTATGCTGCAAGTCAACAGTCAAGCTACTGTATGTGAGACTAGAGTTGAACTGACCTTAGGCGTAAAGTTCACATTGGCTCCTCTGTTTAACAAAAGCTGTGCAACACTGAGATTCTCGTAATGGGCTGCGATGTGAAGGGGAGTAAAGCCAGTCTACAGAGAGAAAAACAGTATGATATTTCATTGATTCAGTATTTGTACATAACAGGAACACCTATGCTGATGGATCTCTAACAAAGTCTGCCCTGTTTATTTTTCATTCTAGTTTATAGTGACACATTGCAATCACTGCAATTACAAGCCAAGACTGGCTGCAATGTGAGCTCAGTGAGTCATGATGTGTAATCTTGCTCTTTCTGTGATACAGGGTAACACTTTCTATGAAGCCCTATTTCTAATTTAATGCATTATAATGCATTAAAAATACATTAAAATGCATTTGTAATGTCTTATATTATATATTATATGTTATAACGTCTCATAAATAATTGTAACTACAGTTATAATACATTATAATACTTAACCTATTCATAGTTATACCTTAAAGAATATAATGCATTATACTACAAAACACAAAATCAATAAAAAAGAAAGAGAAGAACAACACGGAGCCCTACAAGAGATGGCATGGCCCCCACAAAGCCCGGACCTCAACATCATTGAGTGAGTCTGGGATTACTTGCAACATCCGATCTGACAACAAATACCTAGGAGAATTGGTGCTGTTTTGAAGGCAAATGTTGTGACAACAAATATTGATTTAGCTTTTTTTTTGTTTTTTACTGGACTTTGTATAATGTTAATTGATAAATGAAAACTATGTATGGCATTATTTTTTAAGATATCCTCACTATGCAACATTTTTCACAAGTGTCTAAAATTCATTATACTCTAAGGTATAACTATGAATAGTTAAGTGTTATAATGCATTATAAATGTGTTTACAATTATTTATGAGAAGTTGCAACATTATAAAGTGTATTACAAGACATTGCAAATGCATTACAATGCATTTATATTGCCTTAATAATGCATTACAAATATAGGCTTCATAGAAAGTGTTACAAGATCCAGTATTTCAGGCATGCACAAACATGCAGATGCACACTAAATACCTTGCTCAGGACATCTGGATTGGGGTCATTCTGCAGCAATACAGCAGCAGTGCGTGTGTCATCATTGCGTGCTGCGATGTGTAGGGCTGGCAGGCGCACTTTGCCCTTGGTGCCATAGTTTATCAGGAGGGCAACCACGTTCTCATGGCCCTGCTGAAGTGCTACTGCCAGAGGAGTAAAACCATCCTGGGGGCAAAATCAAGAGAAAGAGTAATGTTATACTATAGTATATCAGTCAAAAGTTTGGACACACAACTGAATCTGTGTTTCTCAGGATAATAAAAAGCTTTTGATCAGACATTACACTTATATGCTTGAATTTAGTTTTACAGACAAATATAAATTGTCTCTATGTATTGATTTCTTTACAGAGCTATTTTAATTTAAAAAAATAAAATAAAAAAAAAAAATGGATGAGAAAGTAGCTAACAAGTGTCCATATATGTTTCAAGACTATTTAAAAAAGTATGCCAAGTGGCCCTTCATGAAGTGTGATGAGATAATGAATGCGCAGATCTGTAATCTAGGGCTAGGCAATGTGTGGCTATTTTGAAGAGGCTAAAATTTAAAAATGTTTTGATTTGTTTAAAGGGGTCATGACATGAAAAATCAAATTTTCCTTAATATTTTGACATTGTCATTGTACTTTAAAAACATACTGTAAATTTCAAAACAGAAAACATCCTCCTTAATAGAAAAAGAGCATTTATTTAAAAAAGCTTCAAAAATGTCTCGTTTGGAATTTGTGGAACTTGTGACATCACAAGGACCACATACATCTGCATATGACTGCCTCTTCAGCAAGACATCAACGCCTATTTTTTGTCATTGCACCCTTGGCCCCGCCTACTGGCGCTGAGTCAGACAGGTGAAGAGGAGGGAGATTGTGAGATTAATTGTTTAAGGGGACTTATACAGGACACCTTCATGTGACTATATAGATTTAAATGTTTTTCTGCATAAACATGCACTAGACGAACAGCTTTGACCATTATCATGCATCTTGCACCACTTTTAAAAGACGCAATGTCAAGTTACAACTCTAAAAAGGAGATTGTTTCTTGCTGTTTTGAAGGCATCCTGGATCGTTTTTGTAACCATCTGCGCTATTTTTAATTGTTGGTCTTTTGTAAGCTTGCACTATATGGATGTCTTTGATCATTTTGATGTGTTTCCGGTGACGTGAGCCATGTTTTAAGAGTGGTACAAGCACAACTTTTAAAAAAGCATCTCATTCTGCTGCTGCCACTAACTGAGAGTAACACATGCCTTTCTGTGTGTAAACAAACATGGAAAATGTGAGATGTCGCTCCTGTGAAGACCAGCGTATCTGCTTTGGCCTGATAAAGCCAGTTGAAACACCCAACATCACCATAGATTGCTTGTGAACCAGTCACAATATGATTAAAGCTTTGAAAAGGAGCTGATATTGAAAGATGGAGCAGTTAAAACACTACTGGACTGCAAAACCATAAGTAAAACATTTAATTCATGAATATTTCATATGTCATGACTGTTTAATAGTTTATGGTGCTGCTTTAGTGAACAGTTTAATACATTCAGATGAAATGTGTTGGATGTGGGTTATATGTTAATCCTGAAATTTAGTTTTATAAATATTGTGGTCTTGTGGAGTTTGTTCATTTTCTTCAGATTGGGTTTCAAATATGGGTGTATTGGAAGGGCTGTGCGATGTTAGCCAATCATAATAGTGGGTGTTTACATTGAAGTCTTATATGGCCAGACAGATTAAAATCGAATGTTTCAGACAAAGGGCCAGAGACAAGGTGAAAAATTATTATATATTACTAAATTAAAGCACCCCATAAATGACTGTTTTGGTGCAACAAAAAAAAAAACTTTACTAACATTATAAGTGGACCTCAGGGAAGATAATAAAATGATAAAAGTATGCCATGACCCCATTAACATTTTTGGTCACTACATTATTCTCATATGTTCATTTGCTTTACTTCATTGTTTTGATGACAAATATTCTAAAATATGTAAAATGGTCATAATAAAGAATGAAAAGCTGTGCCCAAACTTTTTGACGAGTAGTATTGGATTATTTGGATTTGTGGAATGAAAGCCTCTTGTCGATTGGTAGAGTGATGTGTCACTCACCTCTGTTGGAAGGCTCTGATTGGCTCCATGTTCAAGTAGATATTTCACCACTTCCAAGTGGTTCTCCTGTGCTGCCATGTACAGGGGACTGAAACCTTTCTGCAGAGACCATACAAAACAACACCAAAAAATAAATGTGTAAAATTAAGCAGTGAATGAGTAGGTTTCTTAATAAACGTCTTGAGGTTCAGACCAACCTGAGACTGCGCATTGACGTTGGCACCATAGTTGACCAGTTCAGCGACAACTTTCTCTTGACCGGCCAGAGCAGCAATATGAAGGGCGGTATTCCCTTTCTGCCCAAGAGGAAAACAAATTCCATTATGTAAACTAACAAAGAGAGAGAGAGGCTCTTTTTCCACTCCAACAGTATATAAGAAGGAGTAAGCCACGAAAGAAGAGATATTCAAAGCAGAGTTATAAAATGACTTTTATAAAACAGTACCAACAATAATACCAAAACACAAAAATATTCAATTAACTGATAATTTATAATTGTAATATGTAGAATAAACTAAATTTCCACCAAGTAAGCTGGTTACGGTTCACAAGCAACACAGTATAGTAATTTGGCGCATTCAAATAGAATAGGATTGTATATGTTGCCTACTATAACTGCTTTGAATGCAGCTCATCCAATTGGATTTGGGCTGATGGTGGAGTCCTGAGTAATTTACTGAACTAAATTTACCTTTGTGGTAGTCTCCAGGTCAATGCCGTGGTGCAGCAGCTCCAGCACCATCTTAACGTGGCCTTCCTTGGAAGCCAAGTGCAACCCGTTAAGTCCATTCTGTGAAAACAAGAACCACTGAAAAACTCTCTCTCAAATAACACATCCAAAGAATATCTCTTAATCTCTCCCGGTCTACCTGTCAAAAGACTTGCTGAGAGGACAACGGCCTAAAAATAACAGTGAAGCACTGAGAGATGTCTACAGATCTGTGGGACTCATTGAACAGGGTGTGAACATAGAGTGCTGTGTGCCTGAGTGAAGAAACAGACAAACAATGTTTTTTAGCAGAAGATGGTTCCTGAGAGGTGCAGGCTGATTGGAGAATGATGCACACACATGGTACAGTGTGTGCTTTTGTGGGGAGCTCAGAGCGCAGCTTGTTGCTGCCATAGGGGGCTCTGTACTGCTTGCCTGACTGGTATCCCTTTCATACTGCAGAGTCACTCATCTCTAATGAGCTCCATACTGCAGCTACACAGTGCATGTGCAGACAAGAGAAGGAGGGTGGGAGAAGGGGAGAAAGAGAGAGAATGGAGATGGAGGGGTACTTGCAGACGGTGGGGAGGAGCCTTGATGAAAACAGGCACACGTGTCCACATAGCATTGGTATTCTCTGGATGTACGTTTTTGTATTTTGGCAAATATCACGCAGTATTGACACCCATGTTCGGTGGTGTTGCACGTGTGTGGCACAGTGACACTGGGGAGAATGAACTGAGCATGCTCATAATGACGTTTATTTGCATGTGCAGTCTTGTGTTGTTTTAGCATCTAATTCACTATAAGAATTATACAAATATGGTAACGGCGCAAAAAATCTGTGCTGAATGTAATTTGCATGGTGTAATTATCCAGCTTGCAGGAACATATTGAGTGCTAGGTTGTTGAGGATGCAGCAGACTACCGTGATCTGGCATACTTTACTAGGATTGTACAGTAAAGCATCACTCCACCACTGCAATCCAGGCACCTGAATCAGCTCTTTGAAATGCAGAAAGTGCACTTGAGGGCTTAATCCGTCCCACTGTCAAGCTAGTCTAAGCTCCTCACAAAAAGAGCTGTGACAGCACAGAGACATTCGCACTGTGATATCACCATTAAACAAAGCACGGCACGGTGAAATTTGTGCTGGTTATAATGCTCTTCTTTGTCATTTGATCATCATTTGACGTATTACGGCACTTATGATCCATAGAAAATGTACACAAGCATCTATTTTGTAGGCAGATAGCACCTGGTTAAACTGAATTATGAAGTCCTTCTGCCTAGTGCATAAGATGCTGGTTTTTGCACTGAAATACGGCACATAAAAGTAGCACAACTGTTTAGTGAATTCACTCCTGGAACTTTGATGTTGCTCGGGAATACAAATGGCATTAAAATAAAAAACAATGTTTCTTTGGTTCATGTGAACAGTTTCATCAGATTTTTACATTCTAGTAGTAGTACATTATTGTAGTTATATTGCCATATTAGCTGTTAATAGATGATCAAGAAAAAATACTGGCTTAATAACATTAGAGCTTTTTATAGCCATTAGTTTGGTCACCTGTAAATTAAAGACAAATTACACTCTAGGACAAGATCATTAATTGTATAAAAATCTCATTAACAGTTACCTGCATGATCTGAGAAGGGAAGTAAAAACATGGCCAGAGCTTAAAAATAAAGGTATGCTGATTCCTGTATTTACTCTAGTCCCAAAGTATCCGGGCCGAGGGCTTAATCCGTCACACTGTCAAACTAGCTAAGCTCCTCACAAAAAGTGTTGCGACAGCACAGAGACATTCGCGCTGTGATATCACCATTAAACACAGTAAGTATATCTTCAGTTTATTTAAAGGAATAGTTCACCCATAATTCTGTCATTATTTACTCATTTCAAGAATTTCTTTTTTTCCATACATCCAAACATAATAGGTGATTAAAAAAAAAAAAAAATTTTTTATTTAAGAATATAGAAGCCACTCTTTTTATATAATGCAAGTGAAAGAGGACCTGGGATGTCAAGCTTCCAGTGTACAACAATACAAAAACAATACAAAAACAGCAGAAAGACATAAATAATAATAAAAAAATAAAAAATAAAACTAATTATACATATACAGTACGTACAGACACACACATACATACATACATACACACATACACATGGGTAGTGCAAACCTAATACAATCTGTTATGTACAGTGCAAATACAAATCTGTTATGTACAGTGCAAAAGTTTTTTTTTTTGTTTTTTTTCAGAGGAATGAAATGGCAGAAGAGGTTGGATGTGTTGGATAAATATAAAAAAGACTAAACTGTGTATTGCACATAGTTATTGCTCAATGGGGCAATTTAACTGTTCATGAGATGGATAGCCTGAGGGAAAAAAACTGTTTCTGTGCCTGACGGTTCTGGTGCTCAGAGCTCTGAAGCGTCGGCCAGAAGGCAACAGCTCAAAAAGGTAGTGGGCAGGTTGAGTGGGGTCCAGAGTGATTTTCCAGCATTTTTCCTTACTCTGGAAGTGTATAGTTTATGAAGAGAGGGGCAGGGGACAACCAATAATCCTCTCAGCAGTCCAAACTGTCCTTTGTAGTCTTCTGATGTCTGATTTGGTAGCTGAACCAAACCAGACAGTTATTGAAGTGCAGAGGACAGACTCAATGACTGCTGAGTAAAACTGTATCAGCAGCGCCTGTGGCAGGTTGAATTTCCTCAGCTGGCGAAGGAAGTACAACCTCTGCTGGGCCTTTTTCACAGTGGAGTCAATGTGGGTCTCCCACTTCAGGTCCTGTGAGATGGTGGTGCCCAGGAACCTGAATGACTCCACTGTTGCCACAGTGCTGTTTAGAATGGTGAGGGGGGTCAGTGTTGGGGTGTTTCTCCTAAAGTCCACAATGATCTCCACCGTTTTGAGCATGTTTAGCTCAAGGTTGTTTTGACTGCACCAGACAGCCAGCTGTTCAACCTCCCTTCTGTATGCAGACTCATCGTCATCTCGGATGAGGCCGATGACAGTGGTGTCGTCTGCAAACTTCAGGAGCTTGACATAGGGGTCATTGGCGATGCAGTCATCGGTGTAGAGGGCCTGAAGCCTTTCTCGTCTTTTGTTTCCAAAAGACGCGGCTCACATCATCTGCACAGATCTTAAGTTCAGGTTGAGTAGCAGGAGGGGGGAGGAGGGGGGTTGCAGGAGGTGTTGGTGTTTGTGTGAAGTGAAGGTCAGAGTGGGTGTGGGGTGTGAGATTGGGCCTTTCAAATCTGCAGTAGAACACATTCAGGTCGTCAGCCAGTTGTTGATTACCTACAGGGTTGGGGGTAGGAGTCCTGTAATTTGTGAGTTGTTTCATGCCACTCCACACTGATGCAGGGTCGTTAGCTTAAAACTTGTTTTTCAGTTTCTCAGAGTATCTCCTTTTAGCCATTCTGATTTCCCTGTTCAGTGTGTTCCTGGCCTGATTGTACAAGACTTTATCCCCACCCCTGTAAGCATCCTCTTTGGCCTAACGAAGCTGCCTGACCTCTGCTGTAAACCACGGTTTGTCGTTGTTGAACTTTAAATAAGTCCTAGTAGGAATGTACATATCCTCACAGAAACTGATATATGATGTAACAGTATCTGTGAGCTCATCCAGGTCTGTGGCTGCAGCCTCAAAAACACTCCAATCAGTGCAGTCAAAGCAGGCTTGTAGTTCCCACTCTGCTTCATTGGTCCATCTCTTTACAGTCCTTACTACTGGCTTGGTTGATTTTAATTTCTGCCTGTAGGTTGGAAGAAGATGAACCAGACAGTGATCAGAGAGTCCCAAAGCTGCTCTAGGGACATAGCGATATGCATCCTTTATTGTTGTGTAACAATGATCCAGTATGTTCCTGTCTCTGGTGGGACATGTAATGTGCTGTTTGTATTTGGGCAGTTCACGTGTGAGATTTGCTTTGTTAAAATCCCCAAGAATAATAATAACTGAGTCTGGATATTGTTGTTCTGTGTCTGTGATTTGATCAGCCAGCTGCTGCAGCGCTGTGTTCAAACACATGTTTGGTGTGAAATACACACTCACCAGAATAAATGAGGAAAACTCCCGTGGCGAGTAGAACGGCTTACAGTTAATAAAGGGCGCTTCCAAATTTGGACAGCACATCCTCTTAAACATTGTTACATCTGTACACCAACTTTCATTGATGTAAAAGCATGTTCCACCGCCTCTCGTTTTCCCCGTTAACTCCGCAATGCGATCCGCTCTGAACAGCTGGAAGCCCGGCAGATGTAACGCGCTGTCCAGAATGGCTTCACTCACCCAGGTTTCTGTGAAGCACAAGGCAGCAGAGGTTGAAATGTCCTTGTTTGTGCAGGTGAGGAGATGTAGTTCGTCCGTTTTGTTAGGAAGAGAGCGGAGATTCGCTAAGTGAATATTCGGCAGCGCTGTTCGAAATCCGCGCCAATGGAGTTTGACCAGCTCGTCTCCCTCGCCTGCGTCTCTTGAACAGCAGAGCTGCGCCTCCAACTAAAATGTCTAGCAAAATGTCTGAATATTCAAAAACCAGGAAAAGATTGTCTGGTACATGCTGCCGAATGTTCAGCAGTTCATCTCTGTTAAAACTGACTGGAAAAAGATTACTAAACACAGGACAAACAAACAAAAACAACAAAAGAACTGAGTAGCTCCACACCGAGGCAGCCATCCGTGGCGCCATCATGATGTTCATGTACAGTGAGATGATAAATGATACAGTGTGTTCTCAATAACCGAATCAGTCCGGTAAGCGAATCATTCAGATCAGTTTTGTGAACAGGTCCAACTGATTCAATGAAAAGATCTAACTTAAAAGAACGATTCATTTACAAATCAAACAGCACTACATAAAGGGCCGGATTAAGCATATGGGTAATTGACCTTTCGCTAAACCCTGTCTTAAAAGCGCTTCTGACCAATCCTGTCTTAGCAACTGTTGCCCTGCCGCCATTACTCTGACACGTGTTTGCTATTTTCCAATGAGGGCCTATGGGAGTAATGTGTGTTTGAGTACTTTTAAGCAGGATTTTATCAAAATAATCCCAAAAATTTCAAACACGTCGTTCCTGGGTCATTTGTAATAGTGACACAAGTTACCTAAAGAGGATACCCGCAGTGTTCTTCTTTCTTTCTTTTAAATAATCTTTTAAATAAATCTGGAGAAGAGCATTTTATGGATTAAACTGTGTCAGCCCTCATTCCCAAATGAACATATAACATCTGCAACGACACCTACATTTGCTCCAAGTTAAATTAAATCTAATAACTGAACATTAATATTCATATACAGTATGTATTGATTCAAGTCATAGTAAAAGCTATAGTATAATAAACAGTTCACAGCATCGAAATGAGTGAGTTATGAGATGTTATAAACGGCTCTGTTCACTTACACTAATGTTATTAGATGTGTAATCGCTATTAAATGAAGTTTTTCTCTATTCTACTCAATCCTTTGCCTCGATTCTGATTCACAGTCTCCACAGTTTATAATCAAATTACTGTGCAATTTAACAATTTATTTTACAAAAAACTTCAGATAAATATGCATTACAATGTCACTCTTCATACCAGCCCACGGAAAAATATTATCCATTCTGTTTATTTTGCCAAGAATATTTTGCCAAAAATCACTTCCTTCACGACAATCTCCCACTCATTCCAATGGGGAGTTCCAACTGTTACCAAGGGTGGGGGCAGAGCTTAGCGAAGGGTCAATTGGGCATGTCCCCAGAGGAACCACGTCCAGGAGGGCAATATGTAATGAAATGTTTTTATTTGAATGGTTATTACAATTTTTCAATATCATTATTCGAGTGTAATTATTGTCCAGAACCAGAAACAAAATAAGGGTGAGTAAACAATTGTAGAATTGTCATTTTTGGGTGAACTAATCCTTCAAGCATTTTACAATTAAAACAACCAAGATGCAGAAGGCATCAAAATTTAGTTTAGGTAGCATATTAGGGGCCTTGACAAGTTCCCGATGGAATTCTGTCTGTGAATGATGTCATGAGGTAGTGTAGTACTCAAAGTGTGCGTGTGCGTGTGTGTGTTCAGGCTGCAGGCACTCAGAGTGGGTGTTCATTTTCAGAGCTTTTGAATGTGGCCAGCCAGCCAGCTGTTCAGGTCCATTCACTAACCCGTCGCTGAGAACCAAACATAGCTCTTCTGCAAAAATCAGAACAAGCTATGCTATTCTAAGAAAGTAACACACAGCATGATGATGCACGTGGGTGCAAAAGAATTAACGGTGAGGAGGTTAGAGGAGGAAGATGTGCTGGCATGATTAATTATAGCAATTTACTGATTAAAGCATAGAACACATCTCTACATGGACACCATAAACACAGCTGTACTGTCCCACCACAGGAACATTGGGGGGTTAATACAGATGCAGACACACAAACACACACTTATGTGAAACCTAATCTATCAGCTGAACGATCAACACCAATTGAAACAGTACAACTCATTGAAGAGACTGTAAGTCAATCCTCACAGACTCATTTTCTTTCCTGTCAAATAGTAAATATGGCATTACTCTGAATAAGATCTATTGCAGGATGGTTTTTGGTCTCACCTGATTGGCTATGTTGATGTCTATTCCATTTTTGATGTGGTCCAGAGCCTTTTCCAGATTACCTGAGCGTGCAGCACGAAGAAAACTGGTTGTTGTGTCCGTCTGAGAAAAACAGAGAAGAAAGAGAGAAGGATAGGGAGAGAGAAAGAGAGAATAAAGGGAAAATAAAACAATAAATGAACAGGGAAAAGGGATTGTTTAATTAAAGTAAATTTTATGCCCACTGAAAATGTCTTCTGAATGTTTAGCACTTAATAAAACATCAGTGATACAATCTGACTCACAACCCTGGTTATAAATTCACTCTGTGTAGTGCATGTCTACAGAGAAGATGAGTCTCTCGTTTCAAATGGCTCAAGGGCCAAATAACAGCGAACACATTTGCTTCTTGAATTCGCTTTTCTCCATGTAAAAGTATCTCATTTTCAAGTTATGGAGCTTGGTGTTATACACAGGACTGGTATTGCCCCTAAACACATTTAAATTTCAACAATTTGAGCAAAACGTTGAACTGAAGAATTTCAGAATTATTAGCATTTGGGATGTCCCCCTTTTGCTTTCATGACAGCATGCATGCTCTCGAGATGGTACGGACTCCACAAGTTTGTGCAAAACCTGATGATCCATGTTATCCCATCATGATTTGATATTGTTCCAAAGAGCATCTTGTGCTTCAACAGAAACAGGAAAATCAGATCTTTTCTGCAAAGCAGTTACCATGGTCAATGTCACAAATTTCTTGTTTGATTAGTGACCTAGAAATTGTGCAGAATCGTAACAAATCTCATTCATTTTACATCATTATGTGTTTTGTTATACATCTAACAATATCCTGAAGGGTTTTTTTTAAAGTTTTTTTTTTTACAAGTTTAAGGGAATGTTCTGGGTTCAATAAAAGTTAAGTTCAATCGAGTGCATTTGTGGCTTAATTTTGATTACCACAAAATCAACACTCCTTTTCTTTAAAAAAAAAAAAGGAAAAATCTGGTTTACAGTGAGGCACTTTTGCAATGGAAGTGAATGGGACAAATTTTTGAACATTAAAATACTCACTTTTTCAAAAGTATAGTCACAAGACATAAACAATAAAAGTGTAAACATGATTTTAGTGTGATAATCCTTTACTAACCTTTTCTGTGTAAGGTTATAGCCAGTTTTACAATTTTGTTACCATGACGATATAATATCAACAAACCCTAAAACGACTGAAAAAAACCCCATTTAAACAACTTTACAACTCAAGTTTTACCAGAAGAATTAATTACTGTGCTTTTATAAAATTTTAAGCTTAAAATTTCTGTTTAAACCCTTGAAAATTGGCCATATTCTCTATTATTGTCCCCATTTACTTCCATTGTAAGTGCCTCACTGTAACCAACATTTTTGCTTTTTTTTTAAGAAAAGGAAGGACGAGTCGAAATTCATTTTTGTGATAATCAACATTATGCCACAAATGCTCTCGATTGAGCTTCACTTGTATTGAACCCAGAATATTCCTTTAAATTAGAACTTAAATCCCAGAATTTCAGTGTGGACAAACTTTTGAACCCACTAAATACCTTTTCTTTCATTTTTAAAATATGATTTAAGACATAAAAGTGCATCAAACAACAAATAAAACTTTGCGATTATTTACAATCCATGAAGTCAACTTTTATGCCATTTAAGCCAGAGCAATTTACTGTAAAATTGTAAACAGTGAGCACATACAATGTCAAGTTTGGTCTTGAAGGTAGAACTTTGAATGATCAAAGTGGTTTGGGTTGAGGTCCAGAGGAAGCCATTTGTGGCAGAATAATCAGTGATTAGTCACAATGGCTTGAGGCTGTCTACAATGGATGCGTCAAAGCGAACATTCTAAACGATTTATTTGTCTCATTGGCAGGAGTAGTGGCAGCGTGTGCATCGGAAAATGGAACAGGACATCCGTTTACTGTAGCATTTACTGCAACGGACGCTTCCAGTGTAGACAGTGTCATTGATAATAATGGGTATGATATGCTTTTGAAGTGAGTCGTCAATCGTGTCCGGTGTAGACAGGGTGTTAATGTTCCCTATCAGTCTAATCTCTGTCATTTTCTCTCTGTGGTCTTTCTGGCTATATGTAACATTCCTTTTGATCTCTGGTAGTTCTTTTCTTAGTGGAATAGCAAATAGGCCCCATATCTATTGTTTCCAAGCCTCCCTTCCTTTTAAATCTCTCTCTCTCTCTTCCAATCTCTTTTAGTCATGCTAAAGGCTCCAGAACAGAGAGATTTCATATTCCCAAATGCGTTGCAATATTTCAGATATATGGCTTTATACTGCCCTGTTCATTTTGTGCCTTCGTCTCCCTACCCAGAATTCTTCAATTTGCTGCCCTCTATAAAAATTCATGACTGATATTTTGTGGCCTTCAGTGTGATCATTAATGTAATTTTCTTCGATGTGGTCACAGTCATATTGAGCCCTTGAATTGATTTGTCAGATCCTCTACAGTCTAGAAATTTCAGAATGTCTCCTCTCTGCTCGGCCTTGTTATTCTATGGGAAGTTGCAGGGGGTGATTGACAAGCTGGTCTCACCCCGAATGGAAGATGTAGATGGAATATTAAGTGGAGAGGAAGAAGTCATTTTGAAGCATCATTTGCTCAGTCTTCTGGTGACAGCATGGCAAAACACATCCGTCATCATGACTGTGCAGTAATAGTGTGAGGTTTAGAATGTTGTTTCAGCAGGGTTCTAACCTCTACTTATACTTGCATACACTGTGGTCACTTCATAGCTATACTCTAAAAGCAATCAATTTTCATAATGATGACCTTTCATATGCAGAGGACAAACACTGTGATTTCCATGTTGTTTTTTCCATACAATACAGATTGGCACTTATCACCATCCCAGTCTCCCTCTCTAAAGACTAAAATCTATATGTTTACAGTTATATGCATGCCCTGAAATTTGTAAAAAACATTCTATAGTACTAAAGTCTACAAACTAAATTGTCCTTGATTTTCCTCATTTGATATTTCTTGAACAACTTTGATGTTTTGAGTCATTAGACTCATTAGATTTCTGAAAAATGAATGCCCACCTCAACATAATCCTGATGGATTGACTTGACTCCGAATTATTCTGTAATGGACATGTTGGTTAATCATATTATGAACTTGGCACCAAATTGTCATCAGCATTAAAGGAATAGTTCACCCAAAAATATAAATTCTCTCATCCTTTACTCGCCCTCATGCCATCTCAGATATGTATGACTTTCTTTTTTCTGAAGAACACAAATTATGATTTGTAGGTCCATACAATGCAAGTGAATGGGTGCCAACATTTTGATGCTCCAAAAAGCACATAAAGGCAGCATAAAAGTAATCCATATGACTCCAGTGTTTTAATTAATATCTTCAGAAGTGATATGATAGGTGTGGGTGAGAAGCAGATCAATATATAAGTCCTTTTTTGCTAGAAATTCTTCTCCCTGCCCTACTGGAAGAACATAAGAAGAACATAAGATCATCAAAAACATAAGAAGAAGAATGTGAAAGTTAATTTACTTCAATATTGATCTGTTTCTCACCCACACCTATCATATCACTTTTGATGACATTAATTTAACCACTGGAGTCATATGGATTACATTTATGCCGATTTATGTGATTTTTGGAGCTTCATGGCACCCGTTCACTTGCATTGTATGGACCAAAAGAGCTGAGATATTATTTTAAAAATCTTCATTTGAGTTCTGCTGAAGACAGAAAATCATACACATCTGGGATGGCATAAGGGTGAGTAAATGATAAGAACATTTTCATTTTTGGGTAAACCATTCCTTTAAATTAGCACAGCAACCTCTGATAATGGCACAGCCTTCTTCAAGCCTGACACATGTAGACTCTAACTGCTGAACAATAACTACTGAAAATGGCATGTTGTGTTTTATGATATGTGATATATAAGATGTTTTTATCTAACTTGAGCTCTAGACTGTAATTTCAATGACCAGCATGACCATTTAATTGTCATATGCAATTTTTGAAAACAATGTACTTCTGATTATAAGATCAGTATAATACAAATAAAGAATAACATATGAAATGTTATTCAGTATTGTGCAATACAACAATAAAGGAATCTAATGTATTTGTACATCAAGCTGTTTTTCACAGTGTATATACTGTGGGCATGAGTATTTGTGTGTGTGTGTATTTGTATACGTTGATTTAAATTCACATCTGTGTAATCTCTATACTACATCTGCTGATAGTTGCTTGAAAATAGACTTTTAAATAATACAGCAAGAATCTGATAGATATCAGCAATTAGAGGGAACAGCAGGGGGAAAATCCCTGAGCGAGACAAACATACACGGACATGCCATTAGACAAACACGCACTTAAACAATCACAAAGAGTCTCGTGTTAGGAATATGGATAGAGTCACATAAAACACAATAATGGACATTTCGAATGAGAGGAAGTAAAGAAACACTATAGGAACACCAGCGGAGCTAACTGAAGTTAATAGCCACATCACAACATTTAAACACAAGCTATATAACAACCAACCTGCCACCAGTTACACACACAGAAATTATTAGGAAGCCACACTGACACACAAAAAACTTGCCAACAAATAGAGAAGTAAAGCGTTGAGAGGCAATACAGGAAGAAGTACTAAGATATTTACTCTTCCATCAAAGTGCCATTTTCCACCTTGAGTCTCCGGCGAACCCTCTGCACTCAAACAACTGTCCTGATGCACAAGCCAGCGCTGAACCACATGAGCCTAGAAGACACCAATACCACACAGAGACAGAGTGTTTTAATACACACACAGAAACACACATGGCTACACGGAGACACATGAACACATATCAGCTTTTCCCGCACAGAATGAACAATCATACAGAAATCACCGAAACACAAATAGGCTAGACTGAGAAATGTGTCCAATTAAAGGTGAAGTCCGTAATTTTTTATGTTGCACTGGAAGATATGTCAGTCTTTTTAGGCAACTCATACTTTGCTTCTTTTGACCTTTCCACAAAACTCTCCAATTTGTTTATTTGATATAACATACTGTAACATTACCCACAATAAAACAACATGCGAAACACCAGCACAAATGTAGGGGTGACAGAGGTGATGATACATTAGTATTAAGTAGAGTAAATGTTATATCACCCCCTTGTGGTCTCCCAAAGCTTTTACGCCAGACTACATTAAATGTGAGGCCAACTGACTGCGAATTTGAAAGCACACAAGTTAGGCTTCTAAATGCCAACTAATGTTGTACTGTATCTATGTCTCAAAAACATATTGAGAAAATAATGTATCGATATTTTATGAAATTTCTACCAACATTATCCAATCACCCGGACAGCATAAATGACGTCATTGGAAAGGAAAGTAATTTCAGAGTAAGATCAATTATTGCATTTTCATTAAAGATTACAAAGACAAAAATTTCTTTGGAACAACATGCACAAATTATTTGCACACAATAAGACCTGTAATGTACATTAAGTAAGTAAATAGGGTAGATCTTGAGTTCATGTTTAAATTAAAATGTTGACATGCTTTAATGGCATAATCATTTGAAGCTAACTTTATTTTTGCCTTGGCCAAGCATTCTTGTCTGCATTTTTGTATTTGAATAGAGTATAATTTCTGTCCTATGATTCCATGAGAGTTTGTAAAATAAATTTGTGTCTTCTCTCCCCTTGCTCCTTTTCGTTTCAGTTGGGTGTGAATGTGAAGAGGGATGTTCAGGCTGTGAAGAGCTTCAGTCTTCGGAGAGTAAAATAAATGGCAATCGTGAATGTGTGTGTGAGTGGTAAAAGTAGTGAATGTGCAAGTGTTGTATGTGTGTGTGAGTGAGGTAAAAGAAGTGACTGCCTGAGTGTTTTAAGTGTGTGAGAGAGGTAAAAGAAGTGAATGTGCGAGTGTTTTACGTGTGTGTGTGAGAGAAGTAAAACAAGTGAATTTGTGAACATTATGCATTTGTGAGAGGTAAAAGAAGTGAATGAGTGAGTGTTATATGGGTATGTGCGAAGTAAAAGCACTGTATGTGTAAGCGTTTGTGTGTACAGTATGTGCATGCATTTTGTGTGTATAGACCATTTCAAGGACTGTTCGTTGGTGACGTCAAGTGACATCATTGTTCCATGAACATTTCCTGCTTGTCAAAATAGAGACTATTCAGTAGAGACCGGTCACTTCTGTTAAAATGAATGGGAGAAATGGGACTGTTCGTTGGTGACGTCAAGTGACATCATTGTTCCATGAACATTTCCTGCTTGTCAAAACAGAAACTATTCAGCAGAGATCGGCCACTTCTGTTAAAATGAATGGGAGAAATTGGAATGCCCAACGGCAGCCAACGGTTAACCCGCCTTACAGGTAAAATAGCCAATCACCTTTTAGATACAAAATCGCCTGTTAATCAGCTCGAGAACATGCATGCGCATTAGCTATACAAGATAGTATAATTGCGTTTTTAGTGTAATCTGATATAATTTATTATACCAGTTGTGATAGAATGACACGCCCTTCCCGTGGATCATCGTCGCCTCACGTGATGGGGCTTGTGTGATCCCAGTGGAGATCCTCATCACTGCTGCCTTTAAACACTGAGCGCGCCTCTTCTCTGGAGACTTGTCTCTACCTGCTGGCATCTTTGCAGGTCCAGGAACGGAGAGGTGAGTGTTCAGTGCGAGTTAGATGCGTTGCTGGACACACAAGTTTGATGCAAAGCTGTGGATTGGAGCACGCGTCGCAGCCGGCGGGCCAGGATGCCGGGCCGCTATTCCCCTCAAGTGCCGAGGCCCAGAGAAGCTGGACTGCTTGAGTGAAGCCGCCACCCCACGTGCCTCAGTCCAAGGAGGGGAGCGCATTGCGGCTACCAGAACCCTGCCCACTATCACCTGGACCTTCCCCTGTCTTCACTACTCTTCCACTTTCCACTGTGAAGCACTTTCAACCCCTTTATTTTGGACACTTTATTCCCCCTTTCCTGTTGTTTATTATTTTCAATAAATGTCTCTCGCAATTTAGTGAAAATAATAAACAACAGAAAAGGGGGAATAAAGCAAATGCCACGTGATGCATTTCTTGTGAATGAGCATGCATTTTGTGTATAGGTGTGAACATTTCTTGTGAATGTGAGAATGTTCTGTGTAAACGAGAGGTAAAGTTTGAATTACGGCCTCTCATACATAAATGCAAAATCTGCTTCTCATCTGACAGGTACATCTGTGTTTCATGTGAGTGTTTTTCTCGCTTTGTCTGGAGCACGCAAATGCATGCAGGTGCAGAAGGCTTCTCGATATTTGTGCTCCAGAGACAGGAGAGCTCGCAGCGAAGACCACAAAATTTACGTGACCCATTTGAATTTTTATCTTTTTTATCTTAAAGCGCCATGGAGAAAATCAAACAGCCAGACAGCCCAACAGTCTAACTACCATGATGAGGAAAACAGCTACAACACTGTTACAGTATGTGCCAAAATATAGGGTTTTTAAATGAAACTTTATCATCTGTACTAAAATTCTGTTTAAATTATATTAGATTTTAGGAAACAAACTGGCCATGTTTGCCTTCAGCTATTTAAAATATAAACCCATTGTTATAGATTTTCCAGAAGAGAAAAATATTAGCATAATCATGATATAAAATTATTAATATCGTGATCTAAGATTTTGGCCACATCACCCACCCCTAACTGTAGGCCTAGATATTTAAATGGAAATACTCAAATGGTTTCAACCTTTGCGGATGGAACACAATGGTGTACCAATAACATATTGCTCCTGACTTTGGTAAAACCCAAAAAAGTAATAGAGGGAAAATTACATGGCTACGTCACATTTTCATTTGAATGCTGAGAAGATGAATTGAGAAACCCACTCGCATTAAAGGCATTCCAGCTCTGGGTTCTCTCCAACACTGTTTCCTAAGCAGTTGCTAGGAGATGACATCATTTTCAACATTCACACAAGCCTCAAGCATGGCATCTATATATTCAGGGACCCCCCCCCAACTCAAAACACATGAAAACACAGATAACTAAACAAATTCTTTGACCTAGTTTGTTCCGTTTTTCTGTTTACATAAATGTACATAATGTGAGTGCCATATTGGAAATATGTCATGCCTGGGTGGAAATCCCAGCCCAGTAATCGTATAAAATGCTTTTCAGTGCAACATGCTGAAATATTTTGTGTTATGAAAGGCCAAGCAATGAAACATGGTTAAAGACTGAAAATGGAAATATTCTGAAATCAATACCAAAGCTGAACAAAAAAAAGGGTCTATATGTCTAATATATTCTTGGTGTGAACAACAGGTGTTCTTCATGCATGATAATCATTATGCTGAATCTACAGAGCATCTTCTTGCTACATAAGCATAACAGCACTATAATGCTGTTCATCACGGAAGAATCCATGTGCCAAATTGTTTTGAAGAAACAACCCGGGTTCCTGCATAAGTGCTACGGTCCTTTATGTGATGTTAAATATGTAGCTTTGTGTTTATTTCCAAACAAGAAATGTTTAAAGGAATAGTTCACCCAAAAATGAAAATTCTCTCATTATTCACTCACCCTGATGCAATCCCAGATGTGAAAGACTGTCTTTCTTCAGCAGAACACAAATTAAGATTTTTAGAAGAAGTTAGAGCTCTGTCTGTCTCCATATAATGCAAGTAAACGGGTGCCAGCACTTTGACGGTCCAAAAGTCACATTTAGGCAGCATAAAAGTAATCCACACTACTCCAATCGATCAGTGAATGTCTTCTGAAGTAAATCAATAAGTTTATGTAAGAAACAAGTCGATAATTAAAATGTTTTTAACTTTAAATATGCGCTTCTGTCTAGGGATATGAAGCTGTATGAAATGAACTAACTCTCGCATGACGTTCGTTCCTCTGTTGTATACAAAGCGTGCACTTTCGACCTCTCGCTTGAACATGCCATTGTGCTTACGACTGCTGGCAGGAAGCGATTTTTAAAAGTTAATAACAATTACGTTTTAATTATCAATTTATTTTTTACACAAATGGATCGATTAGCTTCAGAAGACATTCATTGATCAACTGGAGTCGCATGGATTATTCTTTTATGCTGCCTAAATGTGACTTTTGGACCGTCAAAGTGCTGGCACCCGTTTACTTGCATTATAAGGAACTGATAGAGCTCTATCTTCTTCTAAAAATCTTAATATGTGTTCTGCTGAAGAAAGTGTCATGTCTAGATGTGTTTTTGTTCATGTTTTATGTTCATGTCTTTTATTTTAAAGTTTAGTTCCTGTTCCTGTTCAGGTCATGTGGTTTCATGTCATGTTATTTCCTGTTTCCATGCAATGTTTGTTCTGGTTTCCTTGGTCATGTGATTTCATGTTTCCCTCCATGTTCATGTGTCTTGTTTTCATTGGTTATCATTGTCATGTTTCTCCCTTGTCCATGTATTTAAGCCTCATGTTTGCCATTGTCCATTGTCAGGTATTGTGTGTTGTAATGTTGTTTGTCAAGTCAAGTCAAGTCAAGTCCATGTTTTTGTATTTTGTTCACGTTGGGAGTTATGGTTTTTGGATTTCACGATTGATAATAAACTGCACTTGGGTTCATCACACATCATCGTCTTCATCGTCTTTGTCACTGCCAGCGACATCGTTACAGAAAGACAGTCATACACATCTGGGATGGCATCAGGGTAAGTGAATAATGAGAGAATTTTCATTTTTGGGTTAACTATTCCTTTAAATATCACAAATATCCCTACATTAAGTTGAGCTGACTTTTATTTTGTTAATTTATAGTAGAGTGAGCTGATTACTTGAGCTGCAGCACCATTTATCATTTGAATGGCACTGCTGTGAGTCAGTCGGACAGAAAGTTTTGTCCGTTCCATTCATTAACTCCCACCACCACTGATTCGATCAACAGAATAATAATAAATAGAGTATAAGAGAGACGAAAATAGAAGCGAGTGTGAACATTTCTAAAAATGTATTTTGAATGAAAGTCTGTATAATCTGTCAACTGAACAGGATTCATAAAGACAGGAAGAGTATAATTAACTTCATAAATGTGGTACGACAGTGGTTCTCAACTGGTTATGCTTCAGGACCCAGATTTTACATTGGATATCAAGTGGCGACCCAACAAAGTACATTATCATAACTGTTTATCATACAAAAAATGTCTTTAAAATCAAACAATGAAATGTATAAATTGATCTATTACTGGTTTCTAAATCTCTCTGGGATTTCAGTGGTTTCATGCCAATAACTAATCGCACAAAACACAATGTACTTGGCACCTTGTTTATCCTCAGTGCAAGTTAACCCATATTTAATGTCATGCTTTTCAAGGATGAGGGCATTACGAAATATATAGGAAGTGTTTTCTCCTCTCTTTTAATAGTTGATAAGCCAAAAGCCCTGGCTGTCCTAACTATACACAATTTGATGGCTAGCAATGCAAAAAACAGTCATGACCCACCACTGTTCAAGGAGAATGTGGCCTTCAGTACCACAATTTCCAGTGCCATGACTCAAATACATTGTGGAGTATCGACACATGCCACTTCCTTACCTTCAGGCTCAAATACATGCATGCTTCATCATATCTTGACTAAGCGCACTTGCAATCTTATCAACTCTGGGCCTGTGATAGGCTGCTGTTGATGTTACTGTAAAATGACTCATCAGTGAGGTGAGGAAATTCAGACCGTGTGTGTGTATACATATGTGTGTGTATATATATATATACATACAGTGCATCCGGAAAGTATTCACAGCGCTTCACTTTTTCCACATTTTGTTATGTTACAGCCTTATTCCACAATGGATTAAATTCATTATTTTCCTCAAAATTCTACAAACAATACCCCATAATGACAACGTGAAAAAAGTTTGTTTGAAATCTTTGCAAATTTATAAAAATAAAAAAATCACATGTACATAAGTATTCACAGCCTTTGCTCAATACTTTGTTGAAGCACCTTTGGCACCAATTACAGCCTCAAGTCTTTTTGAGTATGATGCTACAAGCTTGGCACACCTATTTTTGGGCAGTTTCTCCCATTCTTCTTTGCAGGACCTCTCAAGCTCCATCAGGTTGGATGGGGAGCGTCGGTGCACAGCCATTTTCAGATCTCTCCAGAGATGTCCAATCGGGTTCAAGTCTGGGCTCTGGCTGGGCCACTCAAGGACATTCACAGAGTTGTCCCGGAGCCACTCCTTTGTTATCTTGGCTGTGTGCTTAGGGTCGTTGTCCTGTTGGAAGATGAACCTTCGCCCCAGTGTGAGGTCCAGAGCGCTCTGGAGCAGGTTTTCATCGAGGATGTCTCTGTACATTGCTGCATTCAACTTTCCCTCGATCCTGACTAGTCTCCCAGTTCCTGCCCCTGAAAAACATCCCCACAGCATGATGCTGCCACCACCATGCTTCACTGTAGGGATGGTATTGGCCAGGTGATGAGCGGTGCCTGGTTTCCTCCAGACATGACGCTTGCCATTCAGGCCAAAGAGTTCAATCTTTGTTTCTCATGGTCTGAGAGTCCTTCAGGTGCCTTTTGGCAAACTCCAGGTGGGCTGTCATGTGCCTTTTACTAGGGGGTGGCTTCTGTCTGGTCAATCGACCATACAGGCCTGATTGGTGGAGTGCTGCAGAGATGGTTGTTCTTAAGTTTCTCCTCTCTCCACAGAGAAACGCTGGAGCTCTGTCAGAGTGACCATCGGGTTCTTGGTCACCTCACTGACTAAGGCCCTTCTCCCCCAATTACTCAGTTTGGCCGGGCGGCCAGCTCTAGGAAGAGTCCTGGTGGTTCCAAACTTCTTCCATCTACAGATGATGGAGGTCACTGTACTCATTGGGACCTTCAATGCTGCAGAATTTTTTCTGTACCCTTCCCCAGATCTGTGCCTCAATACAATCCTGTCTCGGAGGTCTACAGACAATTCCTTGGACTTCATGGCTTGGTTTGTGCTTTGACATGCACTGTTAACTGTGGGACCTTATATAGACAGGTGTGTGCCTTTCCAAATCGTGTCCAATCAACTGAATTTACCACAGGTGGACTTCAATCAAGTTGTAGAAACATCTCAAGGATGATCAGTGGAAACAGGATGCACCTGAGCTAAATTTTGAGTGTCATGGCAAAGGCTGTGAATACTTATGTACATGTGATTTTTTAAATTTATTTTATTTTTATTTTTTTAATATACATTTGCAAAGATTTCAAACAAACTTCTTTCACGTTGTCATTATGGGGTATTGTTTGTAGAATTTTGAGGAAAATAATGAATTTAATCCATTTTGGAATAAGGCTGTAACATAACAAATTGTGGAAAAAGTGAAGCGCTGTGAATACTTTCCGGATGCACTATATATATATATATATATATATATATATATATATATATATATATATATATATATATATATATATAACACACACACACACACACACACAGTCCGAATATATATATATATAGTATGTATCTCTACTGAGAGAGGTGTTAGCCCAACCCAGACAAGACACGATGACAGAGTGCACCAAAGGAATTCAGTTCCTCTCGGCAACTGTCAGTGTAATGTCATGTTTCTCATCTATTTGAAGTGCAAGTGCAGTCAATTAATTAATTTTGCATAATCCCTCATGTATTTGCAGTGCAGATACAGATTAAAATGTTCTAGGATTGTAAGTGATGACATCATCCACCGGTATCCATATCAGGGATATAATACCAGTCCATAGAGTGACTAGACAAAGGTTACAGCCACATTCTACAACCTGTCTGGCTTTAACACACTCTCTTCACAAACACACACCTTTACATTCTCACACACACTAAAAATAGCGACAAAGATGTCATTGGGAGCACGGCACCAGTAGGCCGAGAATGATGAATCACAGTAACAAACCCTCTTGGGTTTAGTTTGAGACCCAGTTCAACACAGAGAGAGGAACCTACATAGTGCTGCTAGGGTATCCATATATAACACACACACACACAGACAAACACGTGCATTATTCCCATGATGCATTGGGTGACCAATTCACTGCTGTTTAAAAATGTAGCAATGTCCTTTTCATTATAAGTGGGAATAACATACCTACTGAAATGTTCTGCAGTTACAATCTAATGAAATATGTACAAAGAAATATTCCAAAAGTACAACAGTTAATTAAAAAAAAAAAAAAAAAAACATTGTTTTAGATAAGTGTTTTCAAACTTTCCTTTGGCACAATATATAAACAATATATGTGATAGGATGATTTTGCTCTGAACTTTTCATTGACTTTGTTTAAATATTTAGCGTATTATATTTATATTCATTATTTATTACATTCATGAAGCTTTTTTCGTGTGGAAATATTTGGTTCCCACAATGTAGGCAAAAATCTTACATGCACACAACTTTATCTTAAATAAACACACACAGCTCTTCATGCCTTGCCAAAACAATGCCAAATCTCAACATCTCCAGTTTGATTGAAAGGCCAGGCATAGTGCCAGTGCCGCAGCCATTGGATCCATGCATTAGCAGAAAACAGAAATACAGAGTCTAGTAAAACAATCCTGAAAAGGTCATCGCATTCTGTAGATCTATAAATAAATCTCTATAATTACCTCCCACTATTATTAATGGTGAGCATGAGCTGGAGGTCCATAACAGACCAACCAGAGCTTACAGTTTTCTAAACAAACACTCAGAATTCCAGTATTTCTTTTTCAAATCTATTAATTTCTCAAGGCAAAATATAAATAATGACTGATTTCATTATTAATTACAAGATAAATATGTCATAAGTTCTTTTTTGCATTGCACTGATACTGGAGATACTTTGGACAATACTTGGATGTATACATTAACATTGGCATGTTGCTTGTTTATCATAACACAGCCCTTTGCATAACCATGGCTGTGCTCCTTGTTTTTTTCTTGGTGAAATTTTCCTGAAAACATTGGCAGCCGAACAGATCCGGTCTTGACCTAGAGAATGCAAAATCAATAAACAGACCAAAGGTTACACTTAAGTGGGAGATGATTAAATATTGATAGACAGTGTTCATAACTGTGTATGTGTTAATGTGCATGTGTTTTGTGCACTTGTATTTCTTGGAATGCACTCTTATGTGCCCTTAGCATCTTGTATAAATTAATACATTGAGAGCTTTCAAGGTTCATTTGATGATTGATTTATCAAATTCATCTGAATTAATCACAGTGTGTGGAGTAGAGGTAGGTCGATATATCGGTTTTACTGATTAATCATGCCGATAGTTGCTTTTTGGAACTATATTTATCGGCTAAAATCTATGACGATAGTTGCCGATATTTTTTTTCATCATTTCAAAATGTGAGTCCCCAGTGTGTTTCGGGCTTGTTTATAATTAAAAGTCCCGTGTTATGCTCCAAATCTTTTTTTTCTGGTTATTTTTGGGGTTTTGGTTAAACAATAAACTGTATCTGGGATTTTATTCATTTAGGACTCTTTGTCTGTGCCCGTCATAGTAATTAAAGAATAAGAATTTTTTTTTTTTGACATTCTATAAATCAATTAAAAAAACTAGAGGTCGATTAATCGTTTTCGGCTTTTACCACCACCATACACCGTGTCCTAACCAGACACGACGCCGTGATGCGATAAAAGGTATCTTTTCCGTGTTAATCAGAGTTTTTGTCCTAACCAGCCGTGACACACGACGAGCAACAGCACTTTCTATTTTTGGAATGGTTTCTATTTCTGCAACGTCGCACCAGACAGCACAGTCAATAAATGGGTCTAAAATTATTATTTTTACAGTATATTAAAGCTGGCATCACACTAGCTGGTTCAGAACAACTTGATTTTGGCCGAGGGTGTCACACACCTACCGAATGTTTTGCTTGAGGTCTAGTTCTCTTCAGCTGGAGTTCTGTCACACAAACACAGTTTCAGAATGGCAAAGGGGAGACATACTGGCTCATTCTAACTTTCTTTCCACTTATCCGGTCACATGGAGATCGGCAAAATAACAACAGGAGTATTGCATGAACATAAACAATTGTAACAGACTGAATAAGGATGCGATTCATAAAGTAACTTTTCCCTGTGTTTGTGTGTTATTGTGTATTTATACCCTCGGGGCTTGCCGTAGAAAGCATTACGGAGCTTATGTTAGAAATTTGTGATTGCTCTGTTTTCTACATTTTATTGTCAATTATCCTCATTTTAGCGTATGAATATCGTGGTGTCGCGTTGTGCCTGGTGTGGACAGACAGATTGCTTGTCGCTGGAATCTTATCGTGTCGCGTCTGGTTAGGACAAGGTGTTAGTTATTGGTATAGGCGAAGTCCACTATCGGTCGACCTCTAGTGTAGAGTATTTCAACAAAAACTGTTAACTCTCACTAAGGATGCAATATAAATTAAACCTTTAGGGATTAATGAATGACCCACATCAATAAAAGCTACTTCCTGTTGTTTCCTTTTTTCCCTGGAGACAAAACGGACCACTGAAAAATTGATGGTGTGTGTCAGGCCACTGCATCTGCAATCCATTAGAAACAAAGCCTTTATCTTAGTTTTATCCCTAGTCTTGGTCTCTTCCTAAAACTCTAAAACAGAGAGATATCAGAATCATCATAAAATAAATGGCAATTTAATTTCAGCTATTTTTGTGTATCCCATTTGTTATAATTAAATTGTATTATGTATATATTGATATGTAATTATTTTGTAAATGAATATCTACATAAAAGCATTATATTGGCAATACTGCTCTTTAGATATCGGTATCGGCAATGGCCATTGAAAAACTTATACTGGTCGACTACTAGTTGCACCGGTCAGTTTTAAAATAAATAATGAAATTAAGTTCAGATCCCATCTGTCCATTCAAAATATCCTTTTCTCCTGTCTTTTATTTCTATCTTGCTCAGATCTACCAGCACTCCCTCTTTTGTTATATATCTCCCATTTCATTCTCTCTTCCTCTGTGTCCTCTTACAAGAGCTGCATCTCTTCTCAGTCACATCACATTGCAGCACTAAGTTCTGTCTCTTCAATATTCATGAGGACTGCAGAAGGCCTGGCAGCAAAGCACGCTGGGTAGAGCCCCTCAGAGTCTCTTAATTACATAATCGGTATGCGCTGATGTCCACCTCCATTTCATCCCTGAATATTAGTCCTGTTAGTTTGTACATTTCAGCACTCACACAAAAATCTCTCACATAGTAGCTGTGTTCGAAAACTAATGAAGCTGCTCTGTTGCCAAGACAGTGGCTGAGTTTGGAATGGCATACTTCCCATACTACTCTTACTACTTCTGCCATGTGGCAGAAACAGTATGAGTAGTATGGTAGTATGCAATTCCGAAATCAGCCAGTGGTTTTGAGTGATGGTGCCTTCTAAGGAAACTGGTTTCAGACAGACTTCCAAGGCACCATAATGTCATATCTAATGATCCAGAACAAATTCAAAGAAGACATAGACATAACTTAGTAAATGTTTAATAACTACACTGCTTATTTCTTGGTAGAAAAGGAGTCCAAACAAATGTACAATTGTATATTATTTAAAGGGATATTTCACCCAAAAATGAGAATTAGCTCATCATTTACTCACCCTCATGCCATCCCAGATGTGTATGACTGTCTTTCATTTTTAGAAGAATATTTCAACTCTGCAGGTCCATACAATGTAAGTGAATGGTGGCCAGAACTCTGAAGGTAAAAATATCACATAAAGGCAGCATAAAATTAATCCATATGAATCCATTGGTTTAATCAACGTCTTCTGAAGCGATCCAATCAGTTTTGGGTGATAACAGACCAAAATGTAACTTCTCTTTCACTATAAATCTTGACATCAGCAGTCTCCTTGGTGATCGTGATTTCAAGCTCGATTACACTTCCTATAGCGCCATCTAGAGCTCTGCGCATGCATCAAGCACTAGGAAGTGTAATTGAGCATGAAATCATGATCGTGCCTAGAGACTGCAATGCCAAGATGTACAGTGAAAAAATAGTAATATTTTCATTTGTTCTCACCCAGAATGGATTGGATTGCTTCAGAAGACATTGATTAAACCACTGGAGTTGCATGAATTACTTTTATGATGCCTTTATGTGACATTTGGGCCTTCAGAGTTCTAGCCACCATTCACTTGCATTGTGAGGAACAACAGAGATAAAATATTGTTCTAAAAATCTTCATTTGTGTTCTGAAGAAGACAAAAGTGTCACACATCTGGGATAGCATGAGGGTGAGTAAATAAAAGTTTTCATTTTTGGGTGAACTATCCCTTTAACTCCCTTCAACTGCTCCTTTCGATGCATGTCAATGCTTGCATTTTAATGCATTTTAAATAAAACATATTATAGGCAGCAAAGGAAACATCTGCTGCCTTCAAAAATCAATTAGATGAAGGCATCTTAGTAGAAAGGATGTGATGCAAACATAGTTTTCTACCACCATATACTGTCTGGAAAAACATAATTTTTCAGGTTTCAGACACAGCCATTGTGTGTGTCTGAGTTCTGACTTTCAAGATCACAGAGAAAGGAATGCACCCATCAAAAAAGTATTCATTTGCAGTGAAATGTGAAAAGTGCTATTTTTAAATCTAATAAACAACTGAACAGCACATTGATATGACACACACACACACACGTACACACGTCCAGGAGTCGCGTGTAAAGCGCCTGCTGAGCTCTCGCCAGCACATGGCCACAGACTCTGCCTCCTCCCTTGGGGCCAATCCCTCTCTACAGGACCAGAAATGCGGCAACAGGGGATGGTAGTCTGCAAGCTACCATCAGATGGCACAACTCTCTCTCACACACACACACACACACACACACACACACACACAAGCACACATTGTTTGCATGGTTCAGTAACACATTTTCTCTCTTCAATGAGGCAGACAATAATAGCATGCTAGACAATAGTGTCAATACTTCTACATCAAGTTTACATTCTGAAATCATCATGAACTATTATGCATTACTATTATGACAGTGGTTCTCAACTGGTGGGTTGCAACCCAGAAATTCATCTGTCAATATGGCTGATGCTAATACTGTGACGAGACAGAGAGGAATGAGGAACTAAATGCAGCCTTTAATAAAACAAAAGTAAACCAGGTAACTCAGAGCATAACAAAACACAGGGAACAAAGCACAGCATAATACGGATGAAGACTGAAAAAGAAACCAGGGGAAAACAAGGGCTTAAATTCACAAGAGAAAACAAGGGAACGAGGAACACCTGGGGAAACAATCAGGGGAAAACCAATCATGAAAAGAAACTACAAAAGGACTACAAAATTAACAGGAACAGGGAACAGGAACCTAAACCAACATTTTCAACATAAGTCAAAACAAACAACAAGGAATATGACAGAGCCCTTTTTAAGGAGTGGATTCCAGACACTCCAAAAAACAAATTGTCCATGGGGTGTGGGGGAAAAAGACAGGTAGTTCTAGGAGAGGGGACCAGGGGAGCAGAGGAACAAGGCAAAGTCAGGGAGGCTTGAAACCATGGCGGAGCCGGAGGGATGGAGAGCCAGGGCGAAGCTGCAGGCTCGGAGGACCAAGGAGGCCAGAGCAGAACAGGCGGACGGCCAGGAGGCCAGAGCAGAACAGGTGGACGGCCAGGAGGCCAGAGCAGATGACCTCAAGGTGGGGACTGGTTCATGAATCCTTTGAGGCAGCCGCAGGGCCGAGACAGGGTCAGGAGGCCTGAGAGGCGGCCGCAGGGCCGTGACAGGGTCAGGAGGCCTGAGAGGCGGCCGCAGGGCCGTGACAGGGTCAGGAGGCCTGAGAGGCGGCCGCAGGGCCGTGACAGGGTCAGGAGGCCTGAGAGGCGGCCGCAGGGCCGTGACAGGGTCAGGAGGCCTGAGAGGCGGCCGCCACAGGACAGACGGCAGAGCCGCTGTAGGAGTTGTCTCTGGGGGAGCGGGCGGAGACGCTGGAGAAATAGTCTCTGGGGGCGCAGCCGCTGGGAGACGGAGCCGTCGGAGGCTCGAGGGGCCAAGTCGTGGAAGGCGGAGCTGTGGGAGGCTCGAGACAAAGAGTCCTGGATGAATGGGAATGACCTCCATGGTCGCGAACATGGGAAGAGACTCGGGAACGACCTCAGTGGTTGTGGGCATGGGCAGAGACTGTATAAGGGGAACCGCTAAGTTCCAGAGCCTTCTCCACATAAATCGCTGAGCGTCCAGTGAGGATCAGCCGGAGGCATGAGTTCACTCAGTGCACTATTCAGACCGGCCCGGAAGAAAACCACCAGAGAGCGGTCTGGATAGTGCACTATATTTGCCAGCTCTAAAAACTCACGGGTGTGATCCTCAACTGGACGGTCCCCTTGCTGAAGGAGTAGAATCCTGAAGGCTGCTAGATCCATTTCTTGGTCGGTCTTTCTGTGACGAGACAGGAGAGGAATGAGGATCTAAATGCAGCCTTTTTTAATAAAACAAAAAGTAAACCAGGTAACTCAGAACATAATGAAACAAAACACAGGGAACAAAGCACAGGATAATACAGATGAAAACTGACAAAGAAACCAGGGGAAAACAAGGGCTTAAATACACAAGGGAAAACAATGGAACGAGGAACACCTGGTGAAACAATCAGGGGAAAACCAATCATGAAAAGAAACTACAAAGGACTACAATACTAACAGGAAACAGGAACAGGGAACTAAAGCAGAATTTCAACATAAAAGTCAAAACAAACAACAGGGAATATGTGAAAAATGCAATATTTGGCCCAGGGTTTTCTCCATGTGTTGGGTTGGTAAATCGCTCATCTACTGTTGTTTATACATGTACACAGTTGTCAATTTTGCTATTCAACCTATGCCATGTCATGGTATTTTTGGTCCTATGCAGTTCATGGCAATTTTAACACATTTCAATGTTTGATTTTAAGGATATTTTTGAATGATAAACAGTTTTATTACTGAAAATTGACAAGATAAGCAAACATGAGATGTAAATTAAAAATGTATATATATTATTCTTCTGCTTTTATTACATGGATTAATTTTACAATTAAAATCCTTTCACGGAACATTTTTTAATAGATTTTAATATTGGTAACTTTATTGTATGTACACATTTCTCAGCAACTTGCTTTGAATAGATTGGCCTACTTTGTCATTGACTACATGCTTTCTCTGTCCTCTGATGTGTGCATGCCAAGAGATGGGGGGGTGGGGTCATTTATTTATTGTTTTTTTAATATACTTAAAGCTGCAAAAAAGACTCAGGCATCTATTATGGCTCAATTAGACAGGTATATGCTATGCTGTTGGCTCACGCTATAGTCAGTCTTACAGGCATGAAAAGCCATCAAAGCAGTCTCGTGCTTCCAGTGCGGGCCGTTCAAAACGTGTCACAGGCATGGTTCCGGTCAAAACATTTCAGAGAGCTGTATTCGGCCAGCAGGCCTTAGTTTGGGGACCCCTGATCTAGATAAACTCTAGATAAACTTAATGAATATCTAATTTAAATACTAACAATTATAATTATTGATACCTAAATATTTCATAAGGATTCACTCTAAAATAAGGGCTAAAATAAGGACTGCTGCACTATAGAACACAAATAAGACATTCAAGATAACACAGCTCAAGGTCAGCCGGACGACACTTTCAAATATGAAAAAATTATTCACATTAAAGCATCTAAATTAGTTCTGGATCACAGAAAAAATTAATTAAACCATTTTTCTTTTTTAGGTCAGTAGACCTTTACACCACAATGCAACCTCTCACAGATATTCACTTTTCAAAGCACTTAATTGGCTTAGCTGTGAACAATTTGTCAGTTTCAATTTGAAACTTTTGAAACATTATGTATTTGCATTTTTGTTGCACTCTGTGACATCTGGAACTCCTTCTTTGGCCCTGAAAGGCTGTTTCACAAAAGAGAGGCTCTGAGTGGCATGCATTCAGGAAAATGAAAATATCCAGAGGGCATATGGGCCTTTCTAGGACACTTGTCTAATGACAGCAAACTCTTTAGGCAATGTCATCAGTTTCATCTTTGTTTTGTGCAGGTCATTTCTACTGACTTGTTTTAAGATACTCGTAATGAGAGGAGAAGGAGGAGTGTATGAAATGAGAGGGCTGGGATGTGGGCACACACACAAATGCATCAATAATGGAAGAATGAGGGAGGCATCTGTACTGTAGCTTTCTTAGTCATCCAAAAATTCACCACATTGTATTACATTGTTTTACAATTTTACTTACTTCAGTTTCTTTTTATAATACCCAACCACAACTTTTAATCCTCTTAAATGACCTTGTCATGACAAAAGCTGGAAAAAAGGCAAAAACCGACTGTTTAATTAAAATGGTCAGAGAGTGGGTGGAAAATGGCGAAACAAAATTAAAAATCTTGACTAGCTAAATAAGTGCCCTAAAGGGGGGCTACCAAAGTGTTGAATATGCCCGCTTTAAATGATATTTAACACATAATGAATGCCTTGATCTTGTTTCCCTGCCTACTAATAAACTTATAACTTCAGTGCTCCAAGTACATATTATCTAAGGATCTAAGGATATCAAATCAAAATCAAATCAAATCACTTTTATTGCCTTTTTATTACACTTTTATTACACTTTTAATATGGGGTATATTTCACTGGTTATATGTTTCAATACATCATGTGTTGCAAAATTACAATGCTGAAATTGTCCATTCAGGAGGAAAGCTACTGGTCTTATTTAAATGTGTATTAGATTATCATGAGATACAGGTCAACTGACATGCTTGTATCAGTCGGCAGTGTAAAAACTGGGCAAACAGAGACAAACAGTCAGTATTCTAAGAGAAGAATATTGGTTAAAACAACCAGAATGTGCAAAAAATAGCAGGATCTTTTTCTAGTGCCATGGGACTAATGGCAGGCTTGTTTAGGAGGAAAAGAACATTTGTGGACACTGTCCTGCTCTGTCCTGACATTGAATGACTGACTCCCAAATACACCCTGTCATAAATCTGGAATGTAGGACCTCTATTAAGCTGACGCACACATGCACACAAGCAATTGCACCACCACACATGCACACACACACAAATACAAAACACAATCAAAATAAGGAATGCAAAGAAATTCCAGTTAATTGTTTTAGATAAACTGTCACAGCAAACATAACTGCAACCATGCGTTATTATGAAGAGCTAGAGTTGTTCATGTGATACAAGCGCACACACACTTGCTTACATCACTTCCTAGTCCCTCTGTCACCATGCGGAGTGAGTGTATGACATATGTCTCACACTGCATGACTGTTTTCTCAACAGAAGTGTAGAAGTACATTCACACATACACACACACACACACACACACACACACACACATGTTGGTGCGGCTATCCTGATGAGGACTCTCCATAGACATAATGATTTTTATACTGTACGAACTATAGACTCTATCCCCTAACCCTAACCCTACCCCTAAACCTAACCCTCACAAAAAAACTTTCTGCATTTTTACATTTTCAAAAAAATATTGTTTAGTGTTTTTAAGTGATTTGAATTATGGGGACATTAGAAATGTCCTCATAAACCACATTTATAGCATAATACTCTTGTAATTACCAGTTTGTAACCTAAAAAAAAGTCCTCGTAAACCACCCAAACCTGCCCACACACACACACTTTTTTTGTGTATTTCTGTTACACTCCTTTGTTTTCTTTAATGAAAAAAACTTCAATTTGTCTATCCAAGTTGCCTTGCATTCTAATAAGGAACATGTTATTTGAATCATGTTGAAGTTACTTTTTTTAAAAATACCATTAAATGTAGGGAAATCGAATCGAGAATCGTAAATCGTCCTTAAGTTTGAAAAAAGATTTAATTTTTTTGCCATATCACCCAGCCCTAAACAGCACCCAAAACTCAACATACGCTGGTCAACCAGCAAACCAGTATCTAAAACCCAATATATGCTGGTCAGCCAGCACACCAGCACCCAAACCACAACATTTGCTGGTCAACCAGCAAACCAGCACCCAAAACTCAAAATTTGATGGTCAACTAGCAAGCCAGCACCCATAACTCAGCATATGCTGGTCAACCTGCAAACAAGCATCCAAAACCCAACATATGCTTGTCATCCAGCACACCAGCACCCAAACCACAATAAATGCTGGTCAACCAGCAAACCAGCAAACCAGCTCCCAAAACCCAACATACGCTGGTCAACCAGCAAACCAACACCCAAAACCCAACATACGCTGGTCAACCAGCAAACCAGTATCCAAAACCCAACATATGCTGTTCAGCCAGCACACCAGCACCCAAACCACAACATTTGCCGGTCAACCAGAAAACCAGCACCCAAAACCCAAAAATTGCTGGTCAACCAGCACCCAAAATACAACATATGCCAATCAACTGGCACACAAAATACAACATATGCTGGTCAAACGGCAAACTAGCTTGGTGAAAGACAGGTAGACAAGCAGAGTAGACAGGTCTGTCCCACATATTTTTATTACATGGTCCCTGTCAGGCTCTGTTTGATGAACGATAGTCTTAGTAGTTCCTTCACAAACGAACTAGCACAAGATGAACGGAGGATGCAGGTAAAGCTCGGCCTGATGAATGGGTCACAGCAGGGATAGGGTGTGGAAGATAATGAGGTCGCAACAGCTAAAGGTTTGATGAACGTGAAGATTAAAATTGTTTGGAAAGCAGAAAATTCCATATTGACTATGGCATGGAGACTAAAATGTAAAGTGTTTTATTTCTGTGCCACAAGCGGCACTGAACTAAATAGCAAAAATAACCAGATTTTTACATTTTCTGAAGAAAATGTGAGTGGTGAAAATGTGGGCACTGCTACAGTATATGGTTTTTAGGGTGTTCTGAGTGGTTCTTAGGGCATTGCTATGAGTTTGCTGGGGTTTCCAAACAGACCTACTACCCTGTCTACCATCATAAACATAAACAGGTAGTCCTGACCAAAACTCATGACCCAAACTCATTAATTGAGCCAGAAGTGGGCATGATTGACCACTCAAACAAAGCAATGTTTTGATTACACTACAGAGCCACAGTGAATAAACTCTTTGGGAAGTCAACCCACAAATTCCTTACTCACAGTTGTCTCTGCACATTAAACTGTGATAGGTGAAAAGTGTTACTTGACAGCATCGAAACAATTTGTATCGGTAGTGTTATTTAAAGTGTGGTTTTAAAGTCATGATGTAGGTGTCAAGCTTAAGGCAAGATACCTGATGTCTGCATTGTGAACAGTGTGATAAATGGAGAGGATAAAAGGAGAGGATTAGTGGAGAAACACAGGATCTCCCACTGTCTGTGTATAAGGTAATGCCAGCGGGTCTTCACTAAAACCTCAGTGGGGTCCTGCTTCTGCTCACAGTGGTTCATGTCAGCCCAGTCAGGTATCACTCTCATACAGGGTGATGCAGGTCAAAAAAATGGTACAAATGGCCACATTTACACCCTGAATTATGTTTGTGTTAAGAGTTTACAGATCCAAAATGGTGCTAAGAACCAAAATAGTGGTGAGAAGTTCAATTCATTTTAGCTTGTTTGGATGGTCCAATTCACTGATTCAGCCATCACTAAGGCAAAATAAATATGTAGTTAAACAATGTACTTTTTATCTACACTGTTATCACTATAGTTTTGATAAGTTACATCCCCAACAAAGTTGAGTGACTTGATTCCAAGGGAACAGAGTATAATAAGAAATTAGTAGATCATACATTTCTTTGATGAATGAGTGCTTACATTGAAATAATTCAATAAGATACAACCAGATATGAATGTAAGAGTAGTTAAAGTGTATATTAATATAAGCAAGTAATAATGTAATCCTCAAAGCTACCAAGCCATGTTGATTTTATAAAAGCATCCAGATCACATGGCCATAATCTGACCCAGACACACATTATCAAGACCATATTAATGTCTCATCTCCAGTCCTCTGCAATACCTCACTCCTTTAGGCCTGGTGCTATGATGAGTCACCCCCTTTGGCCACATTTTCATTCATTACACTCTCTTCTCATGGGGAAGTTTCCTTCCAGGCTGCAATGGTCAAGGAGTAAATTAGATAAAACCATAAGTTTAATATGGAGGACAATTTAAGGGAATTGCTGGCTCGCTGAAGGCCACTGGCATGGACATGTGCAGTGAAGCTTAAGGTGAGTCAGGAGGGAGTCGCGTGGCGCCAAGTGAAGTTCGGACTCGTGAACAGTGAGCTCTGCGCACTTTGCTAGTTTTAATACTTTTTGTGTCATAAACCGTTGAAATTCGATACACCCTGTTCCATAACTGTTCTATGAAGACAATATGTCAAAGAATTCAAAAACCTCAGGCTCTGGAGATATTAAAAGACATTTATGTGCTCAAGCTGAAGCGCCTGAGCAGCAGGCCGCAAGCCCGGGACTCAGTTTGGCCAGTGAGGTGAAAGAGCTTCAGCGTCAACTGTCGAACATGTCGGTAATGCTGACGAAGATTGTTGCTGACTTGGAGGATCTTGCTGTAATACGTTGATCGATCACTGCCATGGAGATGAAATTCACTGAGTTGGTTACAAGAGTTGCGGATGTTGAGAAACGGATCGATTATCTGAAGTCATCGGAGAGGAAATTAGCCGCTAACCCACTAGCGACCAAGACGGACTTGGAGCGCATTTGGGAAAAGTTGGAAGACCTTGAGAATCGTAACTGGCGAAACAACGCCTGAATTGTTGGAATTCCTGAGGACGAAGAAGGCAGAGATATGGTGAAATTCCTAGACGAGCTCTTCCCGAGTCTGCTTGACATAACATTCCATAAGCTGGAAATCGAGCAAGCTTACAGAGTTCTGGCTCGGAGAACCACTGAGGCAGACAGGCCCCGATCAATTCTGGCCAAATTTCTGAGATAATCCGATAAAGATACTGTGTTACACAAGGCGAGGAGTAAAGGAAGGCTTTCTTGGAAGAACCACAGCATTTTCTTGTTCCCAGACTTTGCGAATTTGACAAGAGAGAAACGTGATCAATTCAAGGAATGCAAGAAACTCTTACATCAATGGAAGGTCGCTTTTGAACTGATGTTCCCGGCCAAATTGAGAATAGATACTAAGGATGGCCGCAAAATATTTACATGCCCATTGCAAGCGATGTCCTTTATAAAGTCAATGGAATGAGTAAGTCATTGTGTGATGCTCTCGATGCAGCCGAGTGGGCCTGGCTCACTGAACATTCACTTGAGGAAACTGAGCGCCTTTTGTGTTTCTTTTTGTGTTGGTTCCGCCTAGCGGCTAGAGTTTGTTTTGTGGAATAACACTCCTTCGGGACATTTTGTGGATGAATCTGTGCATTCTTTGTGCTTATGCCTCCTATTGGATGGAGTTTGTTTTGTGGAATATTTCTTGCAAATCATTAGAGTGATTAGGGCATTTGTTACACTCATGTAACAGCCGAATGGGCCGGCTCACTGAACATTCGTTCGACTGCCCAAGGAAACTGTAACATTTTTTTTTGTGCTGGTTCCGCTAGCGGCTGGAGTTTGTTTAGTGGAGAAACACACCTTTGGGACAGTTATGTAGATGAATCTACACGTTCTTTGTGCTTATTCCATCTATTGGCTGGAGTTTGTTATATATAGATTATTTTCTGTTGTGTAATTCTGTCTCACAAAATTTGTATAGAAGCACTGGACTTGAGCAATTCGATGGCAAAGATGTCATGGGGACTCTCGTAGGCATACATGGACTGTTTGAGTTTAGAGGGATGGATGCCGGTTGGCACTGTCGTGCATGGGGTGAATGCGCACATTTTTCTTTTTTCTGTTTTTTTGTTTTGTTCTGGGGGATGTTCGGGGTTTTATTGTTGCACCAATGTTGAAATGTGGTTTTATTTTTGTCACACAATCTATTTTTTCTCATATGTCAAAATGTCAAATCTTAATATGAGCGGATTGTCTCACTCCACGTGGAATGTGAATGGGTTGGGGCACCCCATAAAAAGAAGGAAGGTTATTTCTTTTCTTAAATGTAAAATAATTGATATAGTGTTTCTTCAAGTAATGCTTCTTTCCCCGCAGGAAGTTGAAAAATTTGGGAAGATATGGGGTGGACATGTTTTCTTTAGTGCTGGCTCAAGTAAGAGCAGGGGAGTCATTACATTGATAAGTAATCATCTACAATTCAAATGTCTCAAACAGATTAAAGATAAATTAGGCAGAGTCATTATTATTTTAGCTGAAATTCAGGGGCAGAGTTTGATTTTGGCTAATATTTACACACCTAACGTTGATGATCAGGGCTTTTTTATAGATCTTGAAGGGAGGTTGCAAGCCACTGGCACCCCTCATGATATAATATTGGGAGAAAACTTTAATCTTTTGATGGACTCAGTCCTTGATCATAGTGAAACAAAAGTATGTAAGCCCCCTACAGCAACATTGACGCTTCACAGGATGTGTACAAATTTTGGTCTTACAGATATTTGGAGACTTCTGAACCCATCTGGTAGGGACTATACATTTTTTTCATCAGTACATAAGATTTATTCTAGAATTGATTTATATATATATATATATATATAAATACAGATAAAATACTATTTTGTTGCGGAATGTGGAGTTTTGGCTATTCAGGGCAAGACAGTCATTCTCGGGGGGACAAAGCAGGGAAGATTTTGGCTAGATATATAAAGCAGAGAGAGTCTTTTTCTACCATTCCCTCAGTGAAATCTGCTGGTGGTGAAATATATACCTCAGCCATTGATATTAATAATGCTTTTAATCTTGATCTTTATAGTTCCACATTAGAAACTTTGTGGAACCATTAGAACTCCCTAAACTGATGACTGAGCAAAAAAATTCTCTTGATTCTGAGATAACCTTGGAGGAGCTTGGTGAGGTAATTAAGGACTTGCCTACAGGCAAGGCTCTGGGGCCTGATGGCTTTGCCGCTGAATTTTTTAGATCTTGTGCTACGGAACTGGCTCCACTTTTGCTAGAAGTTTATACGGAATCATTAAAGAATGGAAAGCTTCCGCCAACCATGACACAAACCCGGATCGGTTTGACTCTTAAAAAGGACAAAGATCCAAGATCCGTTACCGTCCAATTTCCCTGATCCAGCTAGACGTTGAAATATTGTCAAAAATTCTGGCTAGCCGATTAAGTAAAGTTATGACATCTCTTATACATATAGATCAGGTGGGATTTATTCGGGGCTGAAGCTCTTCTGATAACATTAGGCGTTTCATCAATATCATGTTGTCAGTGGCGAATGATCAGACTCTGGTCGCTGCCATCTCACTAGATGCCGAAAAGGCATTTGATATGGTAGAATGTGATTATCTTTTTTAAGATTTTGGATATATACAGGTTCGGGAATACTTTTAATGGATGGATTAAGTTACTTTATAGAAACCTGGTAGCGGCGGAACAAACAAATGGATTAATTTCAAATTATTTTACTCTGGATAGGGGCACCCAGCAGGGTTGCCCTCTTTCCCCATTATTGTTCTGCCTTGCCCTGTAACCATTAGCGATAAGAAAGGATGATTTCCAGGGGTGGTGGCGGGAGATATGGTGCATAAGCTTTTGTTTTACACTGATGATATTTTATTATTTGTCTCCAACCCCATTAGATCTATGCCTTGCCTCCACAGAATTATTAATTCCTTTTCTAAGTTCTCAGGATACAGTCTCAGTTGTTCTAAATCTGAAGCTTTGGCTCTGACAACGTACTGCCCAGTAACAGCTTTTCTGCCGGGCGCCTTCCAGTGGCCCAAACAGGGCATTAAGTATTTTGGCATTTTATTCCCAGCAAATTTGTCTGATTTAGTTAGAGTTAATTTTGACCCCTTAATAAAAAGGTTTTCGAATGATGTGAGCAGGTGGGCTTCATTACATTTATCTATGATTGGGAAGGTTAATGTTATTCAAATGAATTGTATTCCAGAACTTAACTACCTGCTACAATCTCTCCCTGTAGATGTCCCCCTCTCTTATTTCAAGCAATTTGATAGCATAGCAAAGTCCTTCATTTGGAATGGTAAGCGTCCCAGATTACATTTCAATAAGTTACATAGGCCGATTGACAAAGGTGGGCTAGGCCTACCCAAGATTTTGTTTTATTATTACGCATTCGGTCTCAGACATTTGGCTCATTGGTCGCTTCCACCTGAGAGAGCTCCTCCCTGGTTTTGTATTGAACAGGTAGTTCTTGCCCCTATTTCACCATTGCAAAGACTTTCTATCAAACTAATCGGAGAAGTTAAGTTACACCCCGTTATCTCGCATTTGCACTCGGTATGGACAAAAGTGTCCAGAGTGTTTAATTCAGACATTTATTTAAATGTTGCCTCGAGCATATGGCAGAACCCAAAATTATGTATTAATAAGTCCCCTTTCTGTTGGTCAGAGTGGATTGTGAGGGGGTTACTAAACTCGGTGACCTATATGAGAGTGGAGTGTTGAGATCTTTTGAAAATTTGGTTCAACATTTTGGGATTCCCAGATCACAGTTTTATAGGTATTTACAGCTGTGCCACCTGCTCTGTACTATTTTTGGGAGTAGCATACACCCCCCTAAAGCGGCAGATACTCTGGAAGTGGTGATTACTGCTTTTGGAAATGGTCATGAGGCATCAGTGTATTACTCCCTGCTAATTCAGAGTCTGGGGGACGGAGCTTTAACTTCTATCGAGAGATTATGAGAAAAAGATTAAAACTTGGTATTGCAACAGGGAGTGTGGGCTAGGATTCTAAAAACATCAAGTCTTCATCTAGAGATGCATGGTGCGCCTTATGCAATTCAAGATTTTACATAGATTTTAATGGACCCACTCTAAATTGTATAGGCTTGGCCTTAATGACACACCCACCTGCTGGCGATGCCAATCGGAGGATGGAGACACAGCCCAAGTTTTTTGGTGGTGTGTTGAGATCCAGGAATTTTGGTTGAATGTTCAGAGTTTTGTGTGTTACATTGTTAGGCACTCAGGTTTCGTTTTGCCCCAGACTCTGTGTTTTGGGCGATGGGGCGGTCATTGATGTGGGGAATAGACACATAGAGAATTGGGTTCTGTGTGATGATCGCCAGGCAGATTATTTTGAGGGGTTGGAGGTGGGCTGGGGCGCCCCCATTTCGGGAGTGGTGCACGGAGATGGGGAGGGTGGCGGGTTTTGAGGAGGTGTCATTTAGAAGACGGGGTAACTTGGATTTGTTTGTTGGGAAATGGGGCAACAATTTTGAGTTTTTGGAGGGCTCTCTCTTGGGGGTGGTGGAAAGAAAGGTGGAGGTATAAATGTGAGTGATTATTATATATATATATATACATTTTTGTTTTTGTTTGTGTGTTTGTTTGCCTTTTTTTGGTGTTTGTTTATATACTCATATGTGACCACAGGGATGTTTATTGGGGGTCAGGGCGGGGTTGGGGATTGGGAAGGGGTGGGGTGGTTGTGGGTTTAAATGTTGATTCTATATATTTATGATTTGCTTTGCTTTATTTAATGTAGGAATCAATAACACATTTTAATTACAAGGTGAGTCAGAACAGGAGAGGAATGCTGAGTGAGACCTGAGCCAGATTCACAATCATTATCCTAGGACAAACAGCAACTGCCAAACATCCCAGGCCTATACTGCCAACCACAGACATGGTACCAGCAGCGCATGGGAATGAGGACAGATAAGTGTTTGGTGAACCACTAAGCTGAGACAGATCAACTAGGGGAGGTCATGATACGTACCATGGCGGCAATGCTTGCATTCTAAGTGATGCATTTTACTGAAAGGCCAGTTTAGCCCAGATTGAATTTCCATGCTGGTCCATTCTGGTTTATGCTGGTTAGTGCTAGTCTAGATGGCATGCTGGTGTCACCACAAGGCTGCTTAACTACCTTACCAGCATTTTTGCTCAACCACAGTGTTGAGGAGTAGTTAACTAGAAGTAGTAATGCTACTAACTATACTTTTTTCAGTAGCATGACAGAAGATCAGCTTTTTTCACTATAGTGTAGCTTTTCCAGTAAGTTACAAGTTACAACAAGTTGCGCCTCAGAACACTACATTTGTCACATTGTATTGTGAATGCAGCAATGGAGCTCACGTCCAATGATAGAAGGAGAAATCAAACGCACTCTCCTAAACCGTCCTCTCTATTTTTCATGTAGCGCTGAGAAAATCATATAATTAAAGTGAATCGGTTCTTTTGGACAGCTAATGTAAATGAACCAGATCAATTAAACGATTACCTTTTATTTAGCGTTGGAAACTCCAATTCATTTTAGTGAGTCGGTTCTTTTGGACAGTTCATATACTGTAAGTGTATGCGTAAGTTAAAATAAATGATGCACTGATTCACAGGCTTAAAGGAACTTTGGCTTTTTTTTTAAGTGTATTGCTGCAGTTTATCACTATATTTCAATTCAGTTATATAAAATAGCAAGTTTTCTAGTTTATAATGTGTTCAATTAAAATGTTGCCACACTGCTTAACCCTTATGAAGATTAATCGTGGTTTTACTACAGTAATACTGAAATATCAAGTATTTACTTAGGTATTATTGTAACCATGACTGTAGTAACCATGGTTAATTTTGTGGTTACTGTGGTTTTACTAGAAATACCATGGTTAAAGGCGTGCTCACATTCGCACAGCTAAATTCCGTTGTCAAAATTCAGTCATCTGAATGGGAATCCACGTGATCATAAATTTTGCATGATGGACTTCTGGTGGCGAAGAATTTCCCCCATGGATTTTGTGTGAAGTTCAAGTTTGGTGAAATTTGACAGGAGAATTCGCCACGTTGAGCAACAGGAAGTTGCTTGGTTTGGCAGTGTGCTGTGTGGGCATTGCTTTGTACACAATTACACTGAATATTCACAATGGACAAGGATATAATTTTTAGCTGCAAGTTTCTTTTTAACTTTACTCTCCCAGAGTATAAAGTATTAAAAAGAGTCTGCTTGGCAATTAGTTTTTTGCTGGTTTCACACATACTCAACGTCCGCCCACGCCTTATTCGCCCGTGGAATTTTGCCATGCAAAGGTAAATGTGACCGTGGCACGCCTAAAAATGTTACTGTAGTAAAACCATAATTTTCCTAAGGGAATGTCACACATTAAATATATACTATAACTATCTGGTTATATTATTGAACTGATTGCAGAATTAAAGCTTGGGAAGCAGTTTCAAAATAGTTTCCCCAACACTGAACCACACTGTAAAAACTATTTGTCAGGTAACCTTAAAATGTGTTTCATTTGGTAATATCTAAATTAACTGGTTTTAGCCAAGTCAAAAATATTTTTAATATGGCTGAATCAACCTGATTACAACAGCTTACACTAACAAAATTATTTTTTTAAGATTAGATCAAGTAAAAATAGATCCTTAAGACAAGTCAAATCATATTTACTAGTATGATGATTTCACAACACACATTGTTTCAAAGCAGCTTTACAGAAACTTATGCCGTAACACAAATTGATGCTATTAAAGTCCTCATTGAGTGGTTATAATGAACAATGAGATTAAAAAGCATGCCTAAAAATTTATAGTCTTTAGACCCCCAGTGAGCAAGCCGAAGGCGACTGTGGCAAGGAACACAAAACTCCACCAGATGTAGATAATGGAGAAAAATAGCCTTGGGAGAAACCAGGCTAACCGAGGGGGCCAGTTCCCCTCTGGCTAAACAGCATGAATACAATGCCAATATTAGTTATCTATGTGTAATACAAGTCTTGTTTTTAGTAAGCAAGTAAGTAAACTGAGTAGATGTTTGTGGACAATGTTCAAACTAAAGGATTTTGTACGAAAGTAAGATTTTGTAGGGATAAGTGTGGCCCGTGAACAGCATGGCAATACTGGCCTATCATCTAAACCATCATTAATCCAGCATAAGCAAGCCTTGGAATCCATGCTGGTTTAAGCTAGTCTTTTATAGGAGGGCTTTATCTGGTCCTGATTTACATTCAAAACATACCACGAACCCTGAAAAGAAAAAGTTGTCTGCTACTTATCAGACCATATGCCCTGCTAGAAAAACACAAACCAGCTCAGTGCAAAACCAGATGCCAAAACAGTCAGTCAAAATGTCTTGTAAATGCTGCAAGCTTTGGTTCACAGCATCACGGCTCCACAACAGCACTCTCCTCACGTCCAATGATAAAAGGTAGTATCAGTCAACAGTATACTTTTAGATCTGCCCTTTTTTCAGCAGATACTGGATCTTCCCTCATTCTTTTCAAGCACTGACATTGTGTTTCCTCTTGTAAACCTGAGAAAGAGTAGCACTGCTGCTGTTGACTGTTGTGAGGGGAGGTGCTGAAGTGTTGGAACACCTGAGGGCTGTGTTTGACACTTTCACCTTCTGTTTTCCTCAAGGGCTCACTGTACCTGCTGTACTGTCCTCACAGCCAAAAACCGCTGAGTCAGAGAGGCGAGGATGGACTGCGTAAGCATGTGTGTGCATCCATGTATGCTCAAAAGTGTTTGAGTGTGTTTATGCCCTTGTGTGTGTGTTTTGTGGGGGTGTTTATGCAACTGTGTGTGTTAAGTATGGGTTTTAGGGATGGGTCAGGATGACTAGTCATCCACCAGCTGAATAGTCGATTGGTGAGGTTGAATACTTTATCTAGATTTAGGTTTTAGCTTTAAATCCCTTGAACCATCCCTGGTTCACCCAAAAATGAAAATTCTGCATTTTTGAGTCTGAAGCTTCAGGCTAGATTGCATCATTACAGGAGCAAATGAGACATTCCATAAAGTAAGAGCCTGTAAGTCAAACTTTATGATAGTGTCAACCAGGAACATCAATAATCTCTAAAAGACACAGTGTCAGGAAGAGATTGATGGGGAGGGTCGAAGGCCAGCGGGAGGGAGGGAACAAGAAAAACATGCAGATGCTCCAGAAGGGCATTGAAAGGAAGAGCTGCCAACCTTGAGAGCAGAATCTCACAAGAATGCTTATCAAACCACAAACACAAGAACACCAGATAATGTTTCTGAAATCAATCTATAACTATATTCATTTTGTAACTTTAAGATTCCATTATGTAAGGAATAATTGATGATAGACCATTGAATTACTATCCGCTGCGCATTGAGGCCACATTACCACCTTTAATGCACTTTGTGCATTAAATGTTCATCTGTCCTGAGATAGAATATTCTGTTAATACATGCATAATTGTTTATCTCAAAACATTTTTACATTTTTTGTCCCTAGAAAATGTTTGTGTGTAGAAGTATTTTCTATCAAATGTCTTTCTTAAGGCCAAAGTGTACTTCGGTTGTATGCTCCACGTTGCTTATCGCTCCGCGCACAATATTCATGCCGCAAATTTCGTCATTAGCACAGTCTGCACAGACTGTCTGCGTTTGGCCCAGATTTTCTTGACACGCGACAGTCCCAACTTGTGTGCATCGTCACCGGATGTGCCTGCCGTTGATTGTACAAAAAGAGTATCACAATGTGCACGTCGAACGAGTTCATATTTACTTGTGGTCAGAAAGTATACTTTAAAAGGCATCGACATCGACAAGGCACAATCTGATCCAGAACACAGAAAAACAAAGTATACCAGGGCCTTTAGAAATAGCCCAATTGCCGTTGTTTGAAAGTATCCATAATTAGGGCCTAGTCAGTTTCATGCAGAGTCCAGGTCAGATTTTCATGTAGCCTATAACTTTGAGTTTGTATCAAGTTTTTTCTGCATTTAACTAGCCAGGTTTAACTTTTACTATAGAATTGTCAGTTTCTTGATGTTTTATTCCCCAGCAAATCTGAAACATAATGTTATGGCTTATTGCATGTCAGTGTGAAAATGTTCAGGGCAATGGAGGAGTCAAGAGACAACGAAGCAGGTTCAAAGTTAGCTCTTTAATTTTAAGGTTTTCACACACACGACGGTAACCGTCGTTATAAACGTTATAAAAGGTAATCAAAATGTAGCATATTCTCAGGCACTCTGACTGTTATGCTTTCTCTCCCCTCTCTGATGCTCTGACGTGTCTTTTAAGTCTCCCTCCGCCATCACTATAATGACAGACAGGTGTTAGAGATAATTATGAACCAGGTGACGAGCCTTACCGCTCTCTCTCTCCCGCAGACCGACACATGACCACACCCCCCATGCCACAGTCAGTTGTACAGGTAATTCAGAAATGCCTTTTATAGGGGTCTGGGTAGCTCAGTGAATAAAGACTTTGACTACCACTCCTGGAGTCACAAGTTCAAATCTGGGGTGTGCTGAGTGACTCCAGCCAGATCTCCTAAGCAACCAAATTGGCCCAGTTTACATAAGTAGACTAGAAAGTTGTACATTATAAATTGTAAACAGTCCTTTCTAATCAATGCTTTGAGGACATCTCTCTCTCTACCAGTGATGAATTCTCAGTGCCAGCAAAGCCTTCTCTGCTGGCCTAACATAACAAATATCTTTCATTCTCAATCACCTTTTTGCCTATATATTTTTTATCGCTTTCCACTCTTAATTAATCTACAAACAAATAGAGAAAAACAAAAAGTTTATCCAGTCAGAATTTATTCCTTGATGCTTACAAGCGAAGCGTGACAACTGTTTCACAAATCACATGCCCAAAGCAGCACGTGAGTCTGAGCTCCACCCCGCCAGGCCTTCAGAATTTCTACAGAATCCCTCAACTGTGCAAATGAATGAGAAACTAAAGTCAGATTGTCAGATTCATCAGCAAATCAGATTTATTTATTTGTTCTTGGTGGGTGTGATCTTTAGGATATGTCCCAGTCCAGGCCTTCTAGCTGGCCTTCAGTGACGCAATCACGCTTTAAGTGAAGTTTGAAAGCGAAGAGTGTGAGATCGTCATCAGAAAGAAAGAGATCCTTATGGATTTTAAAACACAAGATGTTCTGCATGATCGTGCGATTGTTTAATTTATTAAACAGGAAAGGAGGACTGATTTTCCAAGTAAATTGGTTAGCGCTTTTTGCATTGTTATAGCAACATCGGGAGTTTTCTAAATGTAAATTAGACTGCTTGAGCATTCAGTGTCGGATCAAGTTTTGAAAAGTAGTGCTGCGTTCCATTCAACTCAGAAAGTCGGATTTTACAACTTCCTACTAGGAAAAGTGCGATGGAATGCATCTTGAAGTCAGAATTACAACTTGTAGGCTCATGCAGAAATTCTCAACTCCGATTTCGCCATGATGCAGGGGCATGATGTCACACAAACATGTCAACACTCAGGGAGATGTACAAAGTAAGTTATAAACATTCATGATATTACTAAGTAATATCAATAAATGAGTTATCTTCCACATTACATGATATTAAAGCATGTTTAACAAACGCCTGCAGAAACAGGTGTATAAAACATTATAATCTCTTTTGATAATCATACACCTGAAGCACAAATGCTAGCGCTGCAGCATTGTTTGTCAGTTGGGTTGCTAGGAGACATCTCTAATGAGAGTCAAACCCCTGCTAAGCTAATGGGAGCATTGCAGTTCTGAATATCGAGGAACGGAATGCATTTATGGAGATCGGAGATATCAAGTAGGAATATCCCACATCCAACTTGAATGGAACGCAGCATAACCGTGTACCCTGACGAAACTAAATTTATTGCAAGCAACATTTAAATCGCAAATATTATTAGATAGATTTTTCCAGGTATTATAGACCTCCTTGGTAGATTCATATGAAAAATTTAAATTTTTGAATGTCTGTTTGAACAGTCATGCTGCAGTTAAAATTAGGCTTGCTTGAGCATTTTTTTTTTTTATTAACATTTTTTATTCAAAGAAAGAAAAACAACAGAGAAAAACACAACATATTCACACTGAATCAACATTTAACTTTTAACCCTCATCAATATCCCTCCCCAAACACCAACCCCACCCTACCACAGAGAATACCCCTGTGGTCACATAAATAATACACACACACACAAACAATTTAAAAAAAAAATATATATATATATAAAATAAACATGCATAATTAAACTAAACATCTCTCTCCTCATCCCTTCCCCTAGAGTCCTCCGAAACTGCCAATTACCTACCCCACTTCCTGAAAAATAAGTCCTCCAGCCCCAGCCTTCCATCTATCATCTTCTCAAAAGCCGCCACCCTCCCCATCTCTGCACACCACTCTGGAAATGGTGGCGCTCCGTCTGACTTCCAACCCCTTAAAATAATTTGTCTGCCAATCATCACCCCAGTCAGAACCCAATTTTTTATAATATTTGTCTTGTTGATACATAATTTTGGGTTAAGCCATATGCTTGAGGCAACATTTAAATAAAGGTCCAAATTGAATACTCTGGCCACTCTTGTCCAAATCATGTGCAAATGTGAGATAACGGGTGTGACTTAACTTCTCCGATTAGTTTGATAGAAATGCTTTGCAATGGCAAAATAGGGGCAAGGACTTCCTGTTCTATAGAAAACCAGGGAGGGGCTCTTTCAGGTGGAAGCGACCAATGAGCCAAATGCCTGAGACCGAACGCATAATAATAAAACAAAATCTTAGGAAGGTCTAGCACACCTTGTCAATTGACCTATGTAATTTGTTGAAATGTAGTCGTTTACCGTTCCAAATGATGGACTTCGCTATGTTATCAAATTAAATAAGAGAGGGGGACATCTATAGGGAGTGACTGCAGCAGGTAGTTGAATTTTGGAATACAGTTCATTTTAATAACATTAACCTTCCCAATCATAGATAAATGTAATGAAGCCCATCTGTCCACATCGCTCGAAAATCTTTTAATTAAAGGGTCAAAAGTAACACTAACTAAATCAGACTGGGTCCAAACTGGGAAATTTGCTGGGAATAAAATACCCATATACTTAATGCCCTGTTTGGGCCACTGGAAGGCGCCCGGCTGGAAGGCCATTACTGGGCAGTACGCTGTCAGAGTTAAAGCTTCAGATTTAGACCAATTCTGTATCCTGAGAACTTGGAAAAGGAATTAATAATTCTGTGGAGGCAAGGCATAGATCTAGTAGGGTCAGAGACAAATAATAAAATATCATCTGCGTAAAGCAAAAGCTTATGCGCCATACCTCCCACCATCACCCCTGGAAAATCCTCCTCCTTTCTTATCGTGGCTGCTACTGGTTCCAGGGCAAGACAGAACAATAAAGGGAAAGTGTCTATAAAGTAACTTAATCCATCCAATATAAGTACTCCCGAACCCATTAATTTCCAAAATCTTAAAAAGATAATCCCATTCTACCATATCAAACGCCTTTTTGGCATCAAGTGAGATGGCAGCGACTGGAGTCTGATCATTCGCTACTGACCACGTGATATTGATGTAATGCCTAATGTTATCAGAAGTGCTATGGCCCCGATTAAACCCCACCTGATCTATATGTATAAGAGATGTCATAACTTTACTTAACCGGTTAGCCAAAATTTTTGACAACATTGTTACATCTAGCTGGATCAGGGAAATTGGATGGTAACTTTTACACTCGCTTGGATCTTTGTCCTTTTTAAGGATCAGACTGATCTGGGCTTGTGTCATGGTTGGTGGAAGATTTCCGTTCTTTAATAAGTCTGTATAAACTTCTAACAAAAGTGGAGCCAATTCTGTAGCATAAGATCTGAAAAACTCAGCGGCAAAACCATCTGTCCCTGGAGCCTTGCCAGTAGGCAGGGCCTTAATTACCTCGTCAATCTCCTCCAAGATTATCTCAGAATCAAGAGAGTTTTTTTGCTCAGTCATCAATTTAGGAAGTTCTAATGGTTCCACAAAGTTTCTAATATCTTCATCAGTAGATGAAGACATGGAACTATAAAGATCAAGATAGAATTCTTTAAAGGCATTATTAATATCAATGGCTGAGGTATATATTTCACCCCCATCAGATTTCACTGATGGAATGGTAGAAAAAGACTCTCTCTGTTTTATATATCTAGCCAAAAGCTTCACTGCTTTGTCTCCTGACTCAAAATATGACTGTCTTGCCCTGAATAACCAAAACTCCACTTTCCGCAACAAAATAGTATTATATCTGTATTTCAATTGTGTCAATTCTCTGAGGCCATCAGACGACATTCTGTGCTTCAGCATTGCCTTGGCACTTTTCATATTCCCTTCCAACTCCACGAGTTCTTGTGCTTTGGATTTTTTGATGAATGAGGCATACTGTATGATCCGACCCCTAAGAACCGCCTTAAGTGCCTCCCAAGCCACGCCCACAGAGGATACTGAGGACCAGTTGGTCTCCATATAAACACTGATTTCAGTCTTTAACATTTGTTGGAAATCAAGATTTTGCAAAAGGGATTCATTAAATATGATTTCTTTTTCTCCGTATGTGGCAACACCTCTAAACTCCAGGGCATGATCTGAGACTAAGATGTTTCCAATTGAGCAGTCAACAACAGATGAAATGAGGGACTTAGATATAAAAAAAAAAAAAATCTATTCTAGAATAAATCTTATGGACTGATGAAAAAAATGTATAGGCTCTATGGGTTCTCAGATGGGTTCAAAAGTCTCCAAATATCTGCAAGACCAAGATTTTTACACATCCTGCGAAGTGTCACAGTTGCTCCAGTGGGCTTATACACTTTTGCTTCACTATGATCAAGGACTGAATCCATCAATAGATTAAAATTTCCTCCTAATATTATATCATGAGGGGTGCCAGCAGCTTGCAACATCCCTTCAAGATCTATAAAAAAGCCCTGATCATCAGCGTTAGGTGCGTAAATATTGCACACACTGAGTTTGTCAAACTTTGCCCCTGAATTTCTGCTAAAACAATAATGACTCTTCCTGATTTATCTTTGATCTGTTTGAGAAATTTGAATTGTAGATGTTTACTTATCAATGTAATGACCCCCCTGCTCTTACTTGAGCCCACACTAAAGAAAACATGTCCACCCCATATCTTCCCAAATTCTTCAGCTTCCTGCTGGGAAAGGTGCTTTTCTTGAAGAAACACTATATCACATTTCTTACGCTTAAGAAAATAAATAACCTTCCTTCTTTTTATAGGGTGCCCCAACCCATTCACATTCCATGTGGAGAGAGATAATCCCCTCATATTAACATTTGACATTTGATATAATAGAAAAAATTAATCGTGTGTCAAAAACAAGATTATACAGACCACATTCCAACATTATTGCAACAATCAAACCCCAAACTCCCCCCGAACAAAACAAACAGAAAAAAGAAAAAGGTGCATTAACACCACGTACGACATTGCCAACCGGCGTCAATCCCTCTAAACTCAAAAGGTCCATGTACGCATACGAGAGTCCCCGTGACAACTTTGTCATCAGATTGCTCAAGTACAGTGCTTCTGCACAAATTTTGTAAGGCAAAATTACATAACAGAAAATATTTTGTAAAATAGACCCCAGCCAATAAGCAGAATAAACACAAAGAACGTGTAGATCCATTCACAGAACTGTCTCGAAGGTGTGTTCCTCCACAAAACAAATTCCAGCTGATATAAAGCCGTTCAGTTTCCTCGGACAGACAGACAATTGTTCAGTGAGCCAGTTGTTATGAGTTCGGCAGATGACGTAATCATTCTAATGTCCCTTAAAAATATTTCACAAAAACAAACTCCAGCCAACAGGAGGCCTAAGCACAAAGAACGAACAGATTCAACCACAACTGTCCTGAAGGAGTGTTATTCAACAAAACAAGCTCTAGCCACTAGGCGGAATCAGCCCAAAAAAACAGAACAGGCTCCCCGGTTTCTCGAATGGTCAAGTGTGTATTGAGCGAGTCAAATTCACTCGGAGGCTGCATAAAAAAATATGCCATGACTTACTCTGTCCGTCAACTTTATAAAAGACATACTTGTGTAGGCATGAAGATATTTTGCAGTCGTTCTTAGTATCCATTCTCAGTCTGGCCGGGAACTTCAGTGTAAAAGCGATCATCCATCCATGCAAAAGTTTCTTGAAGGTTTGTTTTGTCATTCCACAAAACAAACTCCATCCACTAGATGGAGCCAGCGCAAAAAGAAACAAAAATGGCACCCAGCTTCCTTAGACAGCCAGAGTAAGTACAGCGAGTTAATCCACTCTGGAGCTACATGAAAAACCCCAAATGGCTTACTCACCCATTGTTTTTATAAAAGACAGTGCTTGCTTGGGGCACGTAAATACCCTGTGATCATCCTTCATTTCTATTCCCAGTCTAGCCGGAAACATCAGTGCAAAAGCGATCTTCTGTTGATGTTTCTTACTGATCACGTTTCTCTCTTGTTGAATTCGCAAAGTCCGGGAACAAGAAAATATTGTGATTCTTCCAAGAAAGCTTTCCTTTGCTCCTCACCTCGTGTAACACAAGATATTTAGTGGATGATCTCAGAAATTTGGCCAGAATTGATCGGGGCCTGTCTCCCTCAGCAGATCTGCGAGCAGGGACTCTGTGAGCTCCCTCGATTTCCAATTTATGGCCTGTTATGTCAAGCAGACTCGGGAAGAGCTCATCCAGGAATTTCACCATATCTCTGCCCTCTTCATGCTCAGAAATTCCAACAATTTGTATATTGTTCCTTCTATTCCTATTTTCAAGATCTTCCAATTTTTCCAAAATGGATTCCAAATCTGTTTTTGACGTGGGTGGATTAGCGGATAATTCCCTTTCCGACGACTCCAGATAATCGATCCCTCTTTCAACTTCTGCCACACTTAAGACCAACTTTTGGAATTTTGTTTCCATCGCCATAATCGATCGACGTATTACAGCGAAATCCTAAAAGTCAGCAACAACCTTTGTCAGCATCACCGAGATATTGGACAGTTGACGCTGAATTTCTTCTCCCGACGTGCCATCCAAATTGAGTCCCCGGTCCGCAGGCCCTCCAGAGGTTTCAGCTAGAGCACGTAAGTGTCTTTTAATGTCTCCAGAGTATGATGATTTTGACTTCTTGCCATGTTTACCTCAAAGAGCAAATATGTAACTGGGTGTATCAAATCTCACCAAATTAAACATGAAAATAATTTAAAAAACTAGCAAAGTGCGCAGAGCCAGTCACTCACATGTCTGCTTCTCACATGGCGTCACGTCACCCCCAGGCTTGCTTGAGCATTAAGTGTCGTTTCAAGTTCTGGCTTTCGTGCGTGGACATGTTTTTAAAATGTCAATTGGTATCACTAGTTAGCTGTGACATAATGTATGATGCCCAAAGGCATTGGGTGTCTTATTCATTGTGAAACTGTGTTCTCTTAATGGCATGAATCACACTGAAGGCCTAAACTTTTAATGAATGGCCCACCACTGCTCTCTACATATATATATACACACACATTCCTTTTTCAGTATGTTTTTTTACTATAACAAGACCTTCAGAGAGGCTTAGAGTTGTAAATTCATCAACATATCCTACTAGGCAAAATCATGGTCACGCTACTTTGATATGGCTGATAATGAAGGAAATCACAGAATATTTAATGCATGTGTAAAACATACACAAATAGAGCAGATAAAATCCAACCAAGGCCTCACATAACATCACATGAGAGGACAGACAGGACATCATTACAAGAAGTGAAGGCAAATTTATCATCAGAGACCTAGAAAGACATGAAGGCCATTCCATCTCTCCCACCAGAACTGCTTATTGCTCATTGACAACTACTACTGTCAGGCTATTTGATTGTTATTTTATTTGCAGCCAATATACACAGAGGCATATCGGGAAGACAACAGCAATTCACTGCAAAAATGTCATATCTTTCCTCCCTCTCTCTCTCTCTACATCTCACTGCACTCTGCTGAGGCACTGGACTGGAAAACCCACACTGTGCTCATATAAATACTTCATCACTGATTCAATATTAAACCGTGAATGGAAAGAAAGGGAAAAGGAAATGCTCCTTGAACCTCACTTTCCCTCCATTAGTGATTGCCCTTTTCCTCTTTTTTTTACTTGGCCTCCATCTCTCTCAATTTCTCCATCTCTCTCTCTCTCTTTCACATATGTGCACACTCTTGCACAAATGCTGAGTTTGGTAATGGAGTACACACACACACACTTACACATATACAGGTACATACACACCAGGCATGCACATAGAAACACATGCAAGACACTCCCAGACTTTGAAAATGGATCAACAAGAGGACAGAGGGAACATAAGCCATTGTATCTCACTGAGGAACATCCTGGCCATAAATAGCTGGTGGAAATATTATGTTTACTCTCTGTCTGAGCTTAGCGACACTGTTTCATACATCATCTCAAACATCCACAGTTCGTAATTTTGCTGAAACAGGATGTTTTGAGGATGATAGTGTGTGTCACGGAAAAGATGAAGGTCATTCGGTTTATGATGAGATATGAGACGCAAAGAAATGGAAGGTCATGCTGTATCTAACTTATCTAGAAAGGCCTGCAGGCATTAGTATAATTCTGCAAGACACATGACATTAATCTGGGAAATGTAAAAGGAAATTAAATTGGGTGGATTATGACCAAGCCTCTAAAATGTCAAAAGGGGGTGTCACTGTAAGCATTTATAGTAAATATGATATAGCCAAAGCAGTTTGTTATTTTTGCATACTTAATGCATGCTAAATCCATGTAGTATGCATACTAAGTCTGTGCAAAATGCATACATAGTCCATTAACTTATTATGCATATTATGTTGAGGATAGCGTACTTAAATACAACTTTTTTATACTGTTTACAATGTATATACTGAAGTATGTAAACTGTGCACAGTATGCAAAATTTCTGTGTATGCACTGAGAACCCAGATGGCCAACTACATTTGGCAAAATGTGCAGCATACAACACCACTCTGTAGAGAATACTGTATCCCACAATGCAATATGCTCGGCTTGACCTTCCATTTCCAGTGTAATGAATGAACTGAAAATAATAACGGTCACAATTTTTACATCTCTTTCTTAACTTTTTATTTGATCAGACTGCAAAATCATGAGACTTCTACATTGAATAAAAAATTATCATATATACCGAAGACCATAACCAGAGTTCTGTACTACAGATTGATTTTTTTTTAATTATTATTTATTTTTTTATTTTTTTTGTAGAATGATCCTAATGATGTTGAATTTGTATGCATACTACACTGACTTAGTATGCATGCTACACTGACTTACTTAAGTGTTCAGCGGTTAATTATGAATGTCTGAATTACCTAAAAGATTGGCGGTTTGAAAAGTTACCTACAAGTTACAAATTAAAAGTTAAAGAGTAAACACTATACTGTGCGTGTGAGTGCAGAAATGTCAATTATGTAAATTATTCTTGTAAACTAATAAAGAAAGTCATTCAGCACTGCTCTCATTGCAATTCATTTTTATTCATTACTCCACCTTAAATTGTTGCTGGAATAAGTGCTAAGATGACTTATATAAACCATTCTAATTATTAACCTTTAAATAGTGAGAGGCATATCTTGAACACTATCAACATAATTATCATGAGGATCACCTGTTGCATCACAAATTACAAGTTTGCAGCATTTAGATGAAAGAAACAAAGAAAGACATAATGGTCTCATATGGAAGAACCTGCATAGAGGGAAAAAGGACACCACAGCTGGGGAGACTCTGAGCATGATAAATAGGTTAGGATCCGAGTAATGGAGCTGTCTGAGTTGTTTCATCTCTGCTTGGTTTTAATGGGAAAACAGTGCAACACTGATCACTTTAAACCCAGAGGAGAAGTGCCCCACCCACATGTGTCGATAACACTGCTACAAAATCCAGATGCTGAGGATGCATGTGTGCAAGCTGGCAGCACGTGTTAGGAACACACCACAAGCTCTCCTCTTTGCCATCGTCCCTGCAAGGACATTATCTGAGATCCCCCCCACCCCTGTGTCCACAAGGGACTATGTGAAACATATAGGAGGAGCATTAGAGATACCAGTGGACATCACATCTATCCAGTACTTGTGTCAATGTAATCAGAGTTCTGTAATCGTAGCTTATTTGCTCCTTGCCTAATGTGTGAGACAAAGCACTTTGAGTCTAATGGAGGCTGCTCTGTCATGTGCAAGGAACTGCAACAATTCTGAGCAATCTGACTGGAATTGGGCTTAGACTAGCAATCATTCAAGAACTAGAGCATGGAACACTGTATACACAAAGAGCAGGATTATGTTATTGAGCTTGAACTGTACCAGCATTCATGCAATGAAATGAATATAAAATCTTCTTGTTTTACAGTTCTTAGTGCAAATGGTGTCATGTAATTTGTATTAATCACTCTCCACATTACACGCATAGCAGCACCTTGCACCTGACATGTCATAGTACAAACACCATGGAAACATCCATCATGGCGTTGCCTATTACTTGTCCTTGGGGTCAGATAAAACTTTACAGACTAGAAACAATTTACAGAAATTACCCTTCTGAAAATGATAACCTTGTATACACACTTAAAATAATAATGAATTCAATTAAGTAATATAACACAAGCAAGAGTGCGGCCTGTGTTTTTAATGCAGGTAATCACTGCCGTGCTGATATTTAGTACAACAGCACAACTGTGAGTGAGATATTGCTTTCATACAACAGTTCAACTTGACACAATATGGACAGTTACTATGTTGGTTTGTTTAGGATTTTTCAAAATCCTTACACTGAGACTAAAATTTCCAACACTAACTCACTCCTAAATTCAACACTCCTCCTAAATTCAAACTCTATCTATCTATCATCTGTCTATCTATCTATCTATCTAGCTGGCTGGCTGTTTATGATTAACACACACACACTGAGATAGTAAAAGTAATGATGGAGATATAATTGTGTCAAGACTTAAAACACTTCTCAGATCAGATCTTTATAAAGAATTACATCTGCCTTAATATTTAAGATACCATTTTGGACATCGGCAAGCCAACACATCCTGCAAAAGACTAAAAAAAATGTATATTTACTTTTACACACTACTTTTCGTGTGATTATACCATTTCCCCTAGAAATGAGCATAACTCTGGTCCATTTTATCACAGGATCCCTGGAGGCCTCAGTCTTATCTGTGCTAACTTCATGGACAGAATGAAGAAAGGAATGGTGCAAAGAATGCTGGTAAGTATCCCCCCGACCCCCTTAAATATATAGTTACATACTGTGTGAAATGAGACAAAAATGTATCAAGATATAAAGAAGAGACATGTTCTTTTATCTAATTACACAAAATAAATAAAATTAACATTAAAAAAACTTAACTGTATAAAATCAGTACTTTTCACTATCATGCATGTACATTCAGAGAATCAATGTACACTGTTCAGGAAATCTATTTGAAAAACATTATTTGTGCAGTTCTGTTTGGTGATGCTCTAAAGTTTGGTGAAGATCTCAAGAGGTTAAAGAGGTCTTTCACTTGAGATGAGAATGGGAATTGGACTGGAAACGTGTCTTTTCCCTTAAACCATATTTTAATTGTTTAATACTGCTGGGTTCATAAAGTTGTGCATAGCCAAGAAATGGATTGCAGTCCTTACTTCATTCGAGGGAAGATGCAAGTGATCCTTACAAGATCATACAGACTTTATTTACATATTTACTGTATTGACATTTATGAAAATGGGAGACACCGGTATTGTAGGTTTGAGACAAAGATTGTACTGCAAGGGTATCACAGGCAAAAATGTATAAAAACAATCTAGTAATCCTAATTGTTTTGCACTTTAGATGTCACTGAAACAGGAAGGAATCAGGGCAAAATGGCAAAACTCGGCCGTTAAAAGGCAGGATAAAAGATGATTCTGCTCTATCTTTAATATTTAATTGTTGAGGAAATCTAATTCAAAGCAATTACGCCTACAGCAGAAATAATCTTGAAGCTTCAAGAACCATAAACCATTTGTGTGCTTTGACTGTAGCTTATCATATGAGAATAAGATTGAACATTATAGAGCATTCATTTGTCATTTACATAAGTACACTTGAAAGTTGTACATTATAAATTGTAAAATAGCTACATAAAGTTTAAAAAAAAAATGTTATATAATATTTAAGTGTGAACTATTGGTTGGCTTTGTAATATATTTTCTTTTGTGTTTTGATATTTGATGTTTTGTGTTAACTTTTCCTCACATCAGCATTCTCATCCAGTAAACTGAAAATTGAGTGAGTCAAGGCAAAAGAAATTCCACTCCTGTTCATTCATACAGTTAAGCTGTGGTCAAGTGCTCATTAAAATGACTGGGACTGTGTCCTGGCTGACAATACACAGGAAGAAGGCTGGTCATTATACAATACATACAGGCATATAGGTGTTTATCATGATATTTCACATTTTGTTGTCCAGACAGGCACCCAGAGACACTTCTAAGTCTTTATCAGTGACCGAGATATTAAAGTTAAGCAGTTAGGCTTTATGGTAAATGTAGTCATATCCTATTATGGTCACAGCAGGTACTTAATAATGCACTTGGGTTAACCCTGATCTCTGACATTACCATGTCATTTTTCACCCATCACTACCACTCTCTAAAGATAATTCTCTCTAGTCTGCTGCCTCTAGTGGTGCAAATACAGCATCAAAACAGCAGATCTCCATAGATCACAAATGAACCTTCTAGAATGCTAGGTAATGCACCTATGGTCTCCCCCTGCTCTCAGTAGATTAGTAGTGACTCAGGCTCTGAATAAACATAGCCTGTGACTGAAGGTAGTAATACCGATATGTGTGACCTCACCTTCTGCTGCCTTTTCCCATTAGATAAAAAGACAAATGCACACTCTCTGCTGTTTAGGAATCTGGGCCAGGCAGTGTGTATGCCATATGATGTGATGCATGAGCCTGTGTATTCAAAGCATACTACTATGAGCAGCTTAGAGACCTAAAAGTACTCTGAGGTAACTAAACTGTGTTGAACACAGCACTATTGCAGAAACCATCTTCTCTTAGTAAAAAAGCACACAAAGCGCCAATGTAGTCACTAAATTATACACTATAGCCCATTTTAAAGAGTTAAAGAATATAATAATGAAATAAACCTTTCACTCCCATACTTGCTTTTTGCTCTGTTTTTTTTTAAATACTCCCTCTTTTTTCTGTTTCAATAGATATGTTTGAAATAGCCTACTATACCATTCTTACTATTTCTGCAGTATGTAGTTTAAAAATTGTGCACAGTAAGCAAATTTTCTATATGCATGGAATCCCACAAAACAGTGTGCTCAACTTGACCTTTTCCAGTGTGAAGAATGAATAGGAAGTAATATCAGCCTTAAGATTTAACATCTTTTCACTAATCATACTGGCAAGTAGTGTTGGGTTCGAGTCCACATTAGTCGAGTCCGAGTCAAGTCCGAGTCCTTAAACAATCGAGTCCGAGTCGAGTCCAAAAGGGGCCGAGTCGGACCCAAGACCGAGTCCATAACAGGCAGAGTTCGAGTCGAGTCCGAATGAATCTGTTCAAGAATTTGAATTAAAATAGTAATCGTAAACTCAGCATCGATATTTTAAGCTTATTTTAACCTTCACAACTAAGAAAAACAATTTGTCAATATAAATGCAAAAAACAAATCATTAGTATCCTGCTGAACAAATTTCAAAATGGTTTCAGAATAAAAGCATATGCTTTAGGTGTATGAAGACAAAACTGTCCTTCAACACACTTTTTATTGTGTTCTGTTGACTTTTTCAATTATTTGCTGCTTTTCCCCTCCACTCAAACATACACCAAAGAAAGTGAATGATGCGTTAGTTATTACAACCAGAGTTATTATTTCTAATATTAATATTAATAATATTTTCTAATAATCTTAATTTAGTTTTTATTTCTACTTCATTTTCAATTTGTCTATTCAATTTAGTTTAGTTTTATCTAAAATTATGGGTGAAATAAATTTAATGTAATTAATTAAATACATTTAATGTGTTTAATACATTTAATAAATGGTAATATTAAAATATTTAATAATGACCATAAAATTAAATACAACAACATAAAATAAAAACAGAAAATATTTACATACTACAGTACTACACTTCACACTTTTCAGCCCTCGCTGCCAGGTGTAGCCTACTTCCCTAAAGTCAAATTTTTTACAAACTCACCTTGGGCTGACATTTCTTTTCACATTATATTTAGTATGGATAATAGGTGAATAGAGACTTCTCCCCTCACTTGTGTTCTTCATTGTATTTTCTGACTTTTTTGCCATTGAAACGCAAGTGTCCGCTTTACAGGTAACACACAGAGGTTTCACTACAAACACAAATACTAATATGACAGATGAAACAGATGATGGAAATTGTACAACTCAGTCCATCACATACAGTGCATCCAGAAAGTATTCACAGTGCTTCACTTTTTCCACATTTTGTTATGTTACAGCCTTATTCCAAAATGGATTAAATTCATTATTTTTCTCAAAATTCTACAAACAATACCCCATAATGACAACGTGAAAGAAGTCTGTTTGAAATCTTTGCAAATTTATTACAAATAAAAAACGAAAGAAATCACATGTACATAAGTATTCACAGCCTTTGCCATGACACTCAAAATTGAGCTCAGATGCATCCTGTTTCCACTGATCATCCTTGAGATGTTTCTACAACTTGACTGGAGTCCACCTGTGGTAAATTCAGTTGATTGGACATGATTTGGAAAGGCACACACCTGTCTATATAAGGTCCCAAAGTTAACAGTGCATGTCAGAGCACAAACCAAGCCATGAAGTCCAAGGAATTGTCTGTAGACCTCTGAGACAGGATTGTATCAAGGCACAGATCTGGGGAAGGGTACAGAAAAATTTCTGCAGCATTGAAGATCCCAATGAGCACAGTGGCCTCCATCATCCGTAAATGGAAGAAGTTTGGAACGACCAGGACTCTTCCTAGAGCTGGCCGCCTGGCCAAACTGAGTGATCGGGGGAGAAGGGCCTTAGTCAGGGAGGTGACCAAGAACTTGATGGTCACTATGACAGAGCTCCAGCATTTCTCTGTGGAGAGAGGAGAACCTTCCAGAAGAACAACCATCTCTGCAGCACTCCACCAATCAGGCTTGTATGGTAGAGTGGCCAGACAGAAGCCACTCCTCAGTAAAAGGCACATGACAGCCCGCCTGGAGTTTGCCAAAAGGCACCTGAAGGACTCTCAGACCATGAGAAACAAAGATTGAACTCTTTGGCCTGAATGGCAAGCGTCATATCTGGAGGAAACCAGGCACCTCTCATCACCTGGCCAATACATCCCTACAGTGAAGCATGGTAGTGGCAGCATCATGCTGTGGGGATGTTTTTCAACGGCAGGAACTGGGAGACTAGTCAGGATCGAAGGAAAGATGAATGCAGCAATGTACAGAGACATCCTTGATGAAAACCTGCTCCAGAGCGCTCTGGACCTCAGACTGGGGTGAAGGTTCATCTTCCAACAGGACAACGACCCTAAGCACACAGCCAAGAAAACAAAGGAGTGGCTCCGGGACAACTCTGTGAATGTCCTTGAGTGGCCCAGCCAAAGCCCAGACTTGAACCCGATTGAACATCTCTGGAGAGATCTGAAAATGGCTGTGCACCGATGCTCCCCATCCAACCTGATGGAGCTTGAGAGGTCCTGCAAAGAAGTATGGGAGAAACTGCCCAAAAATAGGTGTGCCAAGCTTGTAGCATCATACTCAAAAAGACTTGAGGCTGTAATTGGTGCCAAAGGTGCTTCAACCAAGTATTGAGCAAAGGCTGTGAATATTTATGTACATGTGATTTTATTTTATTTTTTATAAATTTGCAAAGATTTCAAAAACTTCTTTCACGTTGTCATTATGGGGTATTGTTTGTTGAATTTTGAGGAAAATAATGAATTTAATCTATTCTGGAATAAGGCTGTAACATAACAAAATGTGGAAAAAGTGAAGCGCTGTGAATACTTTCCGGATGCACTGTATGTGATGGACTGAGTTGTACAATTTTCATCATCTATTTCATCTGTCATATTAGTTTAAATGTCCCTGATATGAATTAAATTTGATTTTGTCTCGATATAGTCAACATTTTCAGTTAGAAATGAAGTGTGCACGGGCAAGAGAGTTAAAAAAGTACTTTGAAAGAGTACGTGCTGCTGCTCTCAGCCAGAATAATCACACGTAAGGACATACAGTATATGCATGAAAACTGATGCGCAGTGTCAAATAAACAGAATGTATGATAGTACTAACTGTAGAGAGCAAATCAATATGAAAACAAAGCCAAATCCTGGACATTTAGAGGCAATTTTTTAATCCCAGCCAGACGCTTTTTTCATGTCTTAAAAAGAGGACATGTCTGGATAAAAGCGGATATATGGTCACCCTATGTTACGTTATTTGTTTGTTTGTTTTTCATTGCATCACAAATGCCATGGACTCGGCCGGACTCAAGATCCCAAGTCCGAAAGGCTCGAGTCCGAGTCAAGTCAGAGTAAAAATGCATCCGAGTCCGTGACAAGTCCAAGTCCATTAAAATTGGACTCGTGACTCGGACTCTACTGGCAAGAGCTAAAGGGATAGTTCACCCCAAAATTAAAATTCTCTCATCATTTACTCACACTCATGCCATCCCAGATGTGCATACCTTTCTTTCTTCTGCAGAACACAAACAAAATTCTTTAGAAGAATATTTCAGCTCTGTAGGTCCTCACAATGCAAGTGAATGGGTACTAAAATTTTGAATCTCCAAGTGCACATAAAGGCAGCATAAAAGTAGTCCATAAGACTCCAGTGGTTAAATCTATATCTTCAGAAGTGGTATGATAGGTGTGGGTGAAAAACAGATCAATACAGAAGTCCTTTTTACTATAAATTCTCCTCCCTGTCCAGAAAGTTGGGATATGCACGAAATGTAAATTGCCAAAAACAAAAGAAGAAAAAAGTGAAAGTGGAGATCGACAGTAAAAAAAAAGGACTTAAATATTGATCTGTTTCTCACCCACACTTATCATATTGCTTCCGAAGTCATGGATTTAACAATTGGAGCCATTTGGATTACTTATATTCTGCCTTTATGTGCTTTTTGGAGTTCTGGCCACCATTCACTTGCACTGAATGGAAGTTTAAATGTGCATATCTGCTAAAAGTTAATTTTGTTGACTTTTAGGAGTACACCAGCATTTAGATGGCCTCAAAGCTAATAGATATAGACTAAAAGCCATAAAACTCACATTTTGATTTCTTTCAACTATTTACCTTTTTTTAAAGGTAATACCTTTAAAAAGGAGAATACTATTGCTTTCATCACCCATGCTTGACAAATGTAATCTACAGTATATATATACTAGTTAATGAAAAGTTCAGGGTTAGATTTGAAGGTTTAGAGAAAAAGCTAAGAGTGAGCACTAAAACCCTGCTGAAAAGGCCAACATTGCTGGTCACCAGCTTATGTTGTGTTTTGTGTGCTGGTCCCCACCAGGCTTTTTTTATATTTATTTTTATCCCCTTTTCTCCCAATTTGGAATACCCAATTCCCACTACTTAGTAAGTCTTTATGGTGACGCGGTTACTCACCTCAATCCAGGTGGTGGATGACAAGTCTCAGTTGCCTCCGCTTGAGACAGTCAATCTAAGCATCTTATCATGTGGCTCACTGTGCGTGACACCGCGGAGACTCACAGCACGGGAGGCTCATGCTACTCTCCGCGATCCACGCACAATTTACCATGTGCCCCGTTGAGAGCGAGAACCCCTTATCACAACCACAAGGATGTTACCCCATGTGACTCTACCCTCCCTAGTAATCGGGCCAATTTGGTTGCTTAGAAGACATGGCTGGAGTCACTCAGCACGCCCTGGATTCGAACTCGTAACTCCAGGGGTGGTAGTCAGCGTCAATGCTCGCTGAGCTACCCAGGCCCCCCCCCACCAGGCTTCTTAACTAGCTTAACCAGCTTCAGCTGAAAGACTATGCTGGGCCAGCAAGATTTTGGTCCACCAGCTTGATCAACCAGCCTGATCTCGCGTACAAATTGGCAAGTATGTGCTGATTTTTCTTTAGTTAAAATCGGAATACGCTGACCAAATTTGAAAACACTGCCTCCAGAGACTAAAGTGGTAAGTGTTTCAGAACATATAAACAAGTATGACATCCATTTATATCCAGGAGAGGTTGCCAGAAGCCAGTTTTAAAAATAATTGTTTTCAGCTGAACGGTATAAAACAGTGAATAGAAATGCTTATTTTAGTTAATCTACCCCCCCAACCAAACACAGATGCAACCCTAACTATTAGTAGAGACAAAATGCAATGTTAGGGATAAAAATGCAACCTCCTTATCATGCTCGTGATAGTTTACACAAACGTGATTACTTCCTCGTTTGAATGGGGATTAAACTGTGGTCTCCCATGCAACGGACACAACGCGCTACCAGTCGTGCTACGAGGGATAGTAAATTATGTTGAGCCTTTTCAAATATGTCAGATGGGAGAAAGGGCATGTCAGTGAGTTGGCATACTGTTGCCGATCCTAGGGTACTGGAACTTTTGGAAACAGCATGCCGACTTCCCATGTGATCATGCTGAGATCAACACACAACCAAAACTAACCAGCTAAGACCAGCATTGCAACTGCATGCTGGTTAAACTAATCTTTTTTAGCAGGGAATGCTTACTGAAAATTCTAAGATTTCAGTTAAATAAAAAAAAGCAACAGTATCATCAAACACTTCCTGAATCCAATTCCCTGGACCGTGTGTAATCTCAAGTGGTGACTGACTCTCCTGACAAATGCTTCATCAAACGTCCCACCGAAGATTAAAAAGCCAGCCCTCAAGGACAAAGGCCTTGGAATGATCCTTGGACTCAAACATCTTTTTTTGCTATGTGTGAGTGTATGTGTCGGCATCTCGATTCTGTTAACTGGTACTACGCTGACATTCTCCCACCCCCAGCCACATATCTCTGCCCGATCATGTAGTTATGTGAGCATGCTAATAAATGCTAAGCAGACAGGTTTTATGAGCCTTGGTGAAGAGACGGGAGTGTAGTCATCACCCCAGTCTATGCTGATCTCGGTTTCTTCAGTGGCAACTGGAGTCACGTGGACCTATGATATCCCCCTGCTCTCAGCAGCCAATCTACAAGCTCTCCTCTCACTAGACCCAAAACACAGTGCAAAAGATCCGCCATAAACAGCTCCATTCTCTATTCTTCTCCATTTAGAGAAACCTGCATGCATGCAATACTTCCAAGGCAGTATTTCCCATCCTTTTTTTGTCTGATGTACCCCCACAACTTCACCAGAAAGGCTCAAGTGCCCTTTCATCGACCACAAACCAGAAATGTGTCGGCTAAGATGTCTTTGTTACATAAAAGATTAATACTACAGACTGGGGGAAAGTTGTTATATTTCATCATTGCAGATTTGCATTGAGTTCAGCATTTGCATTTTCTGAGCTTTTTGATACAATTTCAGAAATATAAAAATATGTGTTTGTAATTTAACTACATTTTGCTTCATTTTGCTTTCTGTGCTTTGAGCCTTATGATGAGAGATTAATAGGACAGAGCATTGTATTGTGTGAGAAAGAGAAAATTACGAGTGTCTACATCTACATCTGTCCAGTATCTTCATCTAAATACTGCTATAGATATTTTTGCTAATTCACATACTATAAATTCCATATTTTACATGTGTCATTCACACAATTTGACATAAATTATATATATTGTATTATAAATAATTTATTGAATCTATTGATTAATAATATATGAATTACAAGTAATCTATCATCATGTTGACTGTGATGTTGTTCCATACCTGTATGACTTTCTCTATTTTGTGGTACACAAGGGGAGATGTCCCAGGTGTTTTTTTACTTTCTTTCTTCAGCAGAACATTTGAAGGAAAATAGAAAAATATCTCAGCTCAGTAGGTCCTTTAAATGCAAGTGGATGGTGATCAGACCTTTGAAGCTCCAAAAAGCACAGACTGCATAAACATCATCCATATGACTCCATTGGTTAAATTAATGTCTTCTAAAGTGATATGATCGCTTTTCGGCAGCAGTATGCACATGAGACGTAATCGTGTTGCCATGTTAACAAGAGAACTGAAGCACGTGCACCCAGAAGAGCAGCGCTGTTTACAACTGAGTAGGAGGAACACTCTACAGAAGCTTAGTTGGTTTTGATTTAGATCTGTATTTGTATCTGTTTGTTTTTCACAATGATGTGTTTGTGTGCTTATCCTGGATGTCTCAACTGAGAAAAAAAACGTGAGATTACTTCTGTATCATGCCAATGTGAATACGTCACACGAGAGACTGCGTGAACTCTGCCCTCTAGTGATTGTGCATACTGCTGCTGAACGGAAGCGATGATTTATTGTTAAAAAGTACTTAAATATTGATCTTTTTTCACACCATAAGCGATCGTATCGCTTTATCAGACATTATTTTAACCACTGGAGTAATCTGGATTACGATTATGCTGACTGTCAGTGATTTTTGGAGGTTCAAAGGTCTGATCACCATCCACTTGCATTTTAAGGACCTACTGAGCTGAGATATTTTTCTATTTTTCTTCAAATGTGTTCTGCTGAAGAAAGAAAGTCATACACACCTGGGATGGCATAAGGGTGAGTAAATAATGAGAGAAATTCCATTTTTGGCTGAACTAAACCTTTAAGCAGAATGTTAGCTTCTCAGTCACCATTCACTTTCATTGTCTGGAAAAAATAAGCATTGAAAGTTAATTGTGACTGAGGCTAACACTGTGCGTAACATCTCCTTTTGTGTTCCACAGAAGAAAATAAGTTTGGAACAACATAGAGTTGAGTGAATGATGACAGAATTTCTGTCCTCTGGGATGCATGTACCCCTGGTTGGAAATCACTTTTATAAGCCATTGCTTTACAGATGCACAAGCCTTTTTACACTGAAATACAGATGCACAGGTGAAAACAGGGTAACTTTGAAGCACTTCAGCTGAGAGCATTTCAAAGTAAGAATGAATCCAGAGTGCTGCATCTGGATAGACATACTCTGAAGCAGCACGCATAATGCACTTTTGCAATGATTCCATCAACCAGACTGTAACGAGACGGGCTCAAGACAAGGGCTCTGCTAAAGTTCACACATACGCTACTGATATATGCATTCATTATGAGGTGGTGTAATATACCTTCTCAGATGACAAACAGGGGGAATGCAACAAACCTCGCAGAACAATGGAGCCTGCGGCGGATGGCATCCAGAGGAGACCATAACAGCGCCAGCTGAATACATAAAGCAATCAGGCAGAGTGTATGGGTGAAATGTGCTCTTTTTGATGCAGCATCAGCCATAAATGATGTTAGCGTCTAAATCGATCAAGAACAGAAGCAAGCAGGATGATCCCCCGAGGACAGAGGGGCTACTTAACCAATCATCTCAGTCATACTCAAACACAATCTGTGAACAACCAACTATCCCTGACGGGTAACAAAATGAGCCAGTGATATGTGTGAAGGTGTGTGTCTGCATTCAGGCTGTCATATCCCTCTCAAGGATTGAAGTGTACACAGATATGGAGAAAGAATCATGGAACTGAATAAAGGAGAACAGGGAAGAGGGAGGAGGCAGCAGCACAGCCATACCTTGCGTCTGCGGTCTCTCGATCGGTTCCTCTTCTTGATCTTCTCCTCCTCTTTCTCTCGCAGCTCCTGGGCTGCGAGCTCCTGTAGGTCCTTGTTCTTGCGGATCTGCTTAGCGGCTTGCGCCATGGTGCCGCTGCTGCTCCAAGCTGTGCTACGCCTGTGAAGGAGGCTGTCCCTGTCCCTGCTGCGGCCAGTGCAGGAGAGGCGGTGGCGCTATGTGCGCCTGTGAGGAGTGAGCGCCCTGCACGGCTCTAGGCAGCCAGATCCCTCAGCAGCACACCACAAAAGAGATGCTGCTGTCTGCCTGCCTGCCTTCCTGCCTGCCTGCTCCTCACCCAAGCAAGAACTTTCCCTTCCCCCTTCCTCTCTCTCTCTCTCTCTCTCTATCTCTCTCACTCTCTATCTCCACACCAGTCAGTCACGCAGTCCAAAGCTCAGCACTGTAGGGATACTGCAGCAGCTCTTCCTTTTCTCCCTCGATCTCTCTGTTTCTCAGTCACTGTCTCAAGTGTCCTCTGCTGAGCTATTGTCTACTGCCCTCCGCATCTCAGTTGGTAGTCCTCGTCTGTGCACAGCTCTGCAGAATAGATGAAGCCACATAGTCAGGTGAACCTATCAGTGCAGAATTCACAAATTCATGACATGATTTTGCAGGGCTCGGTTTTCTTCCATAGAGTGTTAGAGGAGGAGTGTTTTTCCAGATGACTGGCAGAGTGAGAAATCCATATTTTGTTCGATGATTTATGTTTGTTATCCATAAGCCTCTGAATTCTAGTAGGAGGGGCGTACCACCTTCTGAGGCAGTTCCCGTAGCTTACTTTAGTGTGATGTATTCATTTTTGTACTCATTTTCAGATTCTAATTGAAGTCACAGTTAAAGAGGTTTACAGCCATCACAGTTTACCTCATAAAAATTGCACATATGCTATTTCTGTTTTCTCTCTCTCTCTCTCTCTCTCTCTCTCTCTCTCTCTCTCTCTCTCTCTCTCTCTCTCTCTCTCTCTCGCCAGACTGTGGGATGTGGTTTTCAGGGAGAACGGGCTTGTTTAGTGTTGTTTATGCAGTAACTCAGTCCAATTTCAATCCGCAGAGAATGAAAGAACGTGAATGTGATGGGTGTGTGTATGACAGAGGGAGAGAGAGGCTGCATTGTCACCTGTTAACCGTATTAACATGCGTATATGTTGCTCTCTGTCACTGACAGGGAAAACCCTATGGAAAAAACCTAGATACTTCCCAGAGCTCACAGGCTGCTATTTTCTTGTATTTACAGGGAAAAAACATCCCCTTTATATATTTTATAACCCACTATTATGTGTTACTGGTGAACAGGTGGGATGCAGCTTGCTAGGCTATTTATTTATGTTTCTTTATATTAAATTACTGTGCATATTGCTTATGCTTGATTGTAGAAACAGTTATGAAAAGGGATCATCAGTGCATTACAATCCAGAGCCCATCTGAGGTGAAATGCAGGTGGTGAGTCATGTGACATGTGAATAATCATGTGACATGTGAATAATCATTTATTTATGATTGTCATGACACTGGGCTGTACATTTTCCCTCACCTGCTTGAATGTTCCCTTCCTCTGAATCAAACCGATCTTCTGATTACGGTCAGAAAGGGAATAAACATGTTTACACTTTTATCAAAACAATAGTCCAGTAGACAATAAATTTAAAACTGTGTTTGTTTAATTCACATGCCTTATAAACAAATTATATGGTACCCATATTTTCTGCCAGTAAACACAAGCATAGAGATTTTTTATTTTTTATTTTTCAAGAACATGTTTTTAGGAAGCCACTGATTATAAAAATCTTGATTTTAAGCTTATTTTGTTTTGGGGTGAATTTTGTGTTTTCAGAAAACAATGTGAATTATTATTATTATTATTATTATTATTAGCTGTGACATTCAATATGCATTTTTTCCTACTGAAATTGTTGTTGTGATACAATTCAGAGTGTCAGCTAGTGTTTTTTTTTCTTTTTTTTTAACATTTTAAATAATAATAATAAAAATAAAAGTATTGTTTAATTGCTATAAACAAATGTTGCAATTTTGCTATGCTGAGTCTCTGAGTGTTAAAAATGTCTAAGACATGAACCAAACTAACCAGCTTCGAGGTGAATCACAACATTACAAACTTTGGTTTGAAACAAAAAAGTAAAAGTGAATGAATTACAATCCCATGAAGCACTGTGATTTATGCAATCGAATTAAAAACAATGGAAACATATAAAACTATTAATTTAAATTTGTTGATTGTAAATATAAAAATGTATTTTACATTTATTTCAAAACATTTACACACAGTATACAAATATATAAGAAGTTTGAGAGACCAGCTCGATGATTTTTTTAATTGGTGGATCATTCTCATCAGGATCAAAGGTAGTGTAGTTCATCACTTTTAAATATGTTGAAATAATGTGGACACACTAGTGGCTAGACATACAGTAAGCATTTATCATCGAATAATCCATAGAATCAATGTAAACATGACAATTACTTTTATTTTTATTTTAAGGGTAAGCACTAAAATAATTTGACATTATAGCTGGGTAGTTGGCAAACAACAGTCAGGAATTTTTTTCCTCCCCAACAATAGGATTTTAGGCTAAAATGTACTGAATATGAATGTATTAGGGAACCTGTGTATCTAACAGTGCTGGGTAATTGCAGTTCAACTGCAAAATGTGAAGTAATATGGAACAAAGCCCATCGCTCTACTGTTGCTGCTGATGCAGTGGAGTCCACTGCATGAAACTTAACATAAAACTTGACACAATTGTTCCTTATGTGACTCGGTCGAACTCTGATGTTTTAAAATATTCTGCTCTTTTAGAATATGATTGCTGTTCAAAAGATAATGTCTTGCACCTCAGCTTTGGAATATGTGACGGACTATCAGTAAGCAGTAAGGGTTAAAAGTGTTTCAGTGTTTTTAAATGAAAGCTTTGACCTAGCAACCACATTGCTGTTGATTTTATGGTCATTAGTGTTCGTAATGTTGTTATTGTTTTATGGACTTAAAATTAACTTGATGTCTCAGTGTTTTGACACATCCTAAATGCATGTGACATAAAATAAAATAGAATTAGGTTGAAGGAATCAGATTACCCCAAAAATGTAATCTATGAGATTATGTTACTGATTGCATTTTTTTGTCATGTAATTTGTAATCTGTACTGGATTAAAAATCACAAGTAATCTGTCCAGCACTGGTATCTAGGTGCTATTAGTGACCATTGCTTTTGTTTTATTTTATATATATATATATATATATATATATATATATTAAAAAAAATGATCACCTTTTAACTTCCAGTTTGTAGTTAACTAAATAATCTTGTGACGTGACGAGTGAATTATTGAAAGAACAAAAAAGTAGTGTCTTAATTAATAAGGTTATGAAAACTGTATAATATTTATACAAGAATTAGAAGCTTTCAAAAATTCAAAATAATTAAAAAATAATTATAATAATAATAATTATAATAATAATTCTAGATGCAGTAGAATATTATGTGACACTGCTGACAATACTTGAAATCTTCATGTCAGCTGCCTAGCCTAATTATGTGTAAATGTTTATGTAGTACAAAGTCAATTTAAATGACAAAAAGTGGGGCAAAAGTGTGGATTAAATAAAGCAATATATTAAATAAAATAATTGAATTAGGGCCTATACATAGAAACACAGCACCTAAAATATTATATTATACTGTATATTTTTAAAATATATGAGCCTTTATTAAACATGTATTATAATAAACAAATTTAAGTAATAGCAATATACACATACCTCTCAAAGAGCAAATATATGCCGATATTATGGTTATTTTGCAGATTAACTGCTTGTGTTTTAATTTCTGTGACCTTCTTTCCTCTTTTTTTGTTGGCAGGGCCCCCAGATAATTCTTGAGAAAACGTTACAAGCCATCTGCTTTGAAATTGTTTCTACCATCCAAAAGTGCGTTACGCACAATGAGCCTCCAAGACTCAAATAGCCACAACATAACCTTTTTCATTATTTATTTTTAAGTATTTCTGTCAGGCGAGAAAATTATTAGGCAAGGTGTGAAATCTGTGGGTAGAAATACAGGCTGTGTCTCGTTTGGAAGGCTGCATGCTAGGTAGGATGCGTCCTTTGAAGGCTGCAGTATACAGAGTGTCCTCCTTTAAACAAGCCTCGTTTAAATGAGACGGCCTTCATAGGACAAACAGAAACGGAACAGAACATGGTTGCTATGACAGCACGCCACTCTTTAACAAGCGTGAGCACTTTGAGTGAGAAGGGAACAAAGTCCCTTTAGAAGGGAATGGATGAGGTACATTTTAGGAGAGTTATTATGATGTAAAGAGAAAAGAAAATAGATTTTACAGGTGTACATTTAGTCTAATACTTTATTTTAATAATATATTAATATAATTACTATTTCTTACTATTTCGTTTGCCAAACATATACTTATGCCCCTCCCCTTAAGTACGGGCTCCCCATCATTTTACACAACCGCCTGCATTCAAGCCATTGTAATTTACCATAAAGTCACAAGCACTTTTATTATAAATAATCTCCCTTCCCGACTGGGTTTGTGAAGGGGTTAATTCATACTATATTACTATAGTTCATGTATTAATTCTGAGTGCTCCCCTCCTGGCCCAACATGAGGGTCACTCCCTTGTGGCATACTCATGTCGGTCGCCGTCACTTGGGACTGTGGCGTCATGTTTCCTCTCTGGAAGGTTATGTCATGTAGTGCGGCGTGATTTTGTTCCCCATATACGCTAACACGCAATGTCAAGTGTACTGTGTTGTAAGGGAGTGTCTCGATTACATACTTAACCTCAGCTCCCTGAGACTAAGGGAACGAGACATTGCGATAGCTGGCCGCACTGCAAGACTCAGAGTTCTACTGAAGTTCAAGTGATGCGTTTCTTGTCCCTCAGTCAGAAAATTCTGAGGAATGGTGTTTGCGCACCTGCTTTTATAGCAGACAGCTTTGTGCCTAAAAAGGCGGGGCTCAAACACCATAGCTAATATTGGAATATTGCCGTTATTGTAGAGAGGTTTCAACTAGGTCGTGTGGAAGGACACTCCCCATATGCGTTAGCATGCAATGTCTTGTTCCCTTCATTTTAGGGAGCCGAAGTTACGTATGTAACCGAGACGATTTGACCTACGGGGTTGTTTGTGTTTGTTTACCCCCCTGTGGGAGTTTTTGTTAGTTTTTTGTATATAAATAAATTATTTGTTTTTGAATCTCTGCGCTTGGGTCCAGAGCCTCTCTTATTCTCTGCATCACTGCTGATTCTTGACGAGGTTAGTGTGTTAATTGATTAGGTCAGTTTGTTTGGCATGCATGCATAAAGGTAGTATTTGAAGAGGAGGGATATTTTAGTTTACATATTGAAATATAACAAAATAATATTAATATTAAATACAACAAAATAAAAAAAGGCAGAAGCTATTTATAGCATTAGATGCTATTGGCAGATACTCTTACACCCCTGTTTAAATACTAGCATACAGGGTGACAAGACATCCCCGTTTTCTGGGGACAATCCCGGTTTTTGACGGTCTGTCCCTGACTGGAGCTATCCCCGGAAATGTCCCCATTTTTACTGTGCATTCAAAACAGTCTGAAACGTGAAAATACATGGCAAGAAAGCCCCTATAAAAGCCTACTGACAACAAGGTTTACCGTGTACTGTTTATTTCGACCAACAGAGGGGGCTGCTCGCTACAGCAGCTTGAAGTCATTCGTCTTCCTTTACTCATTACTTGTTCGTGCCAGTTTTGCCATTAAGAACTGAACCAGGCAGCAAGCGCAACTGAAAAGAAACATCATCAGATTTGAGGTGAGGCACATACTAGTTATGTTATAAATAAGCTATTTTGTTATGTATTATATAAAATTAGTGCATTTAAAACAAGAATACAACATTAATTAAAATAAATTAAATGTATAATAATGTATCTGCAAAGAACAACAATAAATGTAAATCAGCACATTATAGCATAGATTACATTGCGCTCTGCTGGGAAACAAGTGTCCGAAAAGAAGCATCATAATGCTTAAGAGTTGATCAAAATAAAAGGTATAATTAAGAAAAACAGGTCCATGTGAGATACCATATGAGATAACTGATAGAAACAGTTAGGTAAAATAGTGTAATAATAATAATAATTATTATTATTATACCATATTGAATCTCTTTGTGTCATGACTACAAAGTGGTAAAAATCCCCAACAATGAGGCATCTAAGGGGGGCAGTCCTCCTGTCAGATATTTATTTCAGACCCTGATATACTACATAAGTGTTTCATATGATTTCAGTTGTAATACTGAGGGAAATGGTAGTCAAGTGACCTCATTTCTTTTGAAATTCCTCTGCCAGTTTGCCAGCAAGCAAGTTAGCAACTACCGACTTTTAGGAAAGTGCCAGGTAAAGGTGAAGGAAAAGAGAAGAAGAGAGTAAGAAGAGTGATGCAAAGAATGTGACCAAGGGCAGGTGTGCTGTGGAGTCAGCTGCAATAGTTCCAATATTCAATCATTGTTTATAAATGTTTGTTTAATTCACTTTTATGCCACAATGTCACCTACTGTATACAGTGCAGAAAATAATGAACTCATATGTAACAGAAAACAATTAAAAACTTTACATCTGTATCAGAATTTCACTGAGACATATTCAACAGAGTATGATATACCATAATTTATCACATTACTATATTCACCATGGTCAAAATACAGGACATCCGAATTGGCCCCCTTTTTAATTAATAGATAAGTAACATGTGAAATTACAATAACATATTTACCACTGAACTAGAAATGTCTCTGTTTTTCATTTCAGAAATCTGGTCACCTTAATATAGTGGCATCACTGCAGCATTTTTATTGTGTTTATTTGGAGTCCCACAGACACCCTACACCTACCCTTAACCCTACCTTACAAAAATTAACCATGGTTTTACTACAGTAACCAATCATAGTAACCACAAAATTAAACATGGTTACTATTAACTTCTATTAACACCATGGTTAGTACATCAGAACTATATAGTTTCCACCAAAACACATGGTTACTACAATATTACTACGGTAAAACCATGGTTAATTTTATCCGGATCAAATCCTTCTCTCAGCTCCGACCTTCACTGTGACCAAATCACTGCAAGAAATCTCTTTTATTTATTACTATAAGTAGTATTATAGGAAATATTAAGAGTAGAGACATAGGAAAAAAGTATGTCAAGGGGTGAGATTCAAACCTGCATCTCCAGCATGACAACACATACCATTGTAACACCAAGAGCTACTACAGCTGGATATGGGGGCGTAGTTTGAGGTAAAATCATGTTTCCACCAGAATATGTGGCAGCGCTGGCTCAGCTGTTGAGGCTCTGGGTTACTGACCAGAAGGTTGGGGGTTCAAGCCTTGACCCTATCTGTTCTGTATCATGGCTGACCCTGCATTCTGACCCCAGTTTAGCTGGGATATGTGAAAAAAAAGAATTTCACTCTATATGTTCAAAATGTATAATGTGTGACAAAAATTAAAGGCTTCTGTTGGAGTGCAAATAGTCACTTAGTTATCCAATCTCTTAATCCACAATCTAACTCATTAACCGGTTTAATGTCTCTGCCCCATCACGAAAAATTCAAATATGCCCACCTTCATTTGATCAGCTGTTGACCCCAAATAAATCTGTTGCGGCTGTCTTGAGTTGAGCAATGGTGGGCAGAGTTAGTGTAAATAGCCTCTGTCAACAAGATGGGTTATTTGCACTTAGTGTAAATAGAAACTCGGTTAAAGAAATATATTAAAGATTACTCAATTTGATGGAATTTTGTTATGAAATTGAAATGCGTAAGTCTTTCCTGCGTTTTTTGAGTGTAAGCAGACTGACCTACAGAAAAATATAGCCTGTAGATGGATATAAAAAAGGATCTAAAGATAGAATTCTGGAAAATTAAAAGAATCTCTGGCATTGCAAGGTGTTTGCCATTGATTTAGTTTTTAGCTCCGGTGCAGCACTCTGGGCGGGTCTATCAGCTATCTGCCTTTAGCCTAGGATGCACATAGGTAATCCAGTCCTCCTAGAAATTTTGTGCTGTTAGTTTACCCTAGGGAATCACTTGGAGTTAAAGTAGGGACAGGCCTGAAAAGTTGTGTGAGTAGGACACAGGGTGGGCCCTAGGTTTTTTAAGATCTCAATGATCTAATGGAATACACCTAGTTTTTTCACATAACCGATTTTGCTTTTGACTCATTTTTAATGTTATTTTAAAAAAAGGGGTCATTATATACATTTCAACAAGATCAGTCCGAATGGATGGGGCGGTTGTGGAGGGCATAAATAGGCAAACACAGCTACGTACAGATAGAGAGATGGATATAAAAAAACAGATAAATATTGAACGCTCTAAAGTATCTAATGGACTCCTTTTATTACACATTTGCTAATATCCCTTATATTTAATGAGTTAATGTCTCATGAAAGTGAGGTGGTGGTGTGCCTGTACATACTGTACATAGATGAGGAGCTGTTGTGGCATGGATAGATGGATAGATACTGAATGGGAGCTGCACCGTCCTAAAGTCAAAAGCTCTGTAGAGGGTGGTCTGGACAGCCCAGCTTGTCATCGGAGGTGAGCTTCCCTCCCTCTAGGACATCTACACTAGGCAGTGTGTAAAGCTCGGAGGATCATCAGGTTACCCAAGCCATGGACTGTTCTCGCTGCTGCCATCGGGCTGGATCTACCGCAGATGTACACACAGGTTATGTGGCGTCCTTCTGTGCTTTTTTGTAAGTACCTTTGTGTCATGTTTTTTTCAGCGTCTCGCTCAGGAGTGCAGCATTTTTAACACGCCGTGTCAACTTTTAAAAACCCATCTCGAGACACCCGCATTCTGTTCCATTTATTGCGTTTCCCAGCTTTACGGCCCTTTAGGGTGAATTTCCATCATCAGGCTCTAACCGGTACAGTAACATTGAAACATGGTGGTTTGGTATGGTACAACTACAGACCATTCCCTGATGCCTTTTTGTTGCCATAACTTACAATTTTGTGTTAGAATAGCAGCACTGGATTGATCTTGTTGAGAACTCAATTATCCAAGTTTTTGTTTACTAAGCTTGCATTATCTAACAAAGAAAAACTATTCAGCTGAAATAAAAAATATATGTCAAAATAACTACTCAGATCGTGTGTTCAGATTCGAGAATTGTAATAATTTAATGCTGAATTGATGATCATTTAAAGCAGACTGTGATAGAGGCAACAGCTATGAGAGCCAGAATAAATAATGATAAAATTATTATTAACTTCAGAACTCAGTTAAAATTACTTTAGGCTATAGCAGATTGAACTAATAAAATAAAAGTTTATTTAAAAAGACACTATGTTCATTTAAGTTGTTATGAATAAACAGTATTGAATATTTAAAAGAATATATTTATTTTAGTCAACTGTGTGTTCATTTTTAACAACTTATATCAAGTCGACAAAACGTAAAATTCTATGTCTTAAGGCAACACAGACACTTAACATTTTAATTTGAACAAGATATTATTGCAGCGTATCTAATTACTGATACTTATACTCCACTGAGAACTGTCATAATGACCCTTGCATCAGGCACATTCCATTTCATATATAGAAAAATTACAAATACTCAGTATATTTAAATCCTTCTGTAATTGTTCAAGTTCTTGTGCATCTTGTTTACTGTGGAATATGTGTCACGTGTATATTGTATTACTGCATGTAGGCCATATTGTGTATAAAGTGTGTGTTAAGTGTATATTGTGGTAAATGAGTTTTACGGATGCAGTGAGTGTATGGTGCATTATGTACATCAATACTGTCTTGCCTTTACATGACTGCAATGTTACTGGAACTGCACCCAGGACTTTCTCTTATGGTTAAAACACAACAGCACAATTTTTGATATTAGTAATCATAAGAGTACAGTACAGAGGCAGAATTGGTCCACAGCTCCATCTGGTGGTGCCACAGTCAATTTCGGTACTGATTACAGAAAGGTCATAAATGATGACACAAACCCCTGTTTACATCAAAGATTTCTTATATAACGTACTAAATAAAATCAGCAATATATACGATAACAAGAATTATAGAATCCTCTTTCCTATTCTTTAGTTTATCTTTTAAATATATGTATACAATATATGTAGCCAAGAGAATTAATTTCATGTAATTTGGCTCTGGTCATGGATTGGACGTGGCCCCGGAGTTTTGTGACACCGGAGTTTTGTGACATCCGCTTTCCGGCACACTCTCGTGTTGGAGACGTGAGAATATACATTGTGCAAGAGAGCTCCTGGTTTTGATAATCGGTCAATAATTCTTTGGGATGCATATGGATTGCATATGTGGAGTTTGACCACGTTTTGGTGCACATGCAAGGACTGGCCTCTACCGTATTTTATTTTTGTATTTCATTTTTTGTATTTTCTTTATTCTTTTTTTTAATTTTTTTTTATTGTGGGCCCATCGACTGCTGTTTTTTATTTATATTTAAATTTATTTTTTATAAACAGCCATGAGATTAAACCCACTGTGTGTAGAACATTTATTTTTTACTGTGAATCAGAAACAAATCATGGCAAATATTTATGTGATTATATTAGAAAAAAAAATGCATTAGGTTTTTTTGGACTGGGGCCTATGAGATCCTATTATGCCACTGATACCACACATGGATGTGCCTTTAATTTTTCCCTTTCAGCTGTTGTAAAACTTAATTCTTTCCCATATATGTTATGTCTGTTTGAAATCAGCCCTTATGAATAATTTTTTAAAAAATAAAAAGTACAAATACATTACTGTATGATATAAAATTTTATTGAAAAAGATCACTACTAACATGAGTTTATTATCCAGTTTTATATCCAAGACAGAGTCATGAACAATAGAGTCAGTGTGTGAGGAAATATGCTCAAAACATGACAAGCCTATACAATTACAGATATAGAAATAAGATGAATGACACTATTGATTGGGCTGTTGCTATTTCAGCCAACTCAAAATTGTAGACATAATTCTTTGGTGGAAATTTTTTTTTTCATGTTGCCGGTTGTCTAGGTTAAGACCACTGTGGCGTAGTCAGTTCCTGAGTCAAACTTTACTGCGAGAACTGAGTTTTCAGCTAAATGATTCACTGTGGCATAAAATAGCTCATCCTCCACTACCTGTGAAAAAAATGTAAAAGAGTTTCTGTTCAAATGCAACATTACGTTATCCTCGATTTAGAATTTTTCAATATTTTGTTCATAAAAGCATTCATAATTGCAGCCAATTAATTGGTAATTATTATTAAATTATTATTATTAAATTATTAATTGTAATTGTGTAAACTCTACAATATGTGTCACTGAGGTTAATTCAAAGTTAATGCTATCATCAAAGTGAAAAGACTGAAAGTGTTGTTTTGTTTCTCTTTTCAGACTGGTGAGAAGAAAACAGACCTCAGTTTCCTGCTTTTCCACAAGACCAGGATTTGCAATTTGGGTGCCTAAAAGAGAGATTTGGTTGTGGAATTAACAAGAATTGAATTATCTAATTGTAACTTATTAAAAATGAACCACACCTAGCCTTACTACCACAATGATCACAAGTTTGACACTAATAAAACATAGTAGAGGTGTAAAAGCACATGTGTACAAAACTTGCAGAAGCATTTCTACAGATAAAAATATCCAAACCCACTCACTGGTGTCCAGATTTTGAGCTCTGTCACAGTAAAAACAAAAGAAAACTTTTAGAGCACAGCAGGTTTAAAAATATCTTGGCTGAATAAGTCTTTGTATGTTTATGAGTGTTTATGAGGCAGCACTGACCTCACAGGAGAAAACTTTCTTCTACGCCCTAAATAAACATTAAAATATTAAAATTGCATACTGAAGACACTGGACAGAAACAACACTTTCAAAACATTATCTTGATAGGCATACCATCTAAATTATACCAGGCAAAATTAAAAACTTTTTAAAGTCATCAATGAAGTAACACAAATATAAGTATAGTAATTTAGCAGCGAGCAAAAATGTTAAATCAAAATGATCTTATATTTAAAATTATTCAAAGTAGTCACCTTTTGCCTAGATTAGAGCTGTGGTACTGTATGCTTTTTTTTTTTTAAGTGTTGAATTATATTGTTGGCTGTATTTCCTTCACCATCAAGTCCAACTCATTCATTAAAAAAATAGTTTTGTAAATATATGTATTCAGTATGTATGCACAGTTTATATTCATCTACAAAATCTTTAAGCATAACCATTAGATCAAAAGGCTTTTAAAATTATAAAAATACAAATTCTATCAAGTTTGTCTAAAATATTGGGTAGAAAATATAATTGTTACACGCAAATATTCTGATTTACACAAGAGAGCATGGTGGTTTCCTACCTTGCTGCTTGGCCATATAGACAAGTTGGATGATTATTGTGAGCAAAAACAGCAGAATCAGTGTCCCCAGTATAACTAGCAAAACGAGAGTTTGTTCGCCAGAAAGATCTATGTAAATAAAAATAAAATAAAAACATCTGCAATGTTAGATCTGTATGATTTCTTTGTGTTGTATTTATAAAGCCTTGTTTCTTAAGTATTTAATTGTAATACACAAATGCATGAATGAATGAAAGAAATTTACGTAGTCTCCACACTGTAATGGTGACGTTTTGGCTGATTCCATTATTCTTACAGTGGACGTTAACTGTTGTTTTGAGCTGCTTTCCAGTTTTATTCTGTACAAGTTCTTTTCCACTGACAACAAGCTCACAGCAATAGTAAGGGGAAATATGCTTGCCAATGCTGACACTTGAGTCAATATAGAAAAAGCAGTCTGATATAGTCTGGCCCTGATGACAGCATGTCAGTTTAGTTTGGTCGGTAAGAGTCATCATTCCAAGACTAACAGTAATAGCTTGGGCTGCAAGTTCAAAGAGAGATTGGATGTAAGTAATAATTAATGCTAGAAACAAATACTTGATGTCAACCAAATTAACATCTACAGTAAATTGAGATGTGAATAAGTCCAAACATAATCAAATTCATACTCTCAATCCTTAAGATAATAATTAATTAGAAATTACTTGAAAACAAAACATTGAAAAACAAGATTAGCCACATACTGTACCTGCATTTGTTATATTGGCAAAATGACCAACTGAATAAAAAAAGAAAGAAAACAACAATGTTAAGGGTGAGTCAACATTTGTTAATCACACAAATACGTAACAGATCAAATGAATATTTATTACTTACAGAAAATACACAGGTGAAGCAGCTGGATCATAATTTCACATGTGCAAGCTGATATAGCAACACAATTTAGGACTATACTTGGCATTTAAATGATATCTAGCATGACAATGTCACCATATACTATGAAAATATAAAACAGGATTCACGGTCACTGGTTTTGCAAACTGTTTTCTATTTATTTCCAAACTCTGGCAAGGCACTTTGCATAAATGATTTCCACAGCAATGTCATCTATGACCATCTATCGATTCCACAGTTACTTAAATAGAATGCATCAAGAAGAATGCAGATAAATACGAAATGTTCAACAAAAAGCTGATGCATTTTATTGTTTTATTGAAACCCTGACAACTGTGAGAGTTCAGACACTGTCTAGCATGTCATGGACTATTGGGCAAAAATGAAAGAAGGAAACAGATGGATGATCTTTTTACACACATTCTTTACACACATTCTTGACAATGTAGATTTATAAGAGCAACAGTATTTTTCAGTATTTTCATTGAGAATAATAATAAAAAAATAAAAAAATAAAAAAACAAGTCTGAAATCTTTAGAATAGGTATGAGTCTTTACATACAAACACTGATTTTTAACACTTAAAACTTCGAGGAATATTCCGGGTTCGATACAAGTTAAGCTCAGTCGACAGAATGTATGTTATAATGTTGATAACCACAAAAATGAACTTCGACTCGTCCCTCCTTTTCTTTAAAATAGCAAAAATGGCATTGATGTTGATCTATATTAATAATCTAGAGATGAGGAACATTGTTTTTGCAAATTTAAGCAGATCTGTGTTAAGTATGTAAAGCTATTTTTAATATTAGCTCCTGTTTTTACCTCCATGTTGGTGTGCAGTTGACAAACTGGAGGAAAAAAGATAGATCTGCTGTGTTCTTAGAACACTTAGACATTTTACTGAAGGGAATAGTTATGTAGATAGACTTTTTTATACATGAAAACGTACGGATGTTATTGAAACTCATAATTATTATAAGACTATTGTTGTCCTTTGATAAAAGTCATCCTCAGCAGCTCACAAACTGTAGGGAAATTATAGATTTGCTTTGTTCTTATAATGCTTAAAACCTCGACTAAAATCTCTTTGTATGTCTGTAGACATACAGATTTTAAAGGATTAAAATTTTCTTTTGATCGTTGATTCGGTGACTAATTTCACACAAGAAACTCATTTGTCACCACCTTCTGGCATCCCCAGAAATGTTCACTGAACAAATCATTTAATGGATCTGAACGAATTTTGGTGAAGTAGTCAAAACACTTGAGCCATTTGGGTAATTGTAATCGTAAATTGTGCACATGCACAATTGTCATTATTGTAATTGATTAAATAATTTATTCAGGACCAGCTTGTGCACGGTCTTTTATTGTTATGTATGAAACAGAAGCAAGTGCTCGACAAGATGCTCTTTATTTTTGCAGCTAATGTTGCAAAATTTTTGCTAATAATTTGCAATACTTGAATCTTTAATATTCTACAAATATTAAAAGTATATAACATGGGGGCCTGGGTAGCTCAGCGAGTATTGACGCTGACTACCACCCCTGGAGTCTCAAGTTGGAATCCAGGGCGTGCTGAGTGACTTCAACCAAGTCTCCTAAGCAACCATTGTATTGGCCCAGATGCTAGGGAGGGTAGAGTCACATGGGGTAACCAACTTGTGGTCGCTATAATGTGGTTCTCGCTCTTTTTGTGGGGCACATGGTGAGTTGTGCATGGATGCCACAGAGAATAGCCTGAATTCTCCACAGGCGCTACGTCTCTGCGGTAACGCACTCAACAAGCCACGTGATAAGATGCGCGGATTGACGGTCTCAGACGTGGAGGCAACCGAGATTCGTCCTCTTCCACCTGGATTGAGGCGACTCACTACACCACCACAAGGACTTAGAGCGAACTGGGAATTGGGCATTCCAAATTGGGGAGAAAATCAAATAAATAAAAAGAAGTTTATAATACGTATATTAATGTAATACTTGTAGCCTATCATACTTGTATATTAATATATACTGTAATATATTAATACTGCACTGTAAGTGTTGGATCTGCGTGAACCACCTACTGACAGCTGTGTCCTCCCCACTTTTAAAATGACTGCTATGCACCTGAACATTAGTGTTATAATATCGCTATCTCTCCTTGTTTGTGTAGTTATATCTAATTTTACAACTCCATTGCCATGACGACATAACACAGTAAGCCCTAAAACCACCATAAAATCGATTTAAACAATTTTACAGCTCAAATAACACTACAGTTTTAACAGAAGAATTAATATAAGTGCTTTTATAAATGTATAAGCTTCATATTTCTGCATTTAAACCCTCCAGAAATTGGCTCCATTCACTTCCAATGAAAGTGTCTCTCTTTTAACATCAATTTTTACTTTTTTTTTTTTTAAAGGAGGGCCAAATCTAAATTACTTTTTGTGGCAATCAACATTATGGCACAAATGCTGTCAATCAAGCTTAACTTCTATTTAACCCAGAATATTGCTTTAATGTTGAAGTGTGAAATTTATGCGCCACTAGTGGCAACAAATTTCAGTTTTTCTATCAGTTTCTCAAACACTCACTCTTCCATAGATAGGCCAATAAATCAGATAATCCTGCCACTGCCTCATGCCACTGGTTGAGTCATTGCTGCTATGTCAGGCTGGCCGCGATGCTCAAACAAATAAAGAAATATTTTACACTTTTTGATAACTGCATATTAAGATGGGATAGGAGAGAGTATTTTAACATTAAAATAATTACATTTAAAGGGATAGTTCATCCAAAAATGAAAATTCTCTCATCATTTACTCACCCTCATGTCATCCCAGATGTGTATGACTTTCTTCAACAGAACACAAATGCAGATTTAAAAAAAAAGAAAATGTCAGCTCTGTTAATCCTCACAATGCAAGTAAATGGTGACCAGAACTTTGAAGGCCCAAAAGGCAGTATAAAAGTAATTCATAAGACTTCAGTGGCTAAATCCATATCTTCTAAAGTGATATGATAGGTGTGGGAGAGAAACAGATCAATATTTAAGTCCTAAACTGTAAATCTACACTTTCACCTTCACATTCTGATGTGGAAGTGACTTTCACTTTCACATTCAGCCACCTACTGGTTGGGGCAGGTCAAAAGGTGGAGATTAATAGTAGGAAAGACATCAATATTGATCTGTTTCTCACCCACACCTATCATATTGCTTCAGAATATATGGATTTAAACATTGGAGTTGAATGGTTTACCTTTTATGCCTCCTTTATGTCATTTTTGGACCTTCTGAGTTCTGGTCACCATTCACTTGCATTGTGAGGACCAACATAGCTGAAATATTCTTCTAAAAATCTTCATTTGTGTTCTGCAGAAGAAAGAAAGTCATACACATATGGGATGGCATGAGGGATTGTTCACCCAAAAATGAAAATTCTCTATTCATTTACTCACCATGAATAGAGAATTTTCATTTTTGGGTGAACTATCCCTTTATGTTTGAAAATTGATCAGCAAATAAAAGTTTGTGTTGCGGTAGATTCTAGTAGAGCTGCAGATAAAAGTTTTAATTTTGCCCGACAGTTTGTGTGACACAGATCATACTAAGAAAACATTCACAATGGAGAATTGTAAGAAGTGTAATGAGTTAAAAAGTCATAGAAACAACAAAAGGTTTTCTGGTTTATTAAATACATAAAAGGGAAATTAATTACAAACAGCCTATGGTAAAACTCTAAAAATAAATGTTGGTCAATCACAATAAAACAATTGAGAGATTTAAACATTAAAGCTGTTCAAATCAGAAATGTCCAATAGTTAGGGGGTTTCTGATGTTGATGGGTTCTGTTCTTGACTGATGTCTAGGTCTAAATTAGACAGAGCATCATCTAGTGTGCCAGAGGGTGAGTCCTCTTTGGCTAACAGATTATTCTTGCGGAGCTGACAGGCTTGCTGGTAGGGGGGCCGAATCGGAGGTTGAGTGGGTGGCAAGTACTGATACTCTTTACTTGAATCAAGCTGTTTGAGAAAAAAAAACCCACAACAACACATACATGAGGCTGACATCACATTATAGGTAAACAATAAAATTCCTGGACACACGTGTCTTCAAAAAAAGTAGATCAGCACCTGAAGTGGGTAGGTCCTGTCTGAATCAAATGCACTGAGATCTCCACAAGCAAGGAAAGGAACGATTATCCTGTTTGGTCCCTCTAATTGGTTAAAATCTACATCTGGGAGGAAAAATAAGGAAGAGAATGCATATTGTAGCCATTTATAATAACTGCTCCAAAAAAAGCATGAGTGAATCAGAGACATATTTAAAACAATTGGCTGTGTCAAATGTCAAGTTTAGCACATTAAGTTACCATAAGAGTGATCAAGTAGTGGGTTGGACATGTTGGGGACATAACCCTCAGGTGGAGAGTAATTCTGACACACCACAAAAGCCTCTGCAGGGTGATACAGTAGTTTTATATTACATGTTTTTTTTAAATGCAATGTTTTCTTATGTTCAACAACAATACATCAAAAGCTGGAATTGCTTTTGTCTTGATGTGGTCAGTGCACACACCTATGCTTGAATTGCGACTGCTGCGTGGTTTGGCGCAAGTAACAGAACTAAAGAAGATCTTGAGCTGGGAGTACAGCAGGGTCACATCTTTTCCCCTAAAAATCTATACAGAAGCAAAGCAAGACACGAAAATCCAGTCAGTCAAGTCTGAAGTAAACATTCATTATTGTCTAAAACTTTAGAGATCTCTTGGTATATCAAAGTAAGACATAATAGTAATATTCAATGTCAATGACAAAAGCATTTTAACAAATTAATTAATGATAATTGGAAGCTTACTTTTGCGACAAAGTTTCCACCTGGTTTGAGAACATGTGTGGTAATATTGAGAGCCTGTTAATAAAAAAATATTTTTTTAAAACATACAACCTTACAATTCTACCATGATCAAAAGGCTAGCAATCATTTGGTTAACCAAAATCTCACTGGAAACACTGGAAAAGTAACTAAAACAAACAATAATAACCATAAAACAAATTACATTAAAGGAATAGTTCACTCAAAAATGATCATTCTCTCATCATTTGCTCACTATTGTCACATCAAACTAGTATGACTTTCTCTCTTCTGTGGACCCCAAATGAACATATTTTAATAGATGTATGATGTGTTTATGTCAATACAATGTAAGTCAGTGGGATCCAAAACCCTTGTGTACAGTTTCTCACCCAAAATCGATCGTATCACTCAGAAAACATGATTATCTTTACTATGCCTTCATGTCCTTTTTGGATCTTGAAAGTTTTGGATCCAATTGACTTGCATTGTATGGACAAACACACACAGAAACAGAAATTTGAGATGGCATAAGGGTACATTTTTAGAGATTTATCATTTTTGTGTAAACTATTCCTTTAATCAAACTTAACTTATATATACACGGCCAAAAGTTTGGAATAATGTACAGATTTTGCTATTATGGAAAGAAACTGGTACTTTTATTCACCAAAGTGGCATTCAGCTGATCACAATGTATAGTCATTAATATATAGGACATTAATAATGTGACAAATTACTATTACAATTTGAAAAAAAAAATTTCAGAACATCTTAAACTACTTCAAACAGTTCTCATCAAAAATCATCCAGGGGGGGGGCCTGGGTAGCTCAGTGGTAAAAGACGCTGGCTACCACCCCAAGAGTTTGCTAGTTCGAATCCCAGGGCGTGCTGAGTGACTCCAGCCAGGTCTCCTAAGCAGCCAAATTGGCTGGGTTGCTAGGGAGGGTAAAGTCACATGGGGTAACCTCCTCTTGATCACCATAATGTGGTTCATTCTCAGTGGGGCACATGGTGAGTTGAGTGTGGATGCCATGGTGGATGCCGTGAAGCCTCCACACGCGCTATGTCTCCGTGGCAACGCACTCAACGAGCCACTGCCACCCGGATTGAGGCGAATCACTATGCAACCACAAGGACGTAAAAAGCACATTGGGAATTGGGCATTCCAAATCTCATGCACCTTACAGTCTAGCTGATCCCATAAAAGCTCAATGGGGTTAAGATCCATAACACACTTTTCCAATTATCTGTTGTCCAATGTCTGTGTTTCTTTGCCCACTCTAACCTTTTATTTTTTTCTGTTTCAAAAGTGGCTTTTTCTTTGCAATTCTTCCCATAAGGCCAGCACCCCTGAGTCTTCTCTTTACTGTTGTACATGAAACTGGTGTTGAGCGGGTAGAATTCAATGAAGCTGTCAGATGAGGACATTTGAGGCATCTATTTCTCAAACTAGAGACTCTGATGTACTTATCCTCTTGTTTTGTTGTATATGTGGCCTTCCACATCTCTTTCTGTCCTTGTTAGAGCCAGTTGTCCTTTGTCTTTGAGGGCTGTAGTGTACACCTTTGTATGAAATCTTCAGTTTATTGGCAATTTCAAACATTGTATAGCCTTCATTCCTCAAAACAATGGTTGACTGACGAGTTTCTAGAGAAAGCAGTTTCTTTTTTGCCATTTTTGACCTAATATTGACCTTGAGACATGCCAGTCTATTGCATACTGTGGCAACTCAAAAACAAACACAAAGACAATGTTAAGCTTAATTTAATGAACCAAATAGCTTTCAACTGTGTTTGATATAATGGCAAGTGATTTTTTTAGTACCAAATTAGCAATTTAGGATGATTACTCAAGGATAAGGTGTTGGGGTGATGACTGTCTAGATTTGATCAAAAATAACTTTTTTCAAATAGTGATGGTGCTGTTTTTTTTTTTCATCAGTAATGTCCTGACTATACTTTGTGATCAGTTGAATGCCACTTTGGTGATTTAAAGTACCAATTTCCTTCCGAAACAGCAAAATCTGTACATTATTCCGAACTTTTGGCCGCCGGTGTATATATTTATTTCACACACACACACACACATATATATATATATATAAACACACCGATCAGCCACATTAAAACCACCTGCCTATTATTGTGTAGGTCCCCCTCATTCCGCCAAAACAGCGCCAACCCGCATCTCAGAATAGCATTCTGAGATGCTATGCTTCTCACCACAATTGTACACAGCTGTTATCGGAGCTACTTTAGTGTAGAGCCGAGGAGGGCGGGGCCGGGCTGGAACGAGACACACCCGGTCCCCAATCAGCCTGATGGGGCACGCGAGGGATAAAGGCAGCCGGGGACGACAGTTCGAGAGAGAGAGAATTACAGACAGCTGTACTGTGTGTTTTTGGTTGTGTGTTTTGTTTAAATTGTTTATTAAATTATTATTTAAGTTGTCAAACCGGTTCTCGCCTCCTCCTTTCCACTAAACCCCCTTACACTGGTGCAGAAACCCGGAAAGGAGGAGGCGAGAACTGTCGTCCCCGGCCGCCTTTATCCCTCGCGCGCACCATCAGGCTGATTGGGGACCGGGTGTGTCTCATTCCAGCCCGGCCCCGCCCTCCTCGGCTCTACATTTAGACTTTGTCATTTCGAACCAGTCTGGCCTTTCTCTGTTGACCTCTCTCATCAACAAGGCGTTTCCATCCGCAGAACTGTCCCTCACCGGATGTTTTGTTTTTGGCATCATTCGGAGTAAACTCTAGAGACTGTTGTGCGTGAAAATCCCAGGAGATCAGCAGTTACAGAAATACTCAAACCAGCCCATCTGGCACCAACAATCTTGCCACGGTCCAAATCATTGAGACCACATTATTCCCCATTCTGATGGTTGACGTGAACTTTAACTGATGCTCCTGACCTGTATCTGAATGATTTTATGCACTGCTGCCACACAATTGGCTGATTAGATAATCGAATGGTTGATTGTTGGTGCCAGAAGGGCTGGTCAGGAGGGTCAGGAGCTTCAGTTAATGTTCAGATCAACCATTAGAATGGGGAAAAATTTTATCTCAGTGATTTGGAGCATGGATGGTTGTTGGTGCCAGACGGGCTGGTTTGAGTATTTCTGTAACTGCTGATCTCCTGGGATTTTCACACACAACAGCCTCTAGAATTTACTCGGAATGGTGCCAAAAAAAAAAAAAACATCCAGTGAAGGCAGTTCTGTGGACAGAAACACATTGTTGATGAGAGAGGTCAACAGAGAATGGCCAGACTGGTTCGAACTGACAAAGTCTACGGTAACTCAGATAACTGCTCTGTACAATTGTGGTGAGAAGTATATCATCTCAGAATGCTATTCTGAGATGCGGGTTGGCGCTGTTTTGGCGGCACAAGGGGGACCTACACAATATTAGGCAGGTGGTTTTAATGTTGTGGCTGATCGGTGTATATATATATATATATATATATATATATATATATATATATATATATATATATATATATAAAATTTACACACACATATACAGTATGTAAGAATTTACAGTATTCTGCCCTAAAATATGAGTTCCACTTGACCTGACCTCAAAATGACCGCATCACCTAAATGGCTTGTTTATTATGAAAACAAAGAAATGTTTCCAACTTGGTGCTCACACCTCAGGGTGCTCACCCCACCCCTCGATCAAATGGTCATCATCAATTGTAGAATGAGCGCAGGACTGGGCCATGAAGAACCATCTCAGATAATGGGGGGTCCGAGCTTAATTAACAGACAGACCATATCTTTTAGGGATTTTCATTTACATGAACAGCACAACTTAATTTACATTGTGGGCATTAATTATTTCACAAACTAGTTAAAAGGTTTGAGTTTACAAAGTCAAATCGTTGTTCAGTCTGACTCCGCTGAATTCAAGGTGCTTCATGGACTTTGTCACTGCTACACTACAATAAAGACTTCAGCATCTTTATCTCAAGATCGACACCTGTTCCTGTGTGTCACTTAATATAACCTGCTTTTAAATGTTAATAATATGATTGAAATAGGCAATACATACCGCTAGCAGGAGCTGTGCCTGAATGTACTCATCTACATCATGAAGCCCTGTAACTATGAAAATAAACAGCAGCAGACTATGAGAAACAGACAAGACTGAAAAATCAAAGACTTAAATCACAGAGAGCTTGGGAGGGATCAGCACCAAATAGGAGGACATCATGTTAAACACATAAAAAAAATAGTTGTTTGTATCTGACCATCAGGGGCGCCATCACACACAACCAAGTCTGCAGACTGCCCTTCAAAGTGTCGAATAATCTCTTGTGCTGTAGAAATCTGCCAAAACAACACATACATTTGGAGTCAGTGCACAAAACAGCTGTTGTCTTACAGCATACAGAATTGTTAATGTAATGATCCAAATGCACTCAAAATAGTCATGACATCCGGCACTCATTTTTAAATAGTAATGGTAGTAAAGTCATATACACAGAAAACACTTTCTATTTTAGCATTCTCCTGTCACCTCGTGTATTGCCAAATAATTATGCATTTTTAATGCTAAAAAGTTTAACATGCCAATGAAGCAGCTGGACAGTTTAATTTCAACCATACCAAGACTAAAATGCTGTACATTTTACATTGCATTGCAGTTATTTTTTAATACTACACCTTAGTAATGTCTCCCTGAATCTGTGTGACACCCGGCAAAGGCCCCATGGCTTGCAGGTCCACAGCAACAATCTTCACCTCCTCAGTCTTGTCTTTTCCACTGGAACACAAAAAGAGACACAAATAAAGGCCTGAGTACCTCCATAAAACAAGAGAGTTGCCATCAAAATTAATACAATATTCCACGGATTAGTATACAACTCCATGTACCGTGTATACATTACATTTCAGTTCAGCTGAAGTAAATTTTGCCACAAGGACTCATAGCATGAAAGGTGGCATAGCACATATGAGAGGAGTAACTCACCGCAGTTTCCGGCTCAAGACTTGGCTCCAGCTACCAGGTGCTGCGCATAGGTCCACAGCGCGACTCACACCTGCAGACAAGGCATCCACAGTAATAACAACACAACGGCCTGTTTTAATTGTTGGCTCACACCAATATGTAACTGCACTGAACATGCCTATGATGCCCTAAAACGCAGTCTAGATAGTCAGCTCACTAGGTTTTAAGATACGGCCAATAACTCATCTAATATCCCATTCAGACTCAAGCAAAATGTGTATCTTACCTTTAAAAAGGTTGAACTCTTCGTCCAGTTGGAGAAGTTTGAAAGCACTCCTCGCTCTCCAGCCCTCCTCTTTCGCCAGTCTGTAGTAAATATCGCGTTTGTCTTTAGAAGAGCGCCCCATGTTGTCTCTTCACACTCAGTTCACTTAATCTGTAGACAAATAATTACATAATTGTAAACCCAAATTCAATTTTAAATCACTTCCCTCTAACAGTACTGACAATGGTTGCCACACAGCAGAACAGGCTTATGTCTTGATAGTTTACAGAAACTATCAAGAGAACCAATATGTCAGCGTTACTGTAATGACAGTAGCTGTGGAAATTATTATATTAAAGGTGCACTCAGTAACTTTTGTCTTTGTGTCATCTTGGACTTACACTGACACCTAGCGGCTTGGATGCAGCATCATTTAAAATCAATAGTTTTCAGTTTCAGATGCCATTATAGACATTTTGTATTCACAGTCAGCCATGATTATTTTAATCAGTGAGTGAAAGTGTCAAATAACAAGACGGTTACTTAGGAGTAGTATTAATTCGGCTGGTCATGTGATCTCAACATATCAGCCCCCATGTGCGGACCCCCTCCATGTAAAATAAAACAGCTTTTATAAGGTTACTGATATGACTGGAGTCTTCATTTTAATGTGAGTGGTCATGATTTCCTACATATACTGCAAAATTACAATTTATGTCTTTAGGAGTTAAACTTTTTAATGAGGAAAAAATTACTGAGTGCACATTTAACTATGATTTATAATAAGATGCCTATTTTAGGGAAACACAGCGAAATTCTCATAACCATTAGCCAATTATAAACGTGAAAGAAATTTTATTTTCATGAAATGTACTTACATAGGACTACAGTTATCTGGATATGTGCAACTGCAACCTAAGTTCTGTTTTTCCTGCAACGTGATACTTCTTCTTACTGGGTTGCAGACAGACGAGCAGTAGAGCACATCGCCACCCACTGGTGACAGGGTAGTATCGTGAAATGTGAAATTATGAAATTGTTCTTTTTCAGCAAAAAGATGGTTCCAGCTTTATTCTCAGCTAATGTTAAATCTCATTTTCCAACATAAATACGTTTCTTTTTTTTCCTTCTATCTTGTTTATGGTCTCACTACCAAGTTGATGGTAACTGAGGTAAGTACATCACAGTGCAATAGAAGAGGACACAAGCATTTACTCCACAAAAACGATACAAAAAAGATACAATAATATATTTAAATAAAACTATTGTTAAACCTATTATATAATAAAAAATTTACATTAATTTAATATAATTTTTATTAATGAAACTATTTATGATAAACCAATTAAACTATTAAAACTATAATTATAGTATTATAATAATAATAATAATACTAAATAATTTTCTAGTTTATTTAATACAGTGCTGTTCTGGTTGTAGTCCAAAAACCCTGAATTCGCCTTGGGTTCCCTCAGGATTTTCCTATGTGTTTTTATAATGCCAGTTTTGGACTTATGAGCAAAATAAGGTCTTTGGTAAACATTACTTGAATATACTTGGATGTTTTTTTCTACAACGTGAATTAAACACAGTCAAACGTGAATTGTTCAGCCGATGTGTTTTATGTGTGGCAAAACGTATGTGTGGCAGACAAGCCTCTTGTTCATCGGAAAGGAGGAAGCGGGAACCGGGTTATCAACCAAAAAGACAACCTTAAACTGCTTTTCAGCATAACCAAAACATAACCAAAACAGCTGTGCAACGGTCCTTCATGATGCTGGGCGATGGCACTGGACTTCGCCTCCTTGCGGACAGCAGCTGGCTCCTCTGCCTCCTGGCAGATGGCAGCGGGCTCCTCAGCCTCCTGCTGAACCGCTCCAGTACCACCAGATCGTGTATCCCCGGCTTCACAATCCTCCATCAGCAGCGAGGGCTCTCTGATGGCGCGTCTTCCTCCAATCCCGGGTTTCGGAACCACTGTGGCAGACAAGCTTATTGTTCATGGGAAAGGAGAAAGCGGGAACAGGGTTATTAACCAAAAAGACTTTTAATAAACAAAACACAACCTAAAACTGCTTTTCAGCAAAACCAAAACACACACACACACACACACACACACACACACACACACACACACACACACACACACACACACACACACACACACACACAACTCCGTGTTCCTCCATCTCTCTCTCTCTGGTGTCTCCAGCTCCTCCTTATCTCTCTCTCTCTCCTGCTGATTGGGGCAACTCAGCGCCAGGCGTGCATCCTCATGGCCCGGCCACGCCCTCCTCTTCGTGACAGTATGTTGCTAGAGAATAACTACAGCGTCTTTCCATTTCGTCAGGTACGGAAAAATATATTTCCAAGAACATTCAGTAGATAAAAAATCTCCAGACATGAACTGTAGAAAATCAGATATGATCTAGGAGCTTTATACAGCTTTATACTGTGCGTGCATAAAGAGTACATGTCTGCAAATTCTAGGCAAAGGGTGACTACTTTGAAGATGCTAAAATATAACACAGGTTTTTTTTTTTACATTTTGGATTTTGTTTAGTCACAGCATAATTCCCATAGTTACATTTATGTTATTCCATAGTTTTGATGACTTTACTATTATTCTAAAATGTGAAGAAAAAATATTATAATAAAGAATACGTGTTTCAAAACTTTTGACTGGTAGTGTGTGTGTGTATATATATATATATATATATATATATATATATATATATATATATATATATATATATATATATATATTGTAACTTGTATGGGCAAGGAGGAGGTGGGAACCGGCTGAACAGTCAACATAAAGGTTTAATGGAAAAACTCTAACTTAAAACAACATAAAACATAAACGGACACACATGCTGTGCAATTGATAAATTCTTTGTTAATAATAAAATAAAGGAAGTTTCATTTAAAATAATGCATAGAATTTATCCTGTGAAACATGTATTGGTACGTTTCAAATTGAATATTGATTACTCGTGTGAATTCTGGAATAATGATAAAGAAACCATTTTTCATTTATTCCTTCATTGTTTTTACACAAAGATGTTTTGGGTTGATGTTGAAAATTTCATTAAAAGGAAACTCAATATAGATATAAAACTGGGTGGGACTGATATAATGATGTATGCAAATGATTGTGGGATAGAAAAGGATAAAGCATATATCATTCAATTACTAGTTTTATTGGGTAAGTTTCATATACATAAAATGAAGTGGTCTGGTGCTAAACCTAATTTTTTTTCATTTTATAAATGATTTTAAACAATACTGTAATATTTTGTATAAGTGTAAAAATAAAAAAGCCTCCAGGGTTTGTAATATTGTTTGCAAATTCAAAATTGATAGATAAATGGCATCTTATCCTTTGTTTATTGAATAACTGAATCCTTTGTACCTGAGATGGAAATTATACAATGTTGATTGTGTGGAATTTTCTCTTGATGTTATGAATGTTCATATGCAGTTTAAATAAAAAATAAAATACAAATAATAAAAAAAAAAGTTAGAACGCCCAATGGCTAACGGATGTAGAAAAGGAAGTCGCGACTTATAGGTAAAAGAGCCAATCGCCTTTCAGATTCAGACATCGCCTGTCAATCAACTCGAGAACGCGCATGCGCAGTAGCTAGACAAGATAGCGTTGTTAGCCAGTGTTGTCAGATTTTACTGCTGATTTGAAATATGATACTTGATCGTAATCTTGGCCAAACGTTTTGGAGATTTCAGTCTTTCCCAAGTAGACAGTAGACAGCTACTTGTACTGGTATGAAGCTTGTTAACATAGAAAAATAGCTGGTCATCCTGCCCGAGAGTGTTCCAGAGATGGCCGCCGAGTGGACTGACTTGCCTTGAAAGTGACTTTGCTGCCCGTGTAGAAAAACAACAGTTTGCGTCCTGGCCAGCAGTTCTCGCGATGTCCCTCGATGTTTCCGGTGTTGTGAATCTGTCTGGTAAAGATGGCGCTCAGCATCCGAGGCCGTCCTATCCGAAGTATACGGATGCGAGGTAAGATTAAACCTACTCTCATCGGATCCGTGTGGGAAATAATATGATGTCGCTTCCAACAGCTACTCCTGAACCAAGTGTCCTTTTCTCAGTGTCTACTTTTGTCCTTGCATGACAGGTCGAAATGACAGTGGCGAGGAAAATGTACCACTCGATCTCATGAGAGGTAAGTCAGATGATGAACATAGTGATCTGCCCACCTAGACAGCATTTTTGGTCTTCATAGGCGTGTTTGGAATGTTCGGACCGGACGTTTCAAAGGCGCCTATGGTGCCCAAATTGCTGTCTAGGCAGGCAGCTCACTAGGTTCCCAGAATAAGACAAACAGTCATCATCATATAACACACTCATCATGCACAAAACACTCTTTTAGATAAGGAAAAATTACTTAAATACATGGAAAAACAGATGTTTTGGACAAAGTCGGGTGCATTTTATTATTCGTAAGGGTTGGGTGTTAAATACAGTATGTGCATCATCTCTTATTCGTGTCCAATATCGCAGGACTGAAGGGTCCTCCTCTAGTCTAGACCAAAACAACAGTGCGCTCCAGTAAGAAAGCGTGCTAAACCCACGTTTATATCATATGTCATTTAATATTGTCTAAAATCCCCTGATCATGTGTGACATTGTGTGTTTTGTTATTGTTATGTTACATAGACTGGTGTTATTGTAAGGCATGAGTGGTCTTGACTCATTGCTTTTCATTCATCGGCTGCATTGAGCCTATATAGGGAGGTCAGTTGTTAGATCTGTCAAATGAGCTGTCAAACATCCATGTGAATAACAAAGAAGTCCACATCTGTCACAGCTGATGGCACTGAATTTGATGTGTGGATGTTGCTTCTGTTGTCTTACAATACAGCTCTCCAGAAAAATCAATGTTTTAATGCATTTTAACATATTCATGTATTTAACGTATTGTTTTAATATTTTGTTTTAATGTATTTGCATACTGTTCTGCAGAATACTATACTACAGTAAACTATTCTATGCTATACAGTTTCTGTTCCATAAGAAAACCGTTTCCCCCGGGGCTGTACACAAAATGTTGGTTTAAACAGTGTCTGTTCAGGGGGTTGTTGCCAGCTATGATCATAACAAACATAGCTAGGGGTTTTGCTTGCAGATTCTTTGTTGAGATATTTTGTTATCTCTGTTGTTTTGTTTTGGGTCTGTTTTATTTAGTATGCCAGTTACATTTGTTTTTATTTTGGTTTGGTTTGTTTTTTTTGTTTTTTTTGGAGGGGGGAGGGGTCTGTTTTATGCCTATTATACATTGTTTTCTTTTGTTTTGGGGTTGTTTTATTTGGTATGCCTCTTACATTTTGTTTTGTTTTGGGGTTGTTTTATTTGGTATGCCTCTTACATTTTGTTTTGTTTTGGGTCTGTTTTATTTGGTATGCCTCTTACATTTTGTTTTGGGCCTGTTATATTTGGTATGCCTCTTACATTTTGTTTTGTTTTGGGTCTGTTTTATTTGGTATGCCTCTTACATTTTTTTGTTTTGTTTTGGGTTTGTTTTATTTGGTATGCCTCTTACATTTTGTTTTGGGGTTGTTTTATTTGGTATGCCTCTTACATTTTTTTGTTTTGTTTTGGGTTTGTTTTATTTGGTATGCCTCTTACATTTTGTTTTGGGGTTGTTTTATTTGGTATGCCTCTTACATTTTGTTTTGGGTCTGTTTTATTTGGTATGCCTCTTACATTTTTTTGTTTTGTTTTGGGTTTGTTTTATTTGGTATGCCTCTTACATTTTTTTGTTTTGTTTTGGGGTTGTTTTATTTGGTATGCCTCTTACATTTTGTTTTGGGGTTGTTTTATTTAGTATGCCTCTTACATTTTGTTTTGGGGTTGTTTTATTTAGTATGCCTCTTACATTTTGTTTTGGGGTTGTTTTATTTGGTATGCCTCTTACATTTTGTTTTGGGTCTGTTTTATTTTGTATGCCTCTTACATTTTGTTTTGTTTTGGGGTTGTTTTATTTGGTATTCCTATTACATTTTGTTTTGGGGTTGTTTTATTTGGTTTGCCTCTTACATTTTGTTTTGTTTTGGGTCTGTTTTATTTGGTATGCCTCTTGTTTTGTTTTGGGTCTGTTTTATTTGGTATGCCTCTTGTTTTGTTTTGGGTCTGTTTTATTTGGTATGCCTCATGTTTTGTTTTGGGTCTGTTTTATTTGGTATGCCTCATGTTTTGTTTTGGGGTTGTTTTATTTAGTATGCCTCTTACATTTTGTTTTGGGGTTGTTTTATTTGGTATGCCTCTTACATTTTGTTTTGGGTCTGTTTTATTTTGTATGCCTCTTACATTTTGTTTTGTTTTGGGGTTGTTTTATTTGGTATTCCTATTACATTTTGTTTTGGGGTTGTTTTATTTGGTTTGCCTCTTACATTTTGTTTTGTTTTGGGTCTGTTTTATTTGGTATGCCTCTTGTTTTGTTTTGGGTCTGTTTTATTTGGTATGCCTCTTGTTTTGTTTTGGGTCTGTTTTATTTGGTATGCCTCATGTTTTGTTTTGGGTCTGTTTTATTTGGTATGCCTCTTACATTTTTTGTTTTGTTTTGGGTTTGTTTTATTTGGTATGCCTCTTAAATTTTTTTGGGGTCTGTTTTATTTGGTGTGTACATTTTGATTTATGTTTAGTTTGGCTTTAACTCTGTTTTATTTAGTATGCCTATTATATTATATTTGTTTTGTTTTGGTCAGGGACTAAAAACAGTTTAAGGAATGAAAACAAAAACTGAAAACGATTTTTTTTTTTTTGCAGAATGTAACCGAAAACGTTATTTTGCTGGTAACCGTTATAACTGGTTCATTTTGTTCCAATAATGTTTTCATGAAATTAAAGGCCAAAGGGTTTATCACAGTAAATTTTTGGAACTACACCACTTCATGTTGCCTGAAAAATGAAACATGTGCTTTGAACCTGAAGGAAACAGCTGCATCACACATTTCTTTGCTTTATCGCCCATTGTGGATGTCGCATTCTCTGAATGAAGACCTTTTTAAAAACTATGTATAATTACTACATATACATGCACGGCTAATCCAGGTACAAGGAAAACATTATTAGAGTTAAAAAGTACATTTCTCAGTTGTTTCCAAATCTTCACTGAATTATTGTTAGATATGATGCATTCATAGAGATTTGATGCTGCCAGGTTTTGACTGAGAAGCAGATCTATAAATGATACTTAACTGTTAATTAACTGCTTGTTATGATTTCTATGCTGATGAATCCACCACACAGGAAAAAAAAATTATTTGTTATTTTAGCTTATTTTGGGCTTTTTTTTCCAGACCAGGTCGGTTGTTTCTTTTGCGAGATCTGGCAACACTGCAATTTCACCCACCCCTTAGCGCAGAGTGCTATCACTTTAAAAAGAACATTATTAACTGTTCTTTTATTTTGTTCAAACCGGTTACCATTTGGATAGGAAGCTGCAGAACTTCTGAACTGGAACAAAAAATACAGTTTTTACTCAGAACGAACTGAAATGGAAAAACATTTTGTATTTAGTCTCTGGTTTTGGTTCTGTTTTATTCATTATGCCAGTGCATTTGTTTTGTTTTGGGTCTGTTTTATTTAGCAATCCTCTTGCAAAGTACCATTACCAAAAAAAAAAAAATCTGTAACATGATTTAGAGAATCAAGAGTATTATGTAATAAAAAAAATGTTATTGACAAGAGTATTTGTCAGCTTTTAACATGTCTTATGTAAGACAGCTGTTTTTTTATGTTTTAGTGTACATTGTTATTTATTTATTTATTTTTGTGGGAGAATGTAGCTCATTAGCTGTTGTCTCATTGTGTTGTCTAAACAGGGTCATGATTGTGTGCTGTTTTTGCAGACTGGTTGACCTTGAGGGTGTTTACCATATGACCTCTGCTTAGATAGTGTTTTTTGGATAAAGCCCCATTTCCTGGTGCAATAGGCTCAATTTTTAGTGCTAAATTGACGATGTCTGGAAAACATTTTAATCCCCTTTGTCTTGTATCTTGTAGTTGTGTTCTATCAACACTGGACTATGACACTTGCTGTTTGATTCCATTGTGACTTCTTGTTGACATAGCTTTATTTAAACCAGCCTGAGCCTCACTGTTTTTGGTTCCAGTATGAAGAGCCGACAGGGAGCCTCTCTGTGGGACAATTAGGGGATTTTGTTTCGTTCTAGTACAGATGACTGAACATACTTCCTGTGTGACTGCTGTGGGAAATGAGTAGTAAAGAGTGCTGTGTGTATTAGTGTTTTGGAGTGTGTGTATTTTATGTAATCAGGTTTCACATAATGAAAAATCACATTTGATAAAGGTTCGATTTAGACTACAGCACGTCTTTTCTAAAGTGAGATAAAATCAAACACTTATAAAAAGACTTCTTCGTGAATGCATTAGGAGTAATGCGCTGATGTAGTAGCACTAAAGTAATACGACTTGGACTCCCTTACTGTAGAAAGAAAGGCCACAATTCAGACAATCAATCACATCACTTTTAAAGACCCCAAATGGCTTGAGGGCAGTCTTTTTTTGTGTTGACTAATAACATGTCCTGCCTAAGCTTCCTATTGAAGGGTTCATCCCCCCTTTTAAAAACCACGAAATTCCAAATTTGATTTCACGTCTTCGCCACACTTTTTCCAGATGGGTCGGCCTCATTCCTGTGAAGGGATATAATGAGAGAGAAGGTTTGTTTTGGTGATTTACCTCTGACGATACAGAATTCGCAGTGCTTCTTTACACTTTCACCTGTTCACCAAATTGCTTGTCTTGAGAATCGGAAGTATAGCTAAATAGATTGAATACAGTTTAAGTTCCATCTTTTCTTCTCCTCTTGATGAGCAAGCTAGTTTTCCAAAACATTTTGAGTTGTTCTTGTTTTGATGTCTGCTGTCATGACTTACTGTTGCTGTTTTGGTGCTCACTTTACACTGGTTCTTGTAGCTTGTTGCTTAAAAATGATCCTCTGTTTTTTCTGTGATTGATTTGTGAATTTTAGAAAACCATACAAAGTCATGAATGCAATGCTTTGAATGCTTTTTTTTTTCTAAAAAAACTACCGATCTATTTTAAAAGAAAAGAGTACCTTACAAAACTGAGCAGAAGGTGTTTTGATTTATGAGAAGTTGTTTCATTTCCTATCTCTTCATTTGTTGTCCCACTGGTTGTCAACACAGATAGAATAGAATAGAAGCCTTTATTTTGATCACACATTATACATACATTTTTGCATATATACAGTGAAATTTATTTGTTTTCACATATCCCAGCTAAGCTGGGGTCAGAGTGCAGGGTCAGCCATGATACGGCACCCCTGGAGCAGGGTCAAACTGCCTTGGGTTGAACTGCCAAGACTGCCTTGCTTAAGGGCCCAACAGTGGCATGTTGGCGGTGCTTGGGGCTTGAACCCCTGACCTTCTGGTCAGTAACCCAGAGCCTTAACCGCTGAGCCACCACTGTCCCTAAATGCACTAAGGTCCACTGTGACATGCTTCAGTGCTCATAAATGATTAAAGCTAATTTGCTTTGTGCCAGTGTGTGTTTTCTCACAACTCTTCAATCATTTCCTTTTCCAGACCCATCCGAGAACATGCGAGATATCCTCCAGAATGTGGCCAAACAGCAGGGAGTCTCGAACATGCGCAAACTCGGCCACCTGAACAACTTTGTCAAGGTTCGTCTTTAATGTGACTGGATCAAATAGGTGTTATAGTGGAACAGGGAATGCTGGGATAATGATGTTAAGTGCCAAAGGCCCAAAGAATCAGAAAATGTCCTTACTCTGATTATCTAGGGCATTCATTACAGCCTGTCTGATCTGGTTCATTTGTTTACTATAATGTCTCTGTTGTTGAATTCACCATAAAGTGACGATGTTAGGAAAGCTGATACAGCGTTGTTAGATTTTGGCAGGTGATCATGCAGGCTGGTGTCGTAAGTGTGCCCTTTTAGTCTGACAAGTTTATGCAAGCCAACCATGCTGTCAGTTATAAACCACTGCCTATGAGAAATATTTACCCTCCAACTCTTTGTACATGAGCATGCTTTTGCTCTGTGTCAAATGCCCTGAAGTATTCCAACAATACTTGATTTGTGTGCTTGGATTTAGAGGTTGTCATGTAAAAGTGTCATCAATGTCTCTATTTGTAGTCAAGTCAAATTAATCAGTGCTTGTTTATGTTTTTAAAACAGCTGCTCTGCAATGTCGGGCTTTCAGAGGAAAAGTTTGGCTTCACCTATGAAGAAATTATCATCTGGTGAGTCATAAAGCATTGCGTGAAATGCATGACATAAAAGTTGTAACTTGTAAGGATAGGTGTGCAACCTTAAAGGTATTTTTTTTTTTTATTTAGAAATGTACATACACTGGCGGCCAGAAGTTTGGAATAATGTACAGATTTTGCTATGGAAAATGGAAATTCTTACTTATGGAAAGAAATTGGTACTTTTATTCAGCAAAGTGGCATTCAACTGATCACAATGTATAGTCAGGACATTAATAACGTAAAACATGACCATTACAATATGAAAACAATATTCAAAACTAAACAAATCTTAAACTACTTAAAAATGTTCTCATCAAAAAGTCCTCCACATGCAGCAATGACAGCTTTGCAGATCCTTGGCATTCTAGCGGTCAGTTTGTCCAGATACTCAGGTGACATTTCACCCCACGCTTCCTGTAGCACTTGCCATAGATGTGGCTGTCTTGTCGGGCACTTCTCACGCACCTTACAGTCTAGCTGATTCTACAAAAGCACAATGGGGTTAAGATCCATAACACTTTTCCAATTATCTGTTGTCCAATGTCTGTGTTTCTTTGCTCACTCTAACCATTTATTTTTGTTTCTCTGTTTCTAAAGTGTCTTTTTCTTTGCAATTCTTCCATTAAAGCCTGCACCCCTGAGTCTTCTCTTTACTGTTGTAAATGAAACTGGTGTTGAGCAGGTAGAATTCAATGAAGCTGTCAGCTGAGGACATGTGAGGCATCTATTTCTCAAACTAGAGACTCTGATGTACTTATCCTATTGTTTAGTTGTATATCTGGGCCTTCCACATCTCTTTCTGTCCTTGTTAGAGCCAGTTGTCCTTTGTCTTTGAAGACTGTAATGTACACCTTTGTATGAAATCTTTAGTTTTTTTTTGGCAATTTCAAGCACTGTACAGCCTTCATTCCTCAAAACAATGATTGACTGATGAGTTTCTAGAGAAAGCTGTTTCTTTTTTGCCATTTTTGACCTAATATTGACCTTAAGACATGCCAGTCTATTGTATACTGTGGCAACTCAAAAACAAAAACAAAGACAATGTTAAGCTTCATTTAACAAACCAAGTAGCTTTCAACTGTGTTTGATGTAATGGCAAGTGATTTTCTAGTACCAAATTAGCAGTTTAGCATGATTACTCAAGGATAAGGTGTTGGAGTGATGGCTGCTGGAAATGGGGCCTGTCTACATTTGATCAAAAATAACTTTTTTCAAATAGTGATGGTGCTGTTTTTTACATCAGTAATGTCCTGACTATACTTTGTGATCAGTTGAATGCCACTTTGGTGAATTAAAGAAACAGCAAAATCTACATTATTCCTAACTTTTGGCCGCCAGTGTATGTCATAAGCCTTTTTCAGTATCATAGTATGATATGACAGTATGAAAATTAAAATTGACGCTATTTTTTGTTGTTGTTGTTGTTGCAATAATTGTCTTATTGTGCACATTTCATCAGTGCACATTATTATTTTTTCATAATTTATTATCTAAATGTAATTACGTTTTCTGCTGACATAACCAAAGCTGTGTTGTTGAGGAAAAAGAATATTAACCAATAGCTATTAACCAATTTTCATGATCCAGTCAAATCCCAGTGGATAAAACCAAGTCCCTCCATATATTATTTCCCACTGAATGTTCTGTTTTATTCAGAAATAAGACACATTTATGCTTCCCATAGTCATCGAAAACCTGAAAATATCAGGGAATTTTAAAATTGTGATTTTTCCAGGCCTGAAAAAAATCAGGGAAATTAATGAAATCTTAAAATAAAATCTTAGTCATTGAAAAGTTGTGAAAACCTCTATGATATTTTTTCTAGTATGATCAGCTCTAAAATATTCCATCTGCTAGAAATTACTTTTTGAGAGGATAATCTCTTTAAAATTAATATCTAGTAGGGATGCACCGATCCGATACCTGAATCGGAAACCATAAAAGCACCATTAAAGTAGTCCATATGACTCAAGCATTTTATTCAAAGCCACTTTGCAGTAGCTTTGTGAATCACAAAAGGCTGTGTTTAGTAAGTAAATATATAGTATGCATGCGCAGCACATTAGTGAATGACGTGGCTCTGTTGACACACATGGTACACAAAGGCACTCGAGCTCTTAGATCGGTGCACAATATGTGAGTGCTCCACACGAACAACATCTCAGATGTAGATGCTCAATAGTTCAGTTCACTTATAACATGCATTTAGAATGGCACCGGAGGAGCATTTCACCAGATTTTGAATAACAAGGTAATTAAATTACAGTGAACTTGCCCAAATACAGACACTTACAGGACATCCTCGAGTGTTCCGACCATCAAAATAAAAGCCAGAGGTTTTTAAAATTAAAGGTGCATGACTGAAATATATTACTTGTGTATTATAAAATTCTAAAAGTCAATAATAATAATAATAAGAAAACAATAATAATAATAATAATATTAATAATAATATATTATTATTATTATCATTATTATTTGTTTACAAATTACAACAATATTGAAGTTGACTAGGTTCCAAAAAAATAACTGTGAATGTAAAGTGGACTGATATCTTACAACTAAAGTGAAAAAAAAAAAGAGATCTGAATCCTTTAAAGTCCAGATACAAGTTTAAAAAAATGTGCAAAGAAAACTGGCTTCTTTTCTACTGAAGACTTTCACTAGAATTACTGTTCATTTTGCCGCTGCATTATCTAGTAGACTAGTTAACAATAAAGTTTTTTCTTAATAAGCTGTACATTTATATTGAAATAATGTATAGTTAGAGGATTGTGTTTCTTTACATATAAAAGAGTACCCCCAATTAGTATCACACAGTGAAGTATAGATATTCTAAACTGATTATGAAAAAAACAGCACTGGTATCGGATCGGGATCAGAATCGGATCGGAAAAGAAAAAGTGGTAACGATGCATCCCTAACCTCCAGTGTTCATGGACATCTAGAAAAGTCATGAAAATCCAATATTGATGGCCTGGGTAGCTCAGCGAGTATTGATGCTGACTACCACCCTTGGAGTCATGAGTTCGAATCCAGGGTGTGCTAAGTGACTCCAGCCTGGTCTCCTAAGCAACCAAATTGGCCTGGTTGTTAGGGAGGGTAGAGTCACATGGGGTAACCTCCTCGTGGTCGCGATGAGTAGCATGAGCCTCGTGTGCTGTGAGTCTCTGCAGTGTCATGCACAACGAGCCACGTGATAAGCGCGTGCGTGGATTGACTGTCTCAGAAGCAGAGGCAACTGAGACTTGTCCTCCGCCACCCGGATTGAGGTGAGTAACCGCGCCACCAGGAGGACCTACTGAGTAGTGGGAATTGGGCATTCCAAATTGGGAGAAAAAATAAAATAAAAAATCCAACATTACAAAGGTGTGGAAACCCTGCATATTACGAAAGTTAAATGTGTTGTGAATGCTGTTTGATGTTGTATATTAATCGGCCTCTTTCTCAGCCTAAGGTTGGCTCTGCTTAATGAGGCTAAGGAGGTGCGGGCGGCTGGTCTGCGTGCTCTCCGCTACCTCATCAGAGACAGCACTATACTCAAGAAAGTTCTGCGGCTCCAGGTGGATTACCTGATTGCCAGGTCAGTATGAAATGCTTTCCGAGCTATGTATACTGGTCAGTCACTTGAGCAGTTGGGTTTAGGTCTGAGCCAGTACTTGATTAGGGACAGTGAAAAAATTGCTAACCGCTTCCATCAGAAACAAGCCCTGATGCTAATGCTCAGTGAGTTATGAGTCATCTCATGTTAACATCTCATTCTCTGTGTGAGAGAGAAATAGAGTTCATGTGAAGAGCTAGTCAAGTCTAGTTAAAGTCACTCTGAAGCACAGTGGCGTAGTAAGGCTGTGACTTCCTCCTCATCCCGCTGTTGGTGCAGAACTGAGCCTGCAGCAGTATCTTTCCCTCTCTCTGTGCTCCTGCCTATCTGAACACTCAACAAGTTAAACCTTGCATAGGAATATTGTAGGAATAGTCTCAAACTTGTATGACGTTCTTCCTGCTGCGGTACACAAACAAAGATTTTCTTAAGGATATATGATGTCTGTACAATGCAAGTCAATGGTGTCCAAAACTTTCAAACTCCAAAAAGGACATAAAGGAAGCATAAAGGTAATCTATATGACTCAAGTGGTTTTATCCGTGTCTTCTGAAACGATACGATCGGTTTTGGGTGAAAAACAGACCAGTATAACACCTTTTTCACTATAAATCTTGGTATCTGCATTCTCCTTGGCATGTTCATGAGAGAAGCCAGATTACACTTTTTCACTTTTGATGCATGTGCAGATCATGTTTTGAACCCCACTGACATGCATTGAATGGGCAAACATGCATAATGTATCCTATATAAAAAATCTTTGTTTGGGTTCCGCAGAAGAATGTAAGTTGTACGAGTTTGAGATGGCATAAATGTGAATAAATGGTAAGAGGATTATAATTTTTGGGTAAACTATTCTTTTAATAAAGTAATACATATATACTGTAGACAGTATCTATGTACTGCAAATATTTAATGTTCTACTCACCCTTTCCAGCCCATATATGACATGTGAATATCTCAGTTAGTGTTGATAACTAATGTCCTTTTGACCTGTAGATGCATTGACATCCAGCAGAGTAACGAGGTGGAACGCACACAAGCTCTCCGACTGGTGAGAAAGGTGAAGTGGAAACATTTTTCCTGTTCATTTAAATTGATTATATAATAAAAGTATTAATTGTACAGATATGAGCAAGCTCATTTATTTAGCAAAACCTATAGATTAAAATTAGTCCTTAGCATGAGTCTTAGGTTGCATGTTCTAAGATGCTAAAATGTTAGTTAGGGCCAGCCTGCCAGGTAACAAAATAATTTTTCTGATTAATTGCATTCTTCATTCCAGATGATCACTGTGAACGCCCTGCTGTTCCCAAGCTCAGTCACAAACTCCCTCATGGCCGTGGGCAACGACGGTCTCCAGGACCGTGACCGTATGGTTCGCGCCTGCATCGCCATTATCTGTGAACTTGGTGGGTTCCTACAGCGCTTAAAGAGTATTCTGTAATGTATCAAGCCATGAACGCAGATGTTAACCTCATGCTTGTCCAATTGTGCGTGCAGCACTGGAGAACCCAGAGATTGTGGCTAAGAGGGGTGGTCTCAGTACCATCCTGAAGAACGTAATCGACTGTCAGCTCAGTCGCATCAATGAGGCTCTGATGACCACCATCCTGCACCTGCTCAACCACCCACACACACGGCAATACGTTCGATCGGAGGTGGAACTTGAGGTATTGATCTCTGTCCGACAACAAACCCATCAGAATTTTTATAAATACAGTTAAAAACAATTAAGTGATTTGCCTTTTTTTCATATTTTATTTTTAAGCAAATCCTGGCACCTTACACTGACTTTCACTACAGACACAATCCAGACACATCAGAGAGTCAACTCAAGTGAGTTTGCAACATATAGACCCTTCATATTCGTAGAGTTTACAATGGTAAAAGCAAGCGTTCAGCTCCTACAGGCTGCACTAGTAGATGTATGGTTTTCCTCTCTACAGGGAAGACAGGGAGGCTCGATTTCTGTCCAGTAAGATGTCAATTGTTGCTTCCTTTCGCTCCTGGTCAGGTAAGGATATCTCAATGTACTGGTCCAATAAGAATAAGTCAACATTAATTGCTACTAAGGACACACATCCACATGCAATTTGAATTTTTTTTTTCTGCCCTGACAGCTGAAGTTATTAATACTGTGTAGTAAAGTAACGCATCACTCATAAATAGCTAAAAAGTTTACTCATGAAACCCTCCTATGCCTTGAGGCTGTATTGAATAATGTGACACTCTGCTTTCTCCTTCTGTAAAACTAGTTCAGCTAGGATGCATCTTTTACATGGGATTTTGCCATGAGTACACTTGATTTACAGTAGTTGTTTGGATATTGTGGATTCAGCAATCCTGTCTCAGACTCAGACAACCAACTGTTTTGTTCCACTGTACCTGCAGGCATCATTAACCTCTGCAAGTCAGGCAACTCTGGAATCCAGTCTCTCATTGGTCTGCTGTGTATACCAAATATGGAAGTGAGGGTATGATGAAATATAATTAGAAAACTTGCAGTACACACAGTATGCAAATTAAATAACCAGTTCCTCTTATTTGAAAACTAAGTGTTGAGTATGGTGCATGTATTGTAATTTTTGTATATGGGTAGTTGACATTTCAACAAATGACACAATTGACACATAAAGGAATATTCTGGGTTCCATACAAGTTACAGTGATAGTTCACCCAAAAATGAAAATTCTCTCATCATTTACTCACCCTCATGATATTCCAGGTGTGTATGACTTTTTTTCTTCACCAGAACACATTTGAAGAAAAATAGAAAAATATCTCAGCTCAGTATGTCCTTTAAATGCAAGTGGATGGTGATCAGACCTTTTGAAGCTCCAAAAATCACTGACAGTCAACATAAACATCATCCATACAACTCCAGCGGTTAAATGAATGTCTTCTAAAGTGATACGATCACTTTTGGTGTGAAAAAAATATCAATATTTAAGTACTTTTTAACTATAATCCAACGCTTCCAGTAACTCTTTCAGCACTCTCTCTCCCTCTATCACACGTGCAACGGACGCGCAGATAGGGAGACATGCAAAGCAAAGCTAGTTTAAATTAAACTAATATGCTAGATTTAAATGAAAAACGAACATGTATTTATAACATGTATCCAAGTATGACTACAGAGAGCACTTCAATATGAAAACAAGCAAATCCCGAGCATTTAAGGTGATTTAGAAATCCCGGTCTTCTTTTTTTTTTAGAAATCCCGGTCTGACTTTTTATTGTCACCCTAAACAAACAGATATTACAGCTTTTCCTACTTACATTACAACTTGTGGACAGTATTGCCACATCCTTTGGTGATAGTTGTGCTGCACTGATAGGCTGAACTCTAGGGTAGGTGAATGCTCTGGCATTGCGATCCGCTTATATTTTCTCCCTCGAAACGAATATTATCCAGAACAAGCTAATTAAACATTAAACATGATTATCACTAGAGGGCGAAATGCAACTGTCGTATCCGCAGGTCGGAGATGGTGAAATGGGTGTTTTTGCCTGTTAGACACTGATGCTCTATGAGAGTTTAGGCATACTAAGATGGCCGCTCGAACACTTCCGGTGACTTCACCTCCTGCTGGCAGTTTTCAGACATTCAGGTTAAGCATACAAACACACCATTGTGTGTAAAGAAACAGATAAATACAGATCTAAACCAAAACCAACAAAGCTTCTGTACAGCGTTCCTCCTACTCACTTGTAAACAGCGCTGCTCTTCCATCGTGTCGCATGTGCCTCAGTTATCGTGTGTTTCACATGCCAATGCGATTACATCACACGCGCTTACCGCTGCTGACTGGAAACGATGATTTAGAGTTAAAAGGTACTTAAATATTGATCTTTTTCACAAAAGCAGTTGTGGCGTTTTAGAAGACATTAGTTTATCCTCGAGTTGTATCGATGGCGTTTATGCTGACAATCTGTTCTTTTTGAATCTTTAAAAATCAGATCATCATCCACTTGCATTTTAAGGACCTACTGAGCTGAGATATTTTTCAATTTGTTCTTCAAATGTGTTCTGGTGAAGAAAGAAAGTCAAAAACACCTGAGAGATCATGAGGGTGAGTAAGTGATGAGAGAATTTTCATTTTTGGGTGAACTAACCCAATCGGCAGCATTTGTGGCATAATGTCGATTGCCACAAAAATTCATTTAGACTCGTGCCTCCTTTAAAAAAAACAAAAAGCAAAAATCAAGGTTATATGGAGGCACTTTCAATGGAAGTGAATGTGGCCAATTTATGGAGGGCTTAAAGACAGAAATGTGAAGCTTATAATTTTATGAAAGCACTTACATTAATTCTTCTGTTAAAACTGTATTATTTGAGCTGTAAAGTTGTTTAAATTGTCATGTTTACAGTCATTTAGGGTATTAGCATTACATCGTCATGGCAATGAAGTTGTAAAATTGGCTCTAATTTTACACAGAAAAGTTTAGTAGTCTAAGTGATTTTATCTCACTAAAATCATGTTTGCACATATTGTTTGTGTTGTGGCTAAACGTTTTAAACAGTGAGTATTTTAATGTTTAGAAATTTGCCCCCATTTACTTCCATTGTGTCTCGCTGTAGCACAAATTTGTGCTTTTTTAAAGAAAAGGAGGGGCAAGTCAAAATTATATTTTGTGGTATTCAATATTATGCCACAAATGCTGCCGATTGAGTTTAACTTGTACTGAACCCAGAATATTCCTTTAATTTGATGTTTTTAGTTTATTTTATTATTATTATTACTATATGTAACACTATAAGGACGGGCAAGGAGGAGGCTGGAACCGGCTGAACAGTCAACGTAAAATTTAATGATATAAATGAACTTAAAACAACATAAATTAACAGACACACATGCAGTGCGGCCACATGCGTCTCTCTCTCTCTCTTTAGAACTGGCTCCTCCTGCTTGTCTTTATCCCCCTCCCAGCTGATTAGCCCGATTCAGGGCCGGCCATGTGTCCTCTCGGCCCGGCCCCGCCCTCCTCCTCATTACACTCCTCCATCGCCTGACTCAGGCCAGGGAAACCCCCGGCATGATGCACTCCCCTCACTTCCTGGAGTGGGGGGCGTTGCCCTTCCAGCCGTGCCTGCCGGCAGGTCTTCCCCGCCTGTCTGGAGCCCTGGGAGAGATGAGGGGAGGGAAAGGGGAGAGGGAAAGAGCGAAGCGGAGCGACAGATAGAGAGAGAGAGAAAAACTTGCCTGCCAGTTCTCGGACACGCTGTCGCCTGGTCCTCAACCGCTCCTCTGGCGGACGACAGATCGCTCCTCCCCCGGCTGATGGCAGCGAGTCCTCCGGCCCCTGGCGGATGGAACCGCTCCTCCCCTTCTTCGGCGGCCGGCAGCAATTCCTCCGGCTCTCGCCAGCCGGTAGCGACACCTCCGCCCCAGGCACACGGCTGTGGCTGGTCCTTTGGCGGACAGCAGTGGCGAGGACTCCGCGACAGCGCATCCCTCCTCCCTGCCGGGTTTCGGCACCACTGTAATACTATAAGGATGGGCAAGGAGGAGGCAGGAACCGGCTGAACAGTCAACATAAAATTTTATGATATAAATTAACTTAAAAAAGCATAAAACATAAACGAACAGACACACATGCAACACGGCTGCGTGCGTCTCTCTGTCTCTCGAACTGGAACCTCTGGCTCCCCTTTATCCCTCTCCTGGCTGATTAGCCCAATTCAGGGCCGGCCGTGTGTCCTCACGGCCGGCCCTGCCCTTCTCATCGTCACAATGTACATGCAGTTTCAATGGAACACTGAATGTACTTTATAATAATATTATACATGCAGTAATCCAAAGACTACATAAAAATTCACCGGTCATCACAGGACTATTTAAAATGAATTAGTGAAAGCAAAAAGGGTGATTAAAAATGGTGAAAAGCTTAAAAGAAATAGTGACCAGTTACAGGACCTAGCTACAAGCTTGATGTTAAATAAGAAACAGAGTTTATGGACATGTTAGACTTTGTCAGCTATCCATATATTCTACAAAATGTACATTTCTTTAAATTTCTTCTCAGCAAGGTCTGCTGGAGGTGATGTATGATATATTCAGGCTCCCTGTTCCTGTGATGACACAAGATTTTATAGAAGCTCTTCTCAGTGTGGGTGAGTGTTACTGCTCTCTGCTCATGCTGGTTAACATATAGGAATTTTCACACATTTACTGTGTTTGATGTTAAGTCATATTGACCGGAACAATGTCATGTGACCTCTTTTCAGATCCCAGTAGGTTTCAGGACAGCTGGAGACTGTCAGATGGTTTTGTAGCCTCAGAAGCAAAAATTATACTTCCCCATAGAGCACGGTCCAGGTAGGATATTTGATCAGCCAAATTAACCCTGAAATTAAACTTATATGTAACTCAATGTGAAGTGTGTAATTTCTGCACCACTAGTGGCAACAAAAGGAACTGCAAAAATCTTGACTGTTTTCAAACTGGTTTTAAACCCACTCTGTCTTCCATACAGATTCCATCCCCAAAATCACACAATTAGTTGAGACAGTGCTGCTATTTCAGACTGATTGGGATGCTCAAACAATGTTTTGATAGTGCCACGGAGCTCAAGTTTTTTGGGGGGAAATCAAACTACTAATGGCTTACTTGTTCTGTACTTGTCTCTGCTTTTTAAGTTGGAATATGGGAAAGTATTTTACCATACAGTAGAAGCAATTACACACTTCACCTTTAAGTAAAAATAAATCTAAACAATAATGATCCACTTTAAAAGAGGTGACATATGTTTGTGTTCTGTTTGTCCGTCCAGACCTGATTTGATGGATAACTATCTCGCCTTGCTACTTTCTGCCTTCATCCACAGTGGACTTTTAGAGGTATTATACCAAATAAATATCCAAGTGATTATTATTATTTTGTGAATATTTACAGGAGGAAAAGAGGCTTTTTAATTCAGTTCGGTTTTATTTGTGTAGTGCTTTTACATGCATATTGTTCCAAGCACCTTTACAGAAAATTGAAAACCGAGAAGAAATAGTGCCTTACAAAGCATCTCTAAAAATTACAGAGACATACAAGAGAATGTTGAAAATCTTGCTAAAGTGTAAGAGAACCATCCGTAAGTGTTTAAACCAATCTGAACTCTATTTATAGGGTCTGGTTGAAGTGATTACCAGCAGCGATGATAGCATTTCAGTTCGCACAACCATCCTCTTAGGAGAGCTCCTGCACATGGTATTCTACTGGAATTAACACAATTATTGCAATAGTCAGTGAATACGTCTTAAAGGGATAGTTCACCCCAAAATAAAAAGTTCTCTCGTCAATTATTCACCTTCATGCCATCCCAGATGTGAATGACTTTCTTTCATCTGCAGAACACAAACAAAGATTTTTAGAAGAATATTTCAACTATGTAGGTCCATACAATGCAAGTGAGTGGTGGCTAGAACTTTGAAGCTCCAAAAAGCTAATAAATCAGCATAAAAGTAATCCATATGACTCCAGTGTTTTAATCCATGTCTTCTGAAGCAATCCAATCGGTTTTGGTTGAGAACAGACCAAAATATAACTCCTTTTTCACTATAGATCTTGACATCAGCGGTCTCCTTGGCAATCATGGTTTCTAGCTCATTTCTAGAAATCGTGATCATGCCTAGAGACTAAATTGGCAGGATGTACTGTGATAAAGAAGTTACATTTTGGTTTGTTCACACCCAAAACCAAATGGATCACTTCAGAAGACATTAATGAAACCACTGAAGTCGCATGGGTTACTTTTATGCTGCCCGTATGTGCTTTTTGGAGCTTTAAATGTCTGGCTACCATTCATTTGCATTGAATGGACCTACAGAGCTGAAATATTCTTCTAAAAATCTTCATTTGTGTTCTGCAGAAAAAAAGAAAGTCTTACACATCTGGAATGGCATGAGGGTTAGTAAATGATGAGAAAATTTACATTTTTGGGTGAACTATTCCTTTAAATTTGCACCATACCTCAAGTGACCATGTCCATTTTATTTGCAGGCCAACACCATTCTCCCTCACTCCCACAGTCACCACCTGCACTGCCTGCCCACTCTTATGAACATGGCTGCTTCTTTTGATATTTCTCAGGAGAAAAGACTGTGAGTTAGCTTGTCTTGTCCTTCACAACTAGTAGTAAAAATAGTACACTGTCAGAGCTATGTAATTATGTCCGTCTGACATTTTAATATGTTTGCTTCTGATTCCTAGACGGGCAAGCGCTGCAGTGAATTACTTGAACCGATTTCACGAGAAGAAGAAACGAGGCCCCAAACCTAGTAGTCTTTACTTGGACCTCATTATTTGCAAATCACTGGCTGCTCATTACTTTAGGGACCAGCATCTCAGACCCCAAAGAGACATTTTTGTCATTAAGGTACGTGCTTGTGTCTGGAGGAGAGATATTTTTCAGAAATTTCAGCTGGGATGTGATTAGTATTGTCGTTGTGTTCTTAGGACACTGAGGAGGCCCTAATGATGATCCTCAGAGACAGTCAAATTCTCAATCATAAACAGAATTTGGACTGGAACTGGGTCCTGATCAGTACCATATTGAAGGTGAGCAAACTAGATGATTAGATTTTTGTGTTCTAAAACAGAATTAAAACTTGTTTACATTGAGGCCAATGTGACTGAACGTGAACAAACCATTGTTTTTGGACCAGAATTATTCATGCCACTTGAACATACACATCTGACACTGAATTATACTGCTTCAAAAAAGTTTGGATACCTAAATTATTTGTTCAGCATTTACACCATTTACAAAAAGGAATCATCAAAGAACACATTGTTCTTGAAGAAAATGTGAATAGGCCATTACGTCATATGTGGTGGACTGATTTGATTTGGATCACCCAGAACATCCAAATAGCAATGTGTTAAAAACCACTAACAACACATTAGTAACCACACACAGTAGCAACAACCTAGCTGTGTCCCAAATTACACTATACACTATGCACTTACAAAATGTAATGTATCCACTCAGCCATGTAGTGAATGAATTTTCAAAGTGTAGTATCGTCCCAAATGGAACACTTAACTGTTTTTTTACTACACCGAAGCGTTCGCAGTTTAACAGCTGACGGATGTGATGTTTCAAATGCACGTGATGTGTTGCCACTAGTTTTAGTGTGTTTGCCAACCTCAGTCAACACTTGTATCTTAAACAACATTCATATTCACACAGCTTGGAGTGATGGTTAAGCATTCAACTCACATTTGTAAGGTGCTGTATCCACTGAAGTTTTGCTAGCTGCTGCATTCTTTATTATTTACAACTGTTTTGTCAGACCAGCAGCGCAGCCAGGTAACTCCACCCCTTCCGCTATGTATGGCAAGCCGCATGCACTGAGTGCATAAAGTGTCCAGCATTCCACACTTCGTTTTAACGGTTGAAAAGGTGCATCGTCCGGGTATTTAAAGTACACTTTTTTTCGTTTCATTTTCAGTGTTAACATACTACTCGCACTACTTGCACTGCAAAATGGCGTAGATATTAAATAGTGCAGAAGTGTGCGGTTTGGGACACACCTCTAGGCAAACAGCCTAGATTTGTTGCAGTGGGCAAGCAACATGTATCTTAATCTCACAAGTTTAGTTGTGAAATGTGCTGTATTTTCTAATTTTCTGTTTGCGCTTATGCTGCAGTGGCCCAGTGTCAACCTTCGGAACAACAAAGATGAACAGATGCACAGGTAAGCACGGTTAGGTTGCCTTTTCCAAGAAATCTTCTAATACATTGTTGCTGTTAACCTTTCATCAGCATAAAAAAAACTGCACTTTCTCTCAGGTTTGTGCGAAGGCTTCTGTTCTTCTACAAGCCTAGCAGTAAGCTGTATGCCAGCCTGGAGCTGGACCACAGCAAGGCCAAGCAGTTAACGGTGGTGGGCTGTCAGTTCATTGAGTTCCTTCTAGAGTCCGATGAGGTGAGAATACAACATTATAGAAGAACTGAGCCTAAAACTGTGAGCAGTTACAGCATGTGTTCATTGTCCACTTTGCTGTCTGCTCAGGATGGGCAGGCGTATCTTGAAGACCTGGTGAAGGACATCGTGCAGTGGCTGTCCTTGTCCTCTGGACTCAAACCAGACCGTAGTCTGCAGAGCAATGGCCTCCTCACCACCCTCAGCCAGCACTATTTCCTCTTCCTGGGCACTCTTTCAGCCCACCCGCAGGGTGTTAAGATGCTTGAGAAGTGCAGTGTCTTCCAATGGTTAGTCTTGGACCTTACAGAAATCACCTTGAGTATAGAGTTCCAGGAGAAAGTATGTCAACATTTGGATTTACCTGGATTTTACCATAAATTGGTCATAAAATTTGAACTAATCTTTAAAGTCGTAACAACAGACAAACTTTAACAAAGAACACACATTTTGTCATTATGGTCTTTATTGAACATACCATGTTAACATTCACAGTGCTGAATGGAAGATGTATGTGATTTAATAATGTGGGTTAATAAGTGCTGACTTGCCTTTGGTGGCAATGACATCCATCAAACGTTTCCTGTAATGCACAACAGTCAGGAGGAATTTTACTCCATTCCTCTTTACAAAACGTCTGGTGTGAATTACTCCCTTGAGTAACTGATTCCAAAGCATAGCAGTCGGATCGGGACTCCAGATGGCGTTTTCTATTTTTGAGTATTTCCTGTGTTTAGGTCATTGTCCCGTTGCATCACCCAACTTCTGTTGAGCTTCAGTTGCCAGTCAGATGGCTTCACATTCTTCTGCCAAATGTCCTAATAAACTTAGGAATTAATTTTTTTGTAGATGACAGCAAGCCATAAAATACTCCTGCAACTGTATACTGTCTGTTGGGCACTGAAAACTTGAAATAACATCCTTTATTGTGTATCATATCTTCTCTTTTCTTGCCTTCTTGCTTTGACAGCCTGCTGAACTTGTGCTCCCTGAAGAATCAGGACCATCTTCTAAAGCTGATTGTTTCCACACTGGACTACAGTCGTGATGGCTTGGCACGAGTCATTCTCTCAAAGATCCTCACTGCTGCCACTGATGTAGGACAAACATCTACTTTACTTGGTCCTTTGGGCATTTTTACCCTAGGCCGTTTTCACACTTGGTTGGATTGCTTGGTTTGACCCGAGTTCAAATTCACCCCCTTCCCCTGCCTCCACTCGTCTCTTTTCACATTGTATTATTATATGGGTCTGAACCATGATAAGTTTGCTTCGTCAACACGTCACCATGCACTGTAAAAAAGGAATTGTTGAGCAGTTAAAAAATCAAGGCAATGTGATGTAGAACAATTTTTGAGTTCGCTCAACATCTGTTTTAATAATTGTCCTCGGTAACATTGCTTTTAGTCAATTTGAATTTGTTGCTTCACTTAATGCAAAAATTCTTGTTGAGAATTAGTAAAGAACTACTGATTTCTTGTTCAGCCAACTATCAATTTACGATATGAGAACTTTCATTTTGTTACATATGATTACATATGATTTTAAATGACTTTTACATTAAGTTAACTGCAGTCTTTGCCTCTGACGAGAGAAATATGTCTTGCAAGGCAAGACAGTACGTACAGTTGTTTGACAGACACACAATAGACCTTAACCCTTAACACACAGACCTCAATAACGGTGACATTCAAAAAACCTAATTAAGTTAAACTATGAGCTCTTTACATCAACACACAACAATTAAAGGTGCACTCAGTAATTTTTTCACCATTAAAAAAGTTTTACTCCTAAACATATTAATTGTAATTTTGAAACATATGTATAAAATCATGAGCACTCACCTGAGATGAGGATTCTAGTCATATCAGAAACCTTGTACAAGGTGTTTTATTCTACGTGGGCCAGGGGCGCCCTCACTGGTGCTGCCATTTTAGAATCACATGACCAGTTGACTACTACTCGCTTAATCTCAGTAACCGTATTGCTATTGGACACTTTCACTCTTGGATTCAATTAATCATGGCTGATTGTGAATAGTGATTTTCTACAATAGTATCTGTAACTAAAAACTATTGATTTTGAATGATGCTGCATCCACACCACTAGGTGTCACTGTAAGTCCAAGATGACACCAACAAAAAGTTACTGAGTGCATCTTTAACTAACAGTGGCAACGTAAAACAGCAATAACAGGATAAAGTCAGCAAACAGCAAAAAAATAGGCCTATAACACTAAAGCCGCTTTTCCACCATCGGGCCGAACGTTTCTGAGCACGGCACGGAACAGTTACTTTAGCATTTCCACTGGAGCACAGTTTGGCACGGCACGATTATAAACTTTTCTCGGCCCGGAATTCAGAGACGGATAGCTAACCATACTCGACTGTTCTCAACCTTGCTGGTTGAATGTCTTTAGTACATGGCGACTCATTTAGTGTGTCTTCATGATTTTATTATGATGGTTTAACTAGTATTGTTGACAACATTTATTTTTCTTCACACCTTTTTTGTCAGGGAACTAGATTACTAGCTCATTTAAACTCAAAATACATCAATATATTCTCATATACTATTTAAATATAATATTTACTGTATATAATATTTTGTCAATAAATACCCTTTTTAGCTAATCTGGGAGCTTTTACCTTTCTGCATGTTCTTGTCTGGTGGCAATGGTAAGCATCGCGCCTTTTTCACTTTAATTTCCTTTTTGTGTCTTTGCTGTTTGTTAGCAGAGTAAAACCAGGGAAAAAAGCATTCCTAAAAACTGGAATATGCATTCATCCTTCATAGCGTGCTGCACTCGCTCCAATGTTTACCTCTCACGGTGTCGCCAAAAGACGGATCTGTTACATACAATAGTGGAAAAAGAAACCTTAATCGTGCCAGCTGGCCTGGATTGGCATGGAACGGTACGGTTTTGCTATAAGAACTCTTCGGCCCGATAGTGGAAAAGTGGCTTAAGTACATTTATTCACGTAGCAATGCATGCTGGGAACTCACAAATCAGCAACTTTGTTCAATATGAAATTGTTTGTTCAGACATCTCTGCTAGTTGGGACAGCATTTGGGGGAATATTGTTGGTCTAACGTGTTTTATGTAGCTGCAAATTCATTCACATTTTGTAGTATATTTGACTCAATAAAAATACATCTGTGAATCCCCATAAGCTGGATAAAATGTAATTAAATTTTTTGCAGTGTGAGTACTTGCGGCAGCTGTTTACCTATGTGACTAGGTAACGCCTCATGACGAGAAGACACCAATTTCACTGTGTTATTGAAGTATTTGTCTCCTTGGATTTAACACCAAAACACTTTACACACACAAAACAGCCATTATTGCCTACGTATTGAAAGAAATATGAAGAATGCGAGCTGTTCGTGAATGATTTATTCGTTATGAGAAATGCATTACACATGGATGCATGCAAAGATGCAAATTAACAGTAATTGTTAACATCCGCAAGATAGGAGAGAGTGTTGCCTTACTAATTACTAAGAAATTACTGTCATACTAATTGTGAACCGTACCAGCGGACGTGGGTGTACACCAACCAAACAAACCAAACTCTGACATCAAACAAACTCAGGTCTGCAACAACGGCCCTAGTGTGAAAGTGTCCCAAGTGCCAAATGGTTTAAGCTATTGAGCTGTGATTAGCAAAACCCATAGGCTATTTAAAGCATTCCCCTATGCTGCTATGTCATTAATTTGAACATTATTTGCCACAGAACTGCAGACTGTATGCCACCAAGCATCTGCGGGTGCTACTCAGAGCCAATGTAGAGTTCTTCAGCAACTGGGGTATTGAACTGCTGGTGACACAGCTGCACGACCGCAACAAGGCCATCTCAATAGAGGCTTTGGACATACTGGATGAGGCCTGTGAAGACAAGGTAATATCAATCAACCCATAAGGGCGAAAGAGAGGCTGTTTAATTTACAATGAAGAATGAAAAATCTGAGGGATGGAATCAGGGTAAAATGATGAAATGTGTGGGTTGATGTTGGAGGCATTTGTGTGATTTTACAATGTTGTACCAGCGTAGTTTTAAAGCATGAGCTTCGTGCCATGTTGTATAACTGTAATCACTGAGTCAAAATTGTGTCAACATGTAATTGGACCTCTTTTATAAGCAAAGTCATAGTTTGTGAATACATGTCTCTTTTCACTCACAATGCCTGCTGTTTTCTTATGATCTTGTCTTCTTAGGCAAATCTTCATGCTCTGATTCAGATGAAGCCAGCACTAACTCACCTGGGAGACAAGGGTGTGCTATTGCTGCTAAGGTAAAGCTCAGATGTTCCCCTTAACTGTTATTCAGTTTTAAATAAATAAATCATAGGTTTACTAATATAATATACATTAGAGGTCTGGACCCAACTGCAAGAATCCCATTAAGCTAAAAGAAACCCCCATTAGTGACAGGTTCCACTTAAAAAAAAAAATCAGTTAAAGATTTACACCTAAAGAAATGAATGGTAGTTTTTTTAAAAGATCTGTTTAAAATTATCTACACCTACATGAGATGAAGACTCATATCAGGGACGTAGATTAAACATTATATTCTGTACAGGGTTCCCACGGTCATAGAAAACCTGGAAATATCAGTGAGTTTGAAAGTTGTGACATGCATGTACGGGTCTGAAAAGTCATGGAAATTCATGAAATATTAAAGTCACAAAAAAAATAAAGTCATGGAAATTTGAATTTACATTTGTATATTGTGAATATACATTTTTCTAGTTTTGTTAAACCAAATAATATTTCATTGGCTAGGATAATAATTTATTTAGAAAGACATACAGTCCAGCAAAGCAATAATTTAGTGTACTTTTGACAACACTAACAGAGAGTCTCTTGATTGTCATGAAGTTTAAAAGTTCAAATTGACAGTCCTGGTCAATGACATACTTTTATTTTTTGAGGCACACTGAATACATTGCGCATTTGATTTTGAAAATAAATTCTGAGAAGCATCACTAACAACAAGTTGCAATGGGGGTCTATTTTGTATAAGAAACAAACTGTTCCCTCTCTTCTGATGATCTTCCATCCATGGTTCCAGGTTCTTGTCCATTCCAAAGGGGTTCTCCTATCTAAATGAGAGGGGGTATGTCGCTAGACAACTCGAAAAGTGGCAGAAGGTACCGTATATTTGACATTATCCTGTGCTGTTAAGACTGATTTGAGATTGGGATGCAAACTACTCACCTTTTGACTGAAGTCACCTTTTTTAAGCTAATTTGCCCAAATTGTTTGGTAAAATTTTCTACATTTTAATTATTAAAATCATTTAAAGGGGTACTTTAAATGTAAACACACTGAAAAAAAATATATATATATATATTTAAACATCAAACAGATCAAGTGAAAATATACCCATGGAACACTTGATAGAACCTTTTCACCTCTCATGAGTTTGCATCCCGGTGAAATAACTTAGTTTGCAATTTTTTAATGTCAGTAAATGATATTCTGCTCGTGCTTAAATTTTTTCGCCTTTTTTTCCCCATGCTTGTTTTTTCATAGCTTTTATCAGGTTATTTAAAGTATGTTATTATCAAACTCTGAGTGACCATTCCATCTACTTATTAGTAATTAATGAGAAAACACACCTTTGTTCCCTTGTAGGAATACAACCTCAAGTATGTGGACCTCATAGAGGAACAGTTGAATGAAGCTCTCACTACTTACCGTAAACCAGTGGATGGAGATAACTATGTGCGACGGAGCAACCAAAGGTTCTTGATACTTATATCCTGTACTTTATCTTCTATTTATATATATATATATATATATATATATAAAACTTTATATAAAATGGTTATATGTGAAAAAGTATTTACTGCATCCTGATTTCTTCTGTTTTTGTGTATATCTCATACTAAATTGTTTCAAAAATTCAAACAAAATCTGACATAAAACAAAGGCAATCTGAGTAAACACAAAATACAGTTTTTAAGTGATAATGTTATTTATTGAAGCAAAAAAGTTATCCAATACCAACTGGGCCTGTGTGGAAAAAGTATTTGCCCCCTTAGTTACTAAATCCCCAAATCTATGAAACGGCATTCATAATGGGGTTCAGCTGGACTAGACACACACACGCCTGATTACTGCCAGCCCTGTTCAATCAATTCAACACCTAAATAGAACTTTTTCAGGAGCATGAAGTTGGCTAAAAGGTCTCACCCAGTAGCACACTATGCCAAGGTTGGAAGAAATTCCAGAAATCATGAGGAAAAAGGTGATTAAAATACATCAGTCTGGGAAGGGTTACAAAGTTATTTCAAAGGCTCTGGGTCTCCAAATGAAGAAACCTTTGCACAGTAGTGAACCTTCCCAGAAGTGGCCAACCTTCCAAAATTCCTCCAAGAGCACAGCGACGACTCATCCAGGACGTCACTAAAAAGCCAAAGGCAACATCCAAGGAACTGCAGGCCTCTCTCGCATCAATAAAGGTCAGTGTTCATGACTCCACTATCAGAAAGACACTGGGCAAAAATGCCATCCATGGAAGAGTGGCGAGGCGAAAACCACTGCTAACCCAGAAGAACATTAAGGCTCATCGGAATTTTGCCAAAACACACCTTGATGATTCTCAAAGCTTTTGGGAGAATGTTCTGTGGACTGATGAGTCGAAAGTGGAACTGTTTGGAAGACAGGGGTCCCACGTCTGGCGTAAATAAAACATATAATTCCACCTCTGAATGGTTCAAAAGAAGCAAAATTAAAGTTTTGGAGTGGCCTAGTCAAAGTCCTGACTTGAACCCGATTAAAATGCTGTGGCAGGACCTTAAACGGGCAATTCATGCTCAAAAACCCTCCAAACTGGCTGAACTAAAGCAATTCTGCAAAGAAGAGTGGGCCAAAATTCAACCACAATGTTGTGAAAGACTGATCTCCAGTTATCGGAAGTTTTTGCTTGCAGTTGTTGCTGCTAAAGTTGGCACAACCAACTATTAAGTTTAAGGGGGCAGTTAGTTTTTCACATGGGTGATACAGGTGTTGGATAACTTTTTTGCTTCAGTGAAAAAAAAAATATATTTGAAAACTGTATTTTGTGTTTACTCAGGTTGCCTTTGTTTTATGTTGTCTCGTTTGAAGATCTAAAACAACTTAGTATGAAAAATACACAAAAATAGAAGAAATCAGGAAGGGGCAAATACTTTTTCACAGCACTGTATATACTGACAAGCTTTGTTTTTGTGTGTTATTTGGGGAGTTTCTTCAGTTCTTAATTTATTTTCTTTCAGGTTACAAAGGCCAAATGTTTATCTTCCAGTGCATTTATATGGACAACTTGTACATGATAAGACAGGCTGTCATTTACTGGAAGCTCAGGTATATGCTTTGAAATGATTTATGACATGGCCTGATTGGACACAGATTTCCATTTAATGCCTTGTTTCTATGTCTCTGACAGAATGTAGTTCCAGATCTGAGCTACACAGTGCGCTGCCCAGTGCTGGACAAATGGGAGGGCATCAAACAACTTAAGGCTGCACTTTGGGCCCTGGTGAGCTGCTGAGTGTTCCGTGTGTGTGTGTGTGTGTGAGAGAGAGAGAGAGAGATAGAGAGAGAGAGAGTTCTGTATTCGTCTTGTGAAAATAAGTCATGTTGAAGCATGTTTTCTATTCTGATTTTGTGATAACTGTTTTGTTTGCGAGTTGTTTTAGTCAGTTGTGAACTCATTACTCTAAACTGTTTTTCTTAACTGTTTGTCTCAAGGGAAACATTGGCACTTCTAACTGGGGACTGAACCTCCTGCAGGAGGAGAATGTGATTCCAGACATCGTCGCTCTTGCTCATGACTGTGAGGTTCTGTCTATTAGAGGGTATGTTGTCTTGACCAGAATCAAGCTCCTTTGATATGGCCATAATACCATAATTTAGAAATGGCATTTAGGTCAGAAACGTGGCCTGGGGGATAGTGCATGAGGTCTGACATGTGCAGGTAATTTCTTGCCACATGTGTATAGTAAGGTAATGTCATACAGTTGTGCCTCATGTTTAAAAGGATCTGATCTGATCTTATAATGCTAACACATAATAAAGCTAAAGTAGCATATGCTTCTGACCATATGAGGCTTACACTCAAAAATTTATTTTTGCATGAATAATAATATCTTGAAGAATTTTTATTTATTTATTTATTTATTTTTATCTAACATCCAAATAGTTTTATGTGGTACTCTACAAAATTAAAAAATGGTTATTTCATTATTTCTTGTTGTATGCCTGAAAAAAAACTATACTATAAACAACCATATATAACTATAAACAGTAGCCATGTATGTGATAATATTTAGTAATATAATGTAGCGATATGTGTTATACTATGTTAAAATAGTCATTTCATGACAATGCATGTGTGCATTTTGTTGAAAAGGATTGATTTAATTGTGTGGGAAAATTTTCTTCAATTTAATTAAGTGATTAATACTGAAAAAGGTGTGCAAATCTGTTTCTCAATGGGTACCAGTATGTTGTTTCAGTTACCAGAAATGAAACAACAAAAATTTTACAAATGCATTACAACATTCAGTCTCCATTTCCACTCACTGGTTGTCAACTTGGAATTACAGTATGCAGTAAAGTGAAGTTATTGCAGCACAGTTGGGTAGACATGAGATGACCAAGCATTAAGCATATGTTGAACCCCCAGACCCTCTTGTTGTTGCGAAGACTCATAGTTTCAAAATTACATTCTCAGAAACTGTCAGCAGGGTTTTACTGGGTTTATGTGACTCATTTGAATTGTGTAATTCTTCCTCCCATGCTATTTGGCAATCATGCATTCATTCGTTTTATACACCCTGATCTCTTCCTAATTACTTTCCCATGAACCTGCTCTTTGTTTCTCTTTCCTTTCTCTCTCAGGACATGTCTTTATGTTCTGGGACTCATTTCGAAAACTAAGCAGGGTTGTGAGCTACTGAAACTGCATGGCTGGGATGCGGTCAGGCACAATCGCAGGCAGCTTTGGCCAGTAGTGCCAGATGAGGTGGAGCAGCAGCAGAACCTCCAGCAGCTGCAGCAGCAACAACAGCAGCAGCAGCCCCTCATCCAGCTTTCTTCAGCTCCCAGCACCCTCAGCCTGAACTCTGAGTCCACCAGCTCCAGACACAACAGTGAGAGTGACTCCACTCAGCCTAGTAAGTGCTCCTCCCATCCACTCAGCAATTACTAACATTCACTGTTGCAAAACTGTGGTTTAGGGTGAAAGTCGGTCTAATCATCTTTCAGAGTGTTGCTGCCTAATAGCTGCCTATTACAAGCATATCATCTTAGACTTCTGCTTTAAACTGTATTAAAATGCTGGGAAAAAAGAATACTCCCCCATTAGATGGTGTCTTTCAACACTTCCATGTACGAATAAAAGATATGGATAGATCTAATGGTAGCAATAGCAATATAAAGAATTCTTGGTAGGATTGTCAGTTGATAAAATTTCATTTAATCTTGTAATTTCATAGTTTACATGTTCAGTGCCTTTTTAAGGAAAGAATGCTAAATAATATGTAATCATTGGGTTTGGCAGTTTGTGTGGACGATATTCAGAATAGAATATATGTGCACATCTAAATAATGACTCTACACTGAGGTAGATTTATGCAACAGTGCTCTTTACTTAAAAAATAAACATCAATACACAGGAAATGCAAACATGGAACTCAATGCAGATCTGCAGTAATTGAAAAACAAAACAACTTTCCCCACACTTTATTGACATATTACATTTGTAACAATGTTTTTTCGCTTTTCCCATTTCATAGGCTCCCTTTGAGCCATTCTGTGTAGATTTGCTTGAGTGGTTTGTTTCATTGTATTGTTGCAAGATCCACTTTTTGACAGATCTCCTCAAGTACTCAAATTCCATACAATGTAGTACCACTTGGTACTTACAGTATGTGTCATTCAGTCAGTTTTTGGCTGAATTTGGTGGGACAACCTGGCCTAGATAAATTGCCAGTAATTTTAAAGGTGAATTGTATAATTTCTGTACCACTAGCTGCACCAAACAGAAATGCAAAAATAATGATTGTTTCCAAACAGGTGTCCAAACACTTCCACCATCTTCCGTGGTTTGGACAAACAGTTAGTCCAGCCATTGATTGAGCCAATATTGCCATGTTGGGGAAAAAATGACATTATACCACACTCTTTTTTTCTTTTTTTTTTTTTTTTTTGCACCTGCTTTGATGCCAGATTCTAACCACTAAAATAACTATTATTCTTACTTAATTGGATTGTTTGACATTGATGCACAGAGGTTTTCCAGACACAGCTTTGTAGTGCTCTGGAACAGATACAAATCTTTTTTTTTTTATCCTTGGGCAGGCTCTGTACTTGTTTTTTGATGATTAAGCCCAGTCAGTAATCCTGACTCAGAGAATTTGGGAAAGGCTTTAAGTTTAGGCCTTCTTTAGCCAGCACTTCAAAACAAACCAGACATTGTAGTTGTGTGCCCAATACTGGATGTAAAAATTTACTTTCAGAACTTTTGGTCATATTTTACAAATTGCTTTTTTTCTGTTAGCCATCAGTGTCACAATCACCTTTAAAAATGCTACATTAATCATAACTAGCCTACCATGCAAATAATAAATAAAAGTGTTACATGTTTCAAATGTTTATCATTTTTGTGGCCCAACCTTTTTTTTGTTTTCTGTTCTTTCACTATGTGACTGGTAGATACATTTTGCACATGATTATCAAAATTAGTTTTTATAGCACCATTCTAATGGTCCTATACCAAGGTGATGTTGTAACCTCCGGTTAAGAACCCCGGGGCTTGGTAGTGTTGGACAAACTTTTTCTACAAGAGAAACTGCACTCCTGTTGATTTAAGTACAAATACAACTAAAGATTTCAAAATGTGTGTATTTTTAATGTCGTTTAAATTTCATCACCTTTATCTGTCTGTGTTTTTGAAATGATAATCAAATATCCCTTTTTCTAATAAATGGAGAAGGTGTGAGGTAGGAAAATAGGGGTGCACCAACATTATAATTTTTTTTTGGCTAAAAATAGCGAAATTTAACATTTTCATTTGAAAAAGTAAATATGCTAAAAATGCCTTTCTTGCAGGTATGTACATCCTGAATGATGATAAATTTGAAAGCTGTGAGCTTTCTGAGGACCAGCCACTGTACCTCAGGCCCAAACTTCTAAAGGACCTCAGTCCATTTACCATCCTGGCCTCCAGCCGCCTCGTCCGTAACCGCTTCCTGATCTCGCTCTCTGGAAAAAAAATTCGCAGCACCAGTGACCCCAAAGGCACTGGCAGCAGCAGTAACTTCCATGGTGAGCCCACTTTAGGAGGCCTCAGGAGGGTTCGCACCATCACTGAGCCCTCTATATTTTCTCCTGGTCAAGCGGATGTCTTCAGTCCTGTATTTACTGATGGGCATGTGCCAAAAAGCCCAAGCGTAAGTCTGGAGACCTCCTTTGTGGGCAGCAAGGCTTCGGACACCCAGGGCAGCACATCCAGCATTGGAGAGCCAGAGGTACGTCTACACAGAGCTGTGGAACGGGGTGGAGACGCCCAGCGAGAGCATATCAGTCGAGAAAGGTTGGCCGGCGATGTCACCACTTCTGGGGGTGGGAGCCAATTTAAAAGCCGCAGCCAGAGTTTCAACACTGACACAACCACCAGCGGCATCAGCTCCATGAGTTCCAGCCCATCTCGAGAGACGGTTGGGGGTGTAGACTCTTCCACCATCGACACGGACTGTGTTAGCCTCAATACGGTCATTAGCACTCAAACTATCAAAACTCTTCATGCTCTCACACCCCAGTCCAATCATCTGCCCCTGTCCAAATCGAACTCAGTGCTCCTGATGCCCCCTGGGTCCTCTCACACTCTGCCCCGAAGGGCTCAGTCCCTTAAATCCCCATCCGTTACAACCATCTCAAGCCTGACAGACTGCAGCTTCATGTACACAAGCCCACGGGATGCACTGGGCTATGCTACCCTCAAACGACTGCAACAGCAGCGCATCCACGCCTCCCTCTCCCATAGCGAGGCACTTGCCTCTCCGGCCAAAGATGTTCTCTTTACTGATGCCATCACTATGAAAACTGGCAGCCTGGACTCCAGACTCACGCCACGCAGGTAAAAGCAGTTGGACCTGGAATTGATGGAAGGTTCTTTCCCTTTTTTTTTTTTTTTTTGGCATAAAGCCACCTTTCCTTTCACATCTAATTTTTGACACTTTACACCAGGGCTATTCAACTCTGCTCCTGGAGGGCCACCCTCCTGCAGATTTTAGCACCAACCTTAATCAAACACACATGAACCAGCTAATCAAAGGCAGGCGTGTAAGAGCAGGGTTGGAACTAAATTCTGGACCTCCAGGGGAAGAGTTGAAAGCCCTGCATCAATTAGGTCAAGCAATAATCACAAAATGCATCCACAGAAAGGTGGTTAATTACCACATGTAAGGCTTATTATCAAGCTGTATGGTATTATCCTGCTCCAAAGCTATCTTCCAGGTATCTTCTTGACTATGAATAAAACCATAACATCTCATTTCTTAGAAGAGTAAAGATAATAAAGAGGAAGTTCTGTGTGATAACACTCTTCTTTCTGACATAGACTTCCCTTATAGTTTTTTTTTGTTTTGTTTTTTTTGTGATGTGGTGTTGAAGCATATCTGCCTGACAGGATTAGAATCAGGGCTGGGTATTGCCAACTACCTCAAAATACGATATACAGTGTGATACATGGCACGATTCAGTACATTGCATGCATCACATTAGCATAACTGGATTACAATTGGAACTGCAGCAAACCGGCGAAAGAACGAGCATGTCCACGAGAGCGACTGAATCTGTGGGATCAGTTTTAAATCTCTCTTGTGCGGTTCACTTCACCTTTGTCCAGTTCGGCACAATAGGACACAAAATTATTTAATCAGCACAGCCCTAATCAGAAATGTAACCTTTCTATAAGTGTCAATATGTAACTGTAAAGGCAGTCAGATTACAAGAATTGAGCACTAGAGTGCCCAGTAATGTTGTTGTTTTTTTTTAATCCACCATTTAATATTTGATGGGAAATGACACTGCCAAAAAAAGCCCCTTGGAAATCACTGCTCCCCTTTGGAAATAATGTGGTCTATGTTTCTGATGGTCCCTCTCAGGTATACTAAAAAGCGCTTCAGATGTCTGGGCCAAGGTTCAAGCAGGCTCCATCGCAGATCTCTGCTCCCACGGTGCGTGGACCACCCCCTGGGCTGATGTACCCATCCCTCTTTCAGTTTGAACATCCACTTCTGTCCAGTTTTATAATTTAAATACCCTGGCCTCCTCGGCTCCCTTTTCGTCGAACTTTGCCCTTTTATTATTTTTTCATTCCTCAATAGCGCTCCCACAGCCCATACCTTAACCTGATTCTCTTCAACCATGCCTCCTAAGTCCTTGTAATTGCTTCCTCGCAGTAGGACAAAAAAATAAACTCTCCTCATTCCTCATTGATTGTATGTAGTTCAAAAGAACTTCCTAACCCTGTCCCTGTTGGTGCAGAATTCCCCAAGTAGTTTGCCTATCATGTGAACCAGTTGAAAATCCCACGCCATACTAGCTGCATTCATGCATTTGATTCTTGAAGCATGTAGAGATTTTTTATCTAAAGTACATGCATGATGCAGCAAATGACAAACAGCTGCTCACTCTGTGAAATGCAAATACGCTTCACCAGCCTGTTCCTACATTGGTTTGTCAATCAATCATCTGTTAGCAAGGCTGCAATATTGCAGCACTCGTACAAGTAGTTTCCAAAATATCAGATGAAACCTCCTTCTCCATTTTTCCTCACTTCTACCCAAAGATTCTCTCTGATCTATTCCCTGCTTTAATTTTCTCTGCAAGCACAGGTTTATCAAGGCTCTGAGTTTTGCTTCTTTGGATAAAGAGGATCTTCTAAGCCCCATCAGTCAAACCTCCCTACAGCGCTCTTCTTCAGTGCGTTCCATGGTGTCCAGTGCCACATACGGCAACTCTGATGAATACATTGGCCTTGCACTGCCAATGGATATCAACAGCATGTTCCAGGTACTAACTATTGCATGGCCCTTTTCACATTTGTCTTGGGTGATTCAGTCACAAGTGTTCAACTGATTGCCAGTTGCACCTTGCATATCTAAGTTTTCTCCAATGACCACTTCTGAGTAAATCAAAACAAGAGGAAGATGTCTGATTTGTGACGTACTTCACTTTATCATGGCATGTTGATATCAGGTATACAAAAGATGAAGAATCATATTTTGACCCAACTCTTTTTTTGCCGTACCAAGCCAGAGAAGTTTAAACCATTGTTTTGCCACAATAATTATACAGTATGTTACTTGAGTAGACAGTCCTTGGATTTTGGGACCATCAGGATGGATTAGCATGTACACTAGAAGTGCAATGTGGGCATATACATCTCTTACCATCTCCGAAAGTGGTTTGAGTGTCACATTTGGCCCCATTTACACACAATTTTGTGCTGTCCATCAGGGATCAGATCAACCGAGATGAATGTTAATACCAGTTGTAAACCGGTATTACAAAAAAGGCTTTAAAATTTTTGTCTGGAACTTACTTTACTTCCTTTTATGGGTGCTACTTAGATTAAAGACATACCATACTTCCAGAAGAGGACGAGTCCACCATCTGAAGACCGATCTGCAAAGTTCTTCTCTGGGGATGCTGATGGTAAAGGCACATGTTGTGTTAGTCAGCTCCACTGGTCTGCACCACCACCCCACAACATTACTGCCCTTCTTCCCCCATTTCAGTGTGTCTCATGGCTGTTCTTTTCTCAGGTTCCAGTGAAGGCTCCATGCATTCTGTTTTGAGGTCTCAGTTGAGTATTACAGAGCTGATTGCGGTAAGCCGAACGGACCAGCAGCAGCTGCTGGGCATGGAAGAGACCGGCCTGCAGGAGCACAGTGATGAGAACTGCCTTTACTGTGCAGGGTTATATGTGCTCGGTTGCAATTCAAACACTCCCACCCAAAGCCGCCCAGGTAATCTGCAGCCTTTTTTGTTTTTGAGCTAAGGGCACTGGAAACATCGTCTGGGTTCTTCCACTACTCTTACTGGTAAACCATAACTGGTGGTTTGACGTAATTTTTTTTTTTTTTGCATTTCAGACTATCCTGATGCTCCATACTCAGAATGGTGCAATCAGACTGTACACAACCTGGAAGTCATGCCCCAGTCCAAGTTCTCGGGAGTGTCTGGCTGCAGCGACGCAGTCTCTCAGGGCTCTGGTGGCAGCACACGCAGCACTGAGCTTGTTCTTGGTAAGGAAACTCTTGGAATTGCTTTACAGTCAGAGTGCAATTTGAATCAAATTTAAGCTTTAAGAGTCAGATTAGAAATTCAGTCACGAGCATTTCATTTTGGATAGCTTGAGGTAAAATTGTTCATCTGCGCATGCTGTCTCTCTCTCTCTGCCAGGGGTGAAAAACATTCCAGAGGATGCTCCAGCTTGCCGGGTTCTCCTGAGGAAGGAGGTGCTTAGGCTGGTCATCAACCTCAGCTCCTCAGTTGGAACTAAAGGGAATGAAACTGGACTCCTCACGTAAGGAGACACCTCATCCATGCTGATTTGAATTTACGCTGTCAAAATGGTTTCTTAATCCATTTCTCACACTTGAGCATTGCTATAATTGGAAGAATCATGAATTGTGCATTTGAATGAAATCCTGGTATACAAAGAATTTTGTTTTGATTTTATGAAATAATGTGGAATAAAATCCCTCGCAAACTCGCTTACTTTGCAGAATCAAGGAAAAGTTTCCCTATGCGTTTGATGACATCTGTCTATATTCTGAAGTTTCCTACTTGCTGGCTAATTGCATGTTCAGACTGGCCTCGCGACGCTTCATTCAGGAACTCTTCCAAGACGTTCAGTTCATTCCGGTAATATTCATGAGAAATTTGTCATGTTAACTCATGTCCAAACAGGATTGTGTTACTGAACCATAATTGTGCTTTTACAAGCCTAATCTAGATTGCACAGAATGCAATGTAATAGGTATCTTTTGCTACTGAAATTACATATCATAAGAACATTTAAGACATTATTAGTCTCAGGTTCTATAAAAAAAAATTTCTCATTAAAAAAGTTTTACTCCAAAAGAAATCAATTGTAATTTTGAAACATGTAAAATCATGAGCACTCACATGAGATGAAGACTCATTCAGTAATCTTATAAAAACTGTTTTATTAAACATGTAGAGGGTCACCTCATGGGGGCCGCCATGTTAGAATCACATGACCAGCCAAATACTACTCACTTAATCTCAGTAACCACCCTGTTATTGGACACTTTCACTCATGGATTAAAGTAATCATGGCTGACTGTGAATATTACATTTTTACAATGGCATCTGTAACTCAAAACTATTGATTTTGAATGATGCTGAAAACAAAAAAAGTACAAAAAATGTGCAGTATTATTGGAGATACAGGGGATTTCCATGAAGAATAATCTATGCCCTGGTATCGGTATGATCATTGTTCAAATGGGGGGGGGGGTGTACTTATGGTTGTCTCTGCATATTAAACTGGAAAAGAAGAATTTCAGCATCCAAAAAATTATGTATTTCACCTTTAAGAAACATAAATGTCTTAACGCTGCTTGTTTTTGTTTGTTTGTAGATGTATGAAGAGGCCGAGAGCATTTTGTCTATGCCAAAGAAGTTTACCACTCTAGATCCTCCATCACAGTTGTGAACTTCTAGATGTTTTTCAGAATATTTTCTTCTCATGATACACCAAGCTACCAATCCATTTCCCTGGCCTGGCTGTGCACTTAAGATGATTACATAATAAGAGACTAGGGCTATGGAACAGACATGGGTGGATCAAGAGCGGAAGAGCGGTACGTTATAAGAACAAACTTTTCACAAATGAACAAATGCACTCTACATAGATGCTCTGTAGCCATCTACAGTGGATGCTGTAACCAAATAATCCTTTTGACTGACAGTTATGAACTGTAGAGCATTGAACAGAAAGTGAAACACAAAATGATTGGACTGAATTACTGCAGAAAATCAATGAGTCAATCCAAATTGTATTTACAATGCAAGTGAGCAAAATCATTTAAGACATTCAAGTTTTTTAAATTTATTAGGTCAGTTAAATTTCTGCTTGGCTGTTATTGTCCTATTTAAAGGCCAATGTGTCTGGTTGCATGTAACAAAATATACCCTCGATGCAGGATCCTTCAACACTACAACATTCCGGTTTGTTTGCCTTCTGGTTGGAATTCTCTGTTACTAATTCTGGTTGTTCAAGGAATATGAAGTGGCTATTGCAACAAGAATAAGCAAGCACTTCACTTTAGTCCTGATGTGATTGCAATATAAGACAATCATCACTAAGTAGTAATAATGAGAAACTGCCAATCTTTTTGTAACTGACACACAAAATGGGTCTTTTCTGCCTATTCGAATCAATTCTTGTCATAGGGCTTCAAACATGAAACAGCAAAGAAGGAAGAATTTGTGAGTAAATCATCCATAAAACCATTCTCAATTGTCTCAGTTATTTCAAAACGACAATTTACGCAACAATGGTTTTACAAATGAATTACACAGAAATGCGGTCTGCTCATGTTTCACAAATGAGGCCTACAAACTGAAAGATGCCAATGCCCAAGTAAATGTATTCACATGTACTTGGAGGTGTAGATACACAATCGAACAATTAACTGACCTCTCAATCATTCAAAAAAGTATCACATTTAAACCAACAGTAGACAAGATATTTATTTATTTATTTACTTATTTATTGTTTGGTCCATACAGCTCCTAGATCCCTTTTACTTAAGTTCCAGCTCATTAGCCAGGGTTAAACTGTAGCTACATTATTTATGTCTGACAGTCACTGTGCAGTACATTGTCACCATTGTCTACTGTCAAGTTAATGAGAGTTATCCATACTGTAGGAATATTGCTTAAAGAAAGTCATCTCCTTAAAGGAATGTTCCAGGTTTAATACAAGCTAAGCTCTATTGACAGCATTTGTAGCATAATATTGATTACCACAAAAATTAATTTAGTCTCGTCCTTCCTTTTCTTTAAAAAAAAAAAGAAAAAATCTGGGTTACAGTAAGGCATGTACAATGGAAGTGAATGGGGGCCAATTTTTTTTTTATTTTAAAATACTGTTTCAAAAGATTAACTACAATACTTAATATGCATGTTAACATGATTTTAGTATGATAAAATCACTTACTAACCTTTTCTGTGTAAAGTTATAGCCATTTTACATCTTCGTTGCCATGACGATGTAATGTGAATAAAACCTAAAATCCTAAAATGACTGTTTTAAATTTAAAAGATTTAAAAAACTGTACAGCTCAAATAATACATGAGTTTTAACAGAATCATTATTATTAGTGCTTTTATAAAATTATACGCTTCACATTTCTGCCTTTAACCCCTCCAAACATTGGCCTCATTCATTTCCATTTTAAGTGCCTCACTTTTTTAAAGAAAAGGAGGGACGAAACGAAATTACATTTTGTGGTAATCTACATTATGCCACTAATGCTGTCGATTGAGCTTAACTTGTATTGAACCCGGAACATTCCTTTACATTAGAGAAGCATTAAAAATATCAATGAACCAGACTCACCCAACATATTGTTTATGTTAGGTAAGAAATTATTTGATAAGTCAATAAGTCATCAACGGTCAGTCTTGTTTTTACTTTGGAATGTGGTTGGTGGATTTTGAGCAGGAGAATCAAGAGAATTAAGGTTAAACTGACAAGAAATGTTCATCATTGTTCTACAATGACTGATCCACAATCCGTTGATTAAAATGACATGTTGTGCTTATAAATTTGACTGGCAAACAGTCAACAATTACCTACTAAGCTTTATCATCTTTAATATTTATATCGGCAATTGTCGGTATTGCACATAGCCGTTCTGGTCTGATGAGGTCTAAAAATGTATTTTCAACGTAGTTTGTTAACATTGCATAAAAACATTAAAAAAATGTTTAGATCCCCATTTTTAACTTTGAATTTGAAGTTAATATCTGAATTATATCTATGCAATGTGCCTGTTAATTCTATATACATAATTGAATTGTTATTGAAGATATGATGACCGATGTGTTTTCTTGTTGGCTGGACCATTTATTTAGGCTATTTAGGCAGCTTTAATTACTTTACCTTATTTGTATTCGCTTTAATCCTATTAAACTTAATGAAATTGTCCTTTTTTCTTTTATTTATTATAGAAACTAATAAATACTAATAATTACAAATCAGGTTTAAACATCCATTACTTTTGTATTGTGAAAGATTAACTTAAAAGTCTGAAATGGCCAGCAATAATAATAGTAGTTTTTATTGTAGCAATTCATTAAGGCTTCTGGGACAACTTTTAAGTGTATGTGTATTCTTAACCCTTATCTGCAAAACAGTGGATCAAAATAGAAGGCTTTGAAAAGATGGGAGCTGTCCAAAAGATACAGATTAAATATGGCGATGTGCTGTGGGCTTATATGATGCTGCATATGTTAAAGCGTAAGTTTTGGATTAGGCTATACTGTATACTGGCTGGTGAAATTATTTCAAAATTAATTAAGCCATTGATAAAAGACTATTTTTTTAACAAAATAAATATGTGTTCTGAAACCTCCCCCTAATATTTTCTGAACTGTTCTTCGATAAACAATTTCAGAAACAAAGCGTGCTACTTAAAGCCCTCAAGTCATTATATAAGAGTGTGGTGAAATAATTCCAGAATGCCACATGGTTCTTTGAGGGTCTTTTTGCCCAGTGTTAAATCATGTTATATTCTTGCTTCCTTTTTCTCCGACTGGGGGTTATGTGTACCCCTCAGGATGACTGGCAGCCATTGTTTCATTGTTTTTAAAAGAGATTTCAATTGTAATGCTGGGATTTTAAATTGTAATGCTGTTAATAAATGGGCTGGTGTAGAAACCCTTATGTAGAAATAATGAAAGCAGCAATTATTACAAAATACTAAAGAGTTGTATTTGTGGACTAAGTTCCAAATATGGGGGATTTGTTATTTCCATCACCATTAATGCTAAATGAAATAAATATATTTTAAATGTACATTTGTTCATTGTAAAATGAAAACAAATTGCACCTTTCAGTGATTTTCTTTTTCTTTAAGTGCACTCATAAGTTTGCAGAGCGCTGTATTAAATGTAAGCACCATTTACTATTGAAATAGCAAAGACAGTTGCAAGAAGTGTTATTTATATTTTTTCTAAAGGGAAAACAAATCTTAAACAGTTGTACATACTTCTGATGTTTTCTTAATTCTGAGCTTTCTTGTATAATTTAATGTGGGCTGGCATTAGCTATGAGCCTTGAGAAACAATCTAATAAAAGGGATGCATCCTCATTAAAAATAAATCTCAATTTCCTTTACTCAATTCTCTAGTGTTTACAGTCCAGTTGAGCACTTCTTTGGGTTTTTGTCTCAGCGATCTCAGGACAGACCTCAGCTGCCGCTGCCAATCGTTACTGAATATTATGATGTTATCCAGATAGGCAGCGGCATAAGCAGTGTGCGGTCTGAGGATTCTGGCCATGAGCCGATGAAACATAGCCAGGGCCCCGAACAAACCGAACAGAAGCATCACGAATTGGTGAAATCCGAACGTTGTGGAAAATGCTGTCTTTTCGCTGGACATGGAAGTTAAGGGGATCTGCCAATATCCCTTCATTAAATCCAATTTTGAATAAAAGCGAGCCGCGCCTAACCAAACGAGCAGTTCATCAATCCGAGGTATTGGGTATGCAACAAATTTAGACACCGCATTGACATTTCTATAATCCACACAGAACCGGACCGAGCCATCACTCTTTGGAACCAGCACCACCGGGCTGGTCCAGTCACTGTGGGATTCTTTCATTACCCCCATATTTACCATGGCCTTTAATTCTTCCCAAACCACTTGTTTTTTGTGCTCAGGTAATCGGTAGGGACAACTACGTACCACTACCCCTGGGATTGTTTCGATATGGTGCTCTATGAGATTTGTACAGCCGGGAAAAGGCGAGAACACATCGGCGAATTCTCCTTGCAAACTGGCAACCTCCGTGACTTGTGATGGTGAGAGGTGGTCTCCGCGAGTGATTGGGGTGACTTGATTGGTGGTCAAGTTCACCTCCGGTCCTCTCTCTCCGGAACCACCATCGCCAAAGTTACGGGGACCACCTCTCTCCACGGTTTTAGGAGATTGAGGTGGCAAATCTGATGTGCCCCGCCTCTATCTGTTCGTTTAACCTCATAATCGACTTCCCCAAATTGCCGTGTGACCTCAAAGGGTCATTGTCACTTGGTGAGTAATTTAGAGCTCGATGTGGGGAGAAATACAAGGACTTTATGTCCCGGTGTGAATTCCCGCAGCAGAGTACCCCTATTATACAGCTGACTTTGACGTTCAAATTCTCCCATGTTAATTGCCCCAGTATGTGGAGATTTGCACTCAGGTCAAGAACATATTGAATTTCGTTTTTACTGTTTGAAGGTCCCTCCTCCCAGTTTTCCCATAGGACATTGAGCACGCCGTGCATTCGATGCCCAAACAATAATTTAAATGGGGAGGACCCCGTGGAGGCTTGCGGGACCTCTCGTACTGCAAATAATAGGGGCTCGATTGTCTTCGTGCACAAACTTACAAATCATATTCTTTAGGGTCTGATTAAATAATTCGACCAAGCCATCCATTTGGGGGTGGTAAACACTGGTCCGAATCGATTTAATCCCCAATAATTTGTACAGTTCGTGTAGTGTATGTGACATAAACTTAGTGCCCTGATCAGTGAGTATTTCTTTCGGAATCCCAACTCTGGAGATAATTCTGAAGAGTGCCTCCACAACACTTCATGCTGAGATGTTGTGCAGAGGCACTGCTTCCGGATATCATGTTGCGTAATCCACCAGAACCAACACAAATCGATGTCTGCGTGCTGTCCGCTCTACGAGGTCCATGCCAATTCTTTCGAAGGGGACCTCAATCAATGGAAGGAGGCACAATGGCACTTTTGGGGTCACCGCGGATTCACCAGTTGACATTCACGGCATGCCGCACACCACCTGCGAACATCCCCGCGAATGGCCGGACAGTTTAGTGTTTTTTCCTGCCCTAAGTGACCCGCCATTGGATTATGATGAGCCATCTGGAATAGCATTTCCCGACGGCTCTTCGGTATTAATAACTGGGTTGTATCCTCCTTTGTCTGAGTGTCCTGCATCCCTCGATACCAACCGATCCTTGATCATTGAAAAGTACGGATTTGCGAGTGCAATGACTGGCTGGAGGCATTTACCATCAATCACTTTCACTTGGTCAAAGGCGTGACTAAGGGTCTCGTCTCGCGTCTGCTCCAGAGGGAAATCTCCTGCAGGGAATCCTCTAAGGGCTGGGGAAGCTGAGACTTCCCCCTCCCTAACGTCATTCTGACGCGGAGCTGATGTAGACAGGCCCCGGCTCTGAGGCTCTGATCAAGGATCGGTTGGTATCGAGGGATGCAGGACACTCAGACAAAGGAGGATACAACCCAGTTAAGTGCCCAGGCTCTCCGCAGCTCCAGCAGACCGGCCCAGACTTCACGCCCACACCTGTGGCAGCAAATTCACAAGCCTGTGGGGGAGAGCAGAGAGGGTTAGGGAAGACCAACGGGTTGAACGGCCCACGGGACCAGGGAACCGGTTTTGGGGTGAGGGGAGGGAGGAGAGAGAGAGAGAGAGAGAGAGAGAGAGAGAGAGAGAGAAGAGGGCTCGCTGGCCCCCGGATACGCCGCCATATTGTCTTCAGCCAGCTGGACCATCTCATCCAGTGATGCCGGTTGGTGCCGCTCTGCTGTCCCTTTCAGTAGCCGGGCGATGAACTGTTCCAGTACCACCAGATCGAGTATCTCCTCGGCGTTGTGATCTTCAGCCAGCAGCCACCTTTGGCAGGTGTCACAGAGCTGTCAAGGGAATGCGAACAGGCGGCTGAGCTCGCCGAGCATAAGTGAACAGATGTGTTGGCGATGTTGCTCTGAGCTTCAGCAGACCCGTTGCATGATGGCTGTCTTCAGGTCTTCGTACACCAGGAGGTTGGACGCAGGGAGTTGTCGGGCCGCAAGTTGGGCTTCCCCGGACAACAGCGGCAATAGGCGGGCCGCCCACTGATTGCTGGGCCACTTCCATGCTCTAGCTGTCCGCTCAAAGTGCTCAAGGAACACCTCCGGGTCGTCCTGAACTCCCATCTTCATCAGTGTGATGTGCGGCACAGCCATAGGTGGGTCCAGGGTTGCGGCTAAAGACCCCTCCTGGTGTACCAAGCTCTGTAGCACCTGCAGGTCCTCTGCTTGAGCTTGGAAGAGTGCCTGAATCTGCTGCTCCTGTTCCACACGCAGCACAAGTAGAGCCTGATGTTGGGCTTGGTGGATGCTGCCGAGGGTCTTAATTACTTCGGCCAGCAGCGAGGACTCCTTGGTGGCATTTTCTTCCTCCTAATCCTGGGTTTCATCACCACTGTGACACGTCTCTAGCTCTTTTATGATGGATGAAGCAAGAGCCGGGCAAACAATCTAACGTAAATCTTTTTATTCATACACTTTTCAGTCTGCAACAATGGTTTGCTTTTCAGCACGACACATAAATGCACAGATCAATCTGCTGCGTTTGTCTCTCTCTTCTCCAGCAGTCTGGACTGCCCTTTTATCCCTCTCCAGCTCTCACTGCAACACAAAACAGCTGTTAGAGGTGATTTCCCACAGGTGTCAATCCTTACCGTTCTTCCTCTCCTGGCCTTGCTCTCCACAGACATCGCTCGACCACACCCACATCACCACAATGATATTTAAGTTTTTTCTTTTTAATACATTTGCAAAGTTATCAAAAATATGGTTTTTGCTTTGTCATTATGGGGTATTGGGTGTAGATTGATGTGAAAAAAATTATAATTTAAAGCATTTTAGCATGAGGCTGTAACATAACAAAATGTGAAAAAACAATTAAGGGGTCTGAATACTTTCTGAATGCACTATATGTCATGATCACTAGAAGTCTGTATTACTGTAACTAGAAGTGTATATCATTACTTATCACCAGGTCACTGTTATCATGAATGGAATTTCATGTCACTAGACGGACTGATGTCCTGGTAAAATCGGAAACAGTGGGTAGACTTTTCTTTAGCTAAAATTGGTCTGTGCTTACTAAAATTGGAAACACTGTCCCCAGTGGCCAAAGCAGTAACTGATGTTGGGCATATGGGCATGTGTGAGCTCCATTTTTTTGGGTGTAATTTCCACGGAGGGGTGCCAAAAGTGAGTTGTGAAGTGAGTTGTTTTCAGCTGTACAGGCTGTAATACAGTAAAGAGGAATGCAACTTACAGGCTGTAATACAGTAAAGAGGAATGCAACTTAAAATCAACCATCAGTGTAGTAAAAATGTAATGTTTGAGGGGGAAAATGTAACAAAGGCAAGGTAAACATGCTTCAACCAATGCAAAAATGTCTGATGGGAGATTGTCAGTAAATCTGCATAATGTGGCCAATCTTAGACTACTGGAACTCTCAGAAACAACATCCTGACTCCCTGTGTGATCATGTTGCACTAGAAGTCTACATCCCTATATATCACCTTGACACCTTCTCTAGAAGTCCACATCTTTATATGCCTACAGTATTATATCACCGTCATCCAAAGTCTAAATCCCTAGAATGCTATAAATAATGCCTCTTTAGAATTCCTAAGAAAGCTCAGCAGATTTCCACCTAATTTGAACAATTGTCTGGCATTCATAAAATTCTAAACATCTGTGGATTTGTTTATTACATACAGTAGTATATAGGCTAATATGATGCTCTGGTGGCTACTTATAAGAGTGTAGGACTCACATCTCCATTTAACACATTTTTACCATATAAATCTATTCCGATCTCCCCCCACAATCGCAAATGTGAAATAGTAGAGAGCAGGTCACTCCAGTGAATATTTCTCAGGGTTGGTTTATTTTTAAAGGTCAGTTTCTGCATAGCTACATACCTTTAGAGTCTTGGCTAAACCCAAGCCGTTGAACATTGTTATCCAGAAGAGAAAAAAAAGTCCATTGGACACACAGTACATATTCATAAAGTTCATTGGACACACCTTGACATTTCGTGAAAACTTTCCCCATTAACATCGTAAGAACACATTTAAAATTTCAGATACAAAATTATTACTCTCAGTGGAAGTGACCTACCCTGGAAAATCGTCGATATTGTAGCCAAATGCCTTAGGGGATTTTTATTTTTTATGTAGTGCTGTTATTAGCCGACAGTTGTTATTGTTTGATGCTTTTTCCAAATAATCCCTTTAACTGGTAATTTACCGCAAGTTCACACGGAGATCCTCCCACTGCACGTCATCTGCTCCCTCACTCCGAAATGAACTTCTATTGCTCCATAAAACTCAGTTAGGTGAAGTTGTAATGTTTTAGTGACAACTTTTGCGAATACGTACGAGAAAATTAAAGGCGGATAGCAATATTTTGCCGACAGTGCAATATGTGGCTAAGAAACACGTCTTCTCTCAGGTAGGTGATTCTTCTGGGGGGCGTTCACACCCAACGCGTTTTTGCTTCCGTATTCACTGTTTTTAAGTTGTAATTTCTATGTAGACCTGCGCTTGATTTCAGCGTATCGAGCAGTGTACAATGTCTATATTTTCTTTGAAAGTTAACTTACTATTTAAAGATGGTCTTTGGCAGTAGCGGATCCTGGCAAAGGCGATATAGGCAGGCGCCTAGAGCGGCAACGCTCTCTGGGGCGGCACGACAGGGTTCCTGATCGATCTCCCTAGCACAGAGCTGATGCGGGGAAAGGTATAACGTGCGAAATGGTTCAAAAATAAGACTAAAGACTTGCCGAGGTAAGCCACTCAGCTTTTGAGAGCAGCTATTGAGTCACTCACTGATAGAACGGCGCTGACTGCTGAGAAGCCGGAGGTGCATCTGGATAGGCGACTCACTCTGATGCATTTGGGTTGTTTTATGATGTCCCTTAAATAAATGTTGTTCATTTTTACAAACAAATGCTTCGCTGCAACACTCCCGGGTTCTACAGGCAAGACAATAGATGTTTAAAATAACATTCTGTAGATTATAATAAAGTTGAAAATGTTTGTACGTTCTTCAAAAAGCCTACTTTTACTTCTGCACTATAAACTAAAGGTATCACCCTAATAATGCATTTTATTTACATTACAATTAAATATTACATTGTGAAATGCTAAATGCTGCTCAGTCTTTTCTCATAAAAAATTGCTTGTCTGGAAGCGCGGTTGCCAGTTGTGTGACGTCACTTCTCGTACATCTGTCGGTTCAAACGCTGACCATAATACTACAATCATAATATCTTTATGATTTATGAGAAATATCACATTCATAAGCAGAAATTGGCTAATAGAGAACCTAATATCCACTAATTATATCCTCTCCCCTTTTCTTAAATTATGTTACATTGACCACCAAAAAACAACATCCACATTTTTCATTGAAACGCTGTATCAGAGCTTTATTTAATTAATGTATTTATGTATTTTTTTACCAAAAGCATGATCTACGACATCCGACGCCTGAAAACCACGTGACTGCTTCAGTATCTGGTTCAAGCATCCGCAGGGTGGTCTTCCTTACTCTAATCCATTATAATGTTTTGTTTTATATTATAATTCATATATGAAGCCTATATGAGTCTATGAAATAACAGACGAAGGAGAAGGACTGAGGCATGGTTAAATAGACGGATCGCAGATTTTCTTTTTATGAATTTGTTTTATTTATTTGAGTTATATTAGTTCCAATACAACCAAACGACTTAATCACTTTAACAAATTAATTTTAGTTATTTAAAATAAAAATCAGTTGCAGAACCAGCATCTGTAAAGAGACACAGCAGTTTCTTATGTGTTATTCATCGCTTTGACCACCAGATGTCCGCAGCGTACACAATGTTGAAAAGCTTCCAGTAATGTATGAACCCTTACGATGCAGTTGAGAGAAAACCTTCGATGTCTTCGCAAATCTACGTTTCACAGTCAGCTAACGTCAGCGTCCGAATTTCGCACTTTATTTAATTAACTCCTTTCTGATATAATGCACTCAACATCCATGCACTATATAAGTATGACTGAATGAGTGAGCGATTTCGTACACACAGAAACGGAATTTATGTACTAGAGTCGACTCTAACACTATTTAGAGTCAAGGAATCGACTATTTTGGAGTCGACTCGCAAACACTAGAGGATCTAACGCCACACATTTCCCGCCGTCAGTTTCTGTATTTGTTATTCTCGGAGTAAAAAAAAAAAAAAAAGTAGTAAGTGGAATTTCATAAACTATTGTCAGAGTTTAGAATTAAGTTAAATTAAATTTGCCAGTCGTTTTCTTTGTATGTTGACATGTGTCTTGTCTTGTTATAAAAAAATAAAAAAAATAAATAAAAGTTGGCTAATCTGTTGAGATAGTCTAACTATTTTTAGTAATAGCAGGCTAACTGTATTTAGAAATCACAAACATGGTTTTTGCTGTCATTTAGGAATTATTTATTATGCGATGATGCATAATATTAAACTCCCTGAAGTAAAAATAAGAAATGATATAGCATATTCTCTGTTCAAGCCCATAGCCAAAGCACAAAAGCGTTTTCTCCTGGAACTGAATGAAGAATGGCAAATAATTCGAAGTAAGTTTGCATATTTATTAACTGTCACTGACACATGCACTTGATTAATTATTCCATGTTTAAATGTTGCATTTATGCTATTCACGCAAAACGTGGTTGCCTTTTTGATAACGTGCTTTTGTAGAGTGTGATCTTGTAGCTAGCTAGCACTGTTAGTGTATGGACAGTATTGCTAGCTAAGGAGTAAGCAATACAAACAAGGTATAAATTGAGAACTTTAAAAAAAGCATCTTATGGTAACAGATTGGTGCTATTTGTATGCTGACTTGTCCTACTCAAACATTACCTTTACATGGTATATTGCTGTTGAACTTAAGGTAAAGATTGTGTGAAAGCACATGTGCCTACATATGAGAAAATATGAAACAGCTGCATGAGGAGAGTGAGTCACCGGCTGCGTTAGGTGTGTGGGTAGCCGTCTGGGTGAGGAGAGGGAGTCGCCGGCTGCGTTAGGTGTGTGGTTGCTGGCTGCGTGGGGAGAGTGAGTCGGGGGCTGCGTTAGGTGTGTGTGTCGCCGGCTGGGTGAAGAGAGTGAGTCCTCCGCTAGGTGAAGTGAGTGAGTCACCAGCTGCATTAGGTGTGTGGGTAGCCGTCTGGGTGAGGAGAGTGAGTCCTCCGCTAGGTGAGGAGAGTGAGTCACCGGCTGCGTGGGGAGAGTGAGTCAGCGGATGCGTTAGGTGTGTGTGTCGCCGGCTGGGTGAAGAGAGTGAGTCCTCCACTAGGTGAAGAGAGTGAGTAACCAGCTGCGTTAGGTGTGTGGGTCGCTGTCTGGGTGAGGAGAGTGAGTCGTCGGCTGCGTTAGGTGTGTGGACGCCGGCTGCATGGGGAGAGTGAGTCGCCAGCTGGGTGAGGAGAGTGAGTCCTCCACTAGGTGAGGAGAGTGAGTCACCGGCTGCGTTAGGTGTGTGGTCGCAGCCTGCGTGAGGAGAGTGAGTCCTCCGCTAGGTGAGGAGAGTGAGTCCTCCGCTAGGTGAGGAGAGTGAGGCCTCCACTAGGTGAGGAGAGTGAGTTGTCGGCTGCGTTAGGTGTGTGGTCGCAGCCTGCGTGAGGAGAGCGAGTCCTCCGCTAGGTGAGGAGAGTGAGTCCTCCACTAGGTGAGGAGAGTGAGTCGCCGGCTGCGTTAGGTGTGTGGTCGCCGGTTGCGTTATGTGTGTGGGTCGCCGGCTGGGTGAGGAGAGTGAGTCGCTGGCTGCGTTAGGTGTGTGGTCGCCAGCTGGGTGAGGAGAGTGAGTCCTCTGCTAGGTGAGGAGAGTGAGTCGCCGGCTGCGTTAGTTGTGTGGTTGCCGGCTGCGTTAGGTGTGTGGGTCGCCGGCTGCGTTAGGTGTGTGGGTCGCCGGCTGGGTGAGGAGAGTGAGTCACCGGCTGCGTTAGGTGTGTGGTTGCCGGCTGCATGGGGAGAGTGAGCCGGCGGCTGGGTGAAGAGAGTGAGTCCTCCGCTAGGTGAGAAGAGTGAGTCGCCGGCTGCGTTAGGTGTGTGGTCGCAGGCTGCATGGGGAGAGTGAGTCGCCGGCTGTGTTAGGTGTGTGGGTCCGCTAGGTGAGGAGAGTGAGTCACCGGCTGCATTAGGTGTGTGGTCGCCAGCTGGGTGAGGAGAGTGAGTCGTCGGCTGTGTTAGGTGTGTGGTCGCTGGCTGTGTGAGGAGAGTGAGTCCTCCGCTAGGTGAGGAGAGTGAGTCACCGGCTGCGTTAGGTGTGTGGGTCGCCGGCTGCGTTAGGCGTGTGGTCGCCGACTGCTTTAGGTGTGTGGGTCGCCAGCTGGGTGAGGAGAGTGAGTCGACGGCTGCGTTAGGTGTGTGGTCGCCGGCTGCGTTAGGTGTGTGGGTCGCTGGCTGGGTGAGGAGAGTGAGTCCTCCTCTAGGTGAGGAGAGTGAGTCACCGGCTGTGTTAGGTGTGTGGGTCGCTGGGTGAGGAGAGTGAGTCGTCGGCTTTGTTAGGTGTGTGGTCGCCGGCTGGGTGAGGAGAGTGAGTCACCGGCTGCATTAGGTGTGTGGTCGCTGGCTGGGTGAGGAGAGTGAGTCCTCCGCTAGGTGAGGAGAGTGAGTCGCCGGCTGCGTTAGGTGTGTGGTCGCAGGCTGCGTGGGGAGAGTGAGTCGCCGGCTGCGTTAGGTGTGTGGGTCGCCGGCTGCGTTAGGCGTGTGGTCGGCGACTGCGTTAGGTGTGTGGGTCGCCGGCTGGGTGAGGAGAGTGAGTCGCCGGCTGCGTTAGGTGTGTGGTCGCCGGCTGCGTTAGGTGTGTGGGTCGCTGGCTGGGTGAGGAGAGTGAGTCCTCCTCTAGGTGAGGAGAGTGAGTCACTGGCTGCATTAGGTGTGTGGTCGCCGGCTGGGTGAGGAGAGTGAGTCGCCGGCTGCGTTAGGTGTGTGGGTCGCTGGCTGGGTGAGGAGAGTGAGTCGTCGGCTGTGTTAGGTGTGTGGTCGCTGGCTGGGTGAGGAGAGTGAGTCCTCCGCTAGGTGAGGAGAGTGAGTCACCGGCTGCATTAGGTGTGTGGTCGCCGGCTGGGTGAGGAGAGTGAGTCACTGGCTGCGTTAGGTGTGTGGTCGCCGGCTGGGTGAGAAGAGTGAGTCCTCTGCTAGTTGAGGAGAGTCAGTTGCCGGCTGCGTTAGGTGTGTTGTCGCCGGCTGCGTGGGGAGAGTGAGTCGCCGGCTGCGTGGGGAGAGTGAGTCGCCGGTTGCGTTAGGTGTGTGGGTCGCCGGCTGGGTGAGGAGAGTGAGTCGTCGGCTGTGTTAGGTGTGTGGTCGCTGGCTGGGTGAGGAGAGTGAGTCCTCCGCTAGGTGAGGAGAGTGAGTCACCGGCTGCATTAGGTGTGTGGTCGCCGGCTGGGTGAGGAGAGTGAGTCCTCCGCTAGGTGAGGAGAGTGAGTCACCGGCTGCATTAGGTGTGTGGTCGCCGGCTGGGTGAGGAGAGTGAGTCGTCGACTGTGTTAGGTGTGTGGTCGCTGGCTGGGTGAGGAGAGTGAGTCCTCCGCTAGGTGAGGAGAGTGAGTCACCGGCTGCATTAGGTGTGTGGTCGCCGGCTGGGTGAGGAGAGTGAGTCGCCGGCTGCGTTAGGTGTGTGGGTCACCGGCTGGGTGAGAAGAGTGAGTCCTCTGCTAGTTGAGGAGAGTCAGTTGCCGGCTGCGTTAGGTGTGTTGTCGCCGGCTGCGTGGGGAGAGTGAGTCGCCGGCTGCGTGGGGAGAGTGAGTCGCCGGTTGCGTTAGGTGTGTGGGTCGCCGGCTGGGTGAGGAGAGTGAGTCGTCGGCTGCTTTAGTTGTGTGGTCACCGGCTGGGTGAGGAGAGTGAGTCCTCCGCTAGGTGAGGAGAATGAGTCACCGGCTGCGTTAGGTGTGTGGTCACGGTTGCATTATGTGTGTGGGTCGCCGGCTGGGTGAGGAGAGTGAGTCCTCCTCTAGGTGAGGACAGTGAGTCGCTGGCTGCGTTAGGTGTGTGGTCGCCGGCTGGGTGAGGAGAGTGAGTCACTGGCTGCGTTAGGTGTGTGGTCGCCGACTGCATGGGGAGAGTGAGTCGCTGGCTGCGTTAGGTGTGTGGGTCGCTGGCTGGGTGAGGAGAGTGATTCCTCTGCTATGTGAGGAGAGTGAGTCGTCGGCTGCGTTAGGTGTGTGGGTCGCTGTCTGGGTGAGGAGAGTGAGTCGCCGGCTGCGTTAGGTGTGTGGACGCCGGCTGCATGGGGAGAGTGAGTCGCCAGCTGGGTGAGGAGAGTGAGTCCTCCACTAGGTGAAGAGAGTGAGTCACCGGCTGCGTTAGGTGTGTGGTCGCCGGCTGGGTGAGGAGAGTGAGTCGTCGGCTGTGTTAGGTGTGTGGTCGCTGGCTGGGTGAGGAGAGTGAGTCCTCCTCTAGGTGAGGAGAGTGAGTCCTCCACTAGGTGAGGAGAGTGAGTCCTCCACTAGGTGAGGAGAGTGAGTCGTCGTCTGCGTTAGGTGTGTGGGTCGCCGGCTGGGTGAGGAGAGTGAGTCGCTGGCTGCGTTAGGTGTGTGGTCGCCAGCTGGGTGAGGAGAGTGAGTCGCCGGCCGCGTTAGGTGTGTGGTTGCCGGCTGCGTTAGGTGTGTGGGTCGCCGGCTGGGTGAGGAGAGTGAGTCCTCCTCTAGGTGAGGATAGTGAGTCACCGGCTGCGTTAGGTGTGTGGTCACGGTTGCATTATGTGTGTGGGTCGCCGGCTGGGTGAGGAGAGTGAGTCCTCCTCTAGGTGAGGACAGTGAGTCGCTGGCTGCGTTAGGTGTGTGGGTCGCCATCTGGGTGAGGAGAGTGAGTCACCGGCTGTGTTAGGTGTGTGGTTGCCGGCTGCTTGGGGAGAGTGAGCCGGCGGCTGGGTGAAGAGAGTGAGTCCTCCGCTAGGTGAGGAGAGTGAGTCGCCGGCTGCGTTAGGTGTGTGGTCGCAGGCTGCGTGGGGAGAGTGAGTCCCCGGCTGTGTTAGGTGTGTGGGTCGCCGGCTGGGTGAGGAGAGTGAGTCACCGGCTGCGTTAGGTGTGTGGTCGCCGGCTGCGTTAGGTGTGTGGGTCGCCGGCTGCGTTAGGTGTGTGGGTCGCCGGCTGCGTTAGGCGTGTGGGTCGCCGGCTGGGTGTGGAGAGTGAGTCGCCGGCTGCGTTAGGTGTGTGGTCGCCGGCTGCGTTAGGTGTAAGGGTCGCTGGCTGGGTGAGGAGTGTGAGTCCTCCTCTAGGTGAGGAGAGTGAGTCACTGGCTGCGTTAGGTGTGTGGTCGCCGGCTGGGTGAGGAGAGTGAGTCGCCAGCTGCGTTAGGTGTGTGGGTCGCTGGCTGGGTGAGGAGAGTGAGTCATCGGCTGCGTTAGGTGTGTGGTCGCTGGCTGGGTGAGGAGAGTGAGTCCTCCGCTAGGTGAGGAGAGTGAGTCACCGGCTGCGTTAGGTGTGTGGTCGCCGGCTGGGTGAGGAGAGTGAGTCACTGGCTGCGTTAGGTGTGTGGTCGCCGACTGCGTGGGGAGAGTTTGTCGCTGGCTGCGTTAGATGTGTGGGTCGCTGGCTGGGTGAGAAGAGTGATTCCTCCGCTATGTGAGGAGAGTGAGTCGTCGGCTGCGTTAGGTGTGTGGTCGCCGGCTGTGTGGGGAGAGTGAGTCGCCGGCTGCGTTAGGTGTGTGGGTCGCCGGCTGCGTGGGGAGGGTGAGTCGCCGGCTGCGTTAGGTGTGTGGTCGCCGGCTGCGTGGGGAGGGTGAGTCGCCAGCTGCGCTAGGTGTGTGGTCGCCGGCTGCGTGAGGAGAGTGAGTCCTCCGCTAGGTGAGGAGAGTGAATCACTGGCTGCGATAGGTGTGTGGTCGCTGGCTGCGTGGGGAGAGTGAGTCGCCGGCTGCGTTAGGTGTGTGGGTCGCTGGCTGGGTGAGGAGAGTGAGTCGCTGGCTGCGTTAGGTGTGTGGTCGCCGACTGGGTGAGGAGAGTGAGTCCTCCTCTAGGTGAGGAGAGTGAGTCACTGGCTGCGATAGGTGTGTGGTCGCTGGCTGCGTGGGGAGAGTGAGTCGCCGGCTGCGTTAGGTGTGTGGGTCGCCGGCTGGGTGAGGAGAGTGAGTCGCTGGCTGCGTTAGGTGTGTGGTCGCCGACTGGGTGAGGAGAGTGAGTCACTGGCTGCGATAGGTGTGTGGTCACTGGCTGCGTGGGGAGAGTGAGTCGCCGGCTGCGTTAGGTGTGTGGTCGCCGGCTGCGTTAGGTGTGTGGTCGCCGGCTGCGTTAGGTGTGTGGGTCGCCAGCTGCGTAAGGAGAGTGAGTCGCCGGCTGCGTGAGGAGAGTGAGTAGCCTATCCAGATGCACCGCTGGCTTCTCGGCAGTCAGCGCCGTTCTATCAGTGAGTGACTCAATAGCTGAGTTGCTTCCCTCGACAAGTATTTAGTCTTATTTTTGAACCGTTTTGCACGCCATATTCATTTGAAATTAGGAATTGTGTGTAGTAGCACAAGCAGCAATCTGTAAGTATTCTGTCATTTTCTTTATTTATTGACTTTATAATTTAATTGTGCAATTTATGTATATATAATGTACATGTTAATATCATTTGCCAAATATATATATATATATATATGTATGTATATATATATATTACACATATATACTGTATATGTGTGTGTGTATAGATATGTATTACAGTTTATACAGTACTGTGCAAAAGTTTTAGGCACTTGTGAAAAATGTTGCATAGTGAGGATGTCTTCAAAAATAATGAAATAAATAATTTTCATTTATCACATAATGTGATACAAAGTCCAGTAAACATAAAGCTAAATCAGTATTCATTATGATCACCTTTGCCTTTAAAACAGCACCAATTCTCCTAGGTACACCTGGATACAGTTTTTCTTGGTTGTTGGCAGATAGGATGTTCCAAGCTTCTTGGAGAATTCACCACAGTTCTTCTATCTATTTAGGCTGTCTCAATTGCTTCTGTCTCTATGTAATCTCAGACCGACACGATGTTCAGTGGGGGGCTTTGTGGGGGCCATGACATCTGTTGCAGGGCTCCCTGTTCTTCTATTCTAATATTTTCTAGTTGCAAAAGTAATGTTTGGGAGTCTAACATTTATATTTCCTATTGACACACTAAAGCTGAAGATATAAATAACCATCTTAAGACAAATGCTTTTGTGAAACATCTTATGTGCCTAAGACTTTTGCGCAGTTCTGTGTGTATATATATATATATATATATATATATATATATATATATATATATATATATATATATATATATATATATATATATATATATATATATATATATATATACATATATATACACATATATAGTTACTTCATTTCTATATTTATTGTCTAGTTATACCCAAAAATGAAAATTCTCTCATCATTTACTCACCCTCATGCCAATCTAGAAACATGGCTTTCTTTCTTTTGCAGAATGCAAATGAAGATTTTCAGAATATTTCAGCTCTGTAGGTCCATACAATGCAAGTGAATGTTGGCCTCTCCTCACCTAGCAGAGGACTCACTCTCCTCTCTTCTTGAAGCTCCAAAAAGCACATAAAGGCAGCATAAAAGTAATCCATAAGACTCCAGTGGTTAAATCTATGTCTTTAGAAGTGATATGATAGGTGTGGGTGAGAAATTGATAGATAATCCCTTTTTACTCTAAATCTCCACTTAAACTTTCAGATCTGAAAGTGAAACTAAACAGGCATCACATGTGACTTTAAGATGTGAAAGTGGAGATATAGAGTAAAAGAATTACTTAAATATTTATCTGTTTCTCACCCACACATATTATGTCGCTTCTGAAGACATGGTTTTAACCACTGGAGCCTTATGGACTACTTTTATGCTGCCTTTATGTGATTTTTGTAGCTTCAAAGTTATAAGCAACATTTACTTGCATTGTAGGGACCTACAGAGCTGAGACATTCTTCTAAAAATGTTTTCATTTATGTTCAGCAGAAGAAAGAATGTCATACACATCTGGGATGTCATGAGGGTGATTAAATGATGATAGAATTTTCCTTTTTGGGTGAACTAACCCTTTTATATATTTTGTGTTAAAGCATAATTTTGTTTAAAAAAAAAAAAGTTGTTAATATCGTAAAATCCATAATGGGAAGTCAAGTGGGGCGCCATGTCGGATCTCGCCTAGGGCACCAAGTAAGCCAGAACCGCCACTGGGCTTTGGTTACTTACCTGATTATTACTCAGGTTATTAAGATCATAGAATGAGAGATAAGCAATAAAGCGCATTTGGACAGTTGTCTGCCTCATTCAAGGGGTCTGTTCTTTTTTTTTTTTAAAGAGTAGACTATGTAGCCTAAATTTACTGTAAAATCAACTGGATACAGTTTTGCTGTAACCCTTAAGTAAAGCATTGTAAACATATGTTATTTGCAACATTAATAAATATCCTTTCAGTATTTGCAGAATAAATGGTGAAATCATTTTATTTTAATAGAAAAAAAAGTCAGCAGACCCATGGTCATGACCTCATCTATTAAGAATGATTACTTTGCATTTCTAACCTTCCCTTCCTTGTAAAAATTTTAGAACGAATTGTGGCTTCTCAATTATACACTTATCTCACTGTAAACAATCTTTTTGAGCCCCTGTAATCTGGCTTTCGTGAACTCCACAGCACTGAAACAGCATTAGTTAAGGTCAGAAATTACTTGTTAATAGCTTTGGAATCTGGCTGTCTTTCAATTCTGATCCTTCTTTATCTCAGTGCTGCTTTTGACACTGTTGATCATTCTCTGTTACTCACTCGTCTTGAGACAGTTTTTGGTGTCTTTTCTCTCAGATCATCGGCAGTTTGTTTCCTTGGGTGGATGTAGGTTGAAAGTTGGTTTGGTTAAATGTGGTGTTCCTCAGGGATAGATTTTGGGCCCCTTTTTGCATTTACTTGTTTCCCCTTGGTGAACTCTTAAGATCTCTTGGTCTTAATTATCATTTTTACGCAGATGACAGATTAACATCCATTCAAAACCTGGTGATTGTGTGGCTGTCGCCTTTCTTGCACAATGTATTACTGAGATAAAAAAAATGGATGTCTTTAAATTTTCTTTGTCTCAACAGTGACAAGACTGAGGTTATGCTCATTGGTTCACACCACCAACTTCGTAAAGCTGGTTCTTTAACCTTAAATATGGATGGCTCTGCTCTGGAGTTTCAAACAAAATTAAAAAATTTTGGGGTGATATTTTATGCAAATTTAACATTTGATCCTCATGTCAGGAATACTGTTAAAACATCATTCTTCCATATCAGAAACATTGCAAGACTGCGCCCCATGTTATCTTTCTCAGTGGCTGAAAAACTGATCAATACTTTTGTATTTTCTCGTATTGATTATTGCAATGCTTTACTTGTTGGGGTCTCTAAATCTACCTTAAATAAGTTGCAGTATGTGCAAAACTCTGCTGCTAGAATCTTGACTAGGACCTGGACAAGTGATCACATCACTCCTATCTTGGAGTCCTTGCACTGACTCCCTGTCAAGTTTCATGACTTTAAAATTATCATGCTTACCTACAAGGCTTTGCATGGTTTGGCCCCTCAATACTTGTCTGGACTTTTAATCCCCTACACTCCAATGTGTGATCTCCGCTCCTCCGAATCTGTTTTTTTAACTGTTCCACCTACTTGTCTGCGTTCTATGGGTGACAGGGTCTTCTCTTATTTTGCTCCAAAACTGTGGAACTCTCTTCCCTCTGAGGTTAGACATGCTGGATCTTTTAGTATTTTTAAATCTTCTCTTAAAACTCACTTTTTTAGGGTTGATTTTCTGTGATTATTATGTGAATATTATTGTATTCTTTTTAAATTGTTCTGATTGTATGTTTTCTTTTTCTTTTTTGTATTTCAATGTATTTTTCTTTTCCTTTTGTAAAGCACTTTGAGATGCAACTTTTAAAGGCGCTATAGAAAATAAAGTTTTATTATTATTATGAAATTCCATGATTATCTACTCATGTATAATACAGCAATTGTACAGATCTTTTGAACACTCTTACCTTAGCACCAGGAACTGGAATATAATGCAAAAAGACAAACACTTGAAATCATTGTTTTGTACTAGGAAAAGATGTGTGTGATTCTCCAAATGAGAAGGCAAAAATTATATAACTGAACTGATATAAGGATCCATTTAGGTATTGATTCAGTACAAAGATAATAAAGATTTTGACAGCTACGTGACCTTGCAATTCACTGATCATTGTTTCCCTTACTCTTTATGTATTAATTAAGTTTTATAGACATTATATATTGTACTGTATATAGGCCTACAGTATATGTACATTAATTGAGTTTTAAATGCCCTTAGCAGCATGACATGAAGCTTGGACATACAGTATATGACACAAATTGAATTAATTGACTCAGTGATATTAAGTGACAGCTTTTGTGATGTCAAAGAGATAAACATGGGATGTCCCTGGAGCGATATTGTTTTTTTTGTATTCTTTTTGATGGATAAGTTAGTTTTGATGTATTTGTTCTTGGTGCAGTTGAAAGTGAGTTTATCTCTTGGACAAGATAAACATCTATTTGATTATGTGTACATTTGTGTTGACCAAACCTTTTCATTCATTCCCTACCTGTGATCTGTAAACTGTTTACTCATTTTCATATAGCCACAGGTTGTAAGTCTTATCTACAACTGATATTTAGCCTTTCATTGTCTCAATTGTCCAGTTGTCAATACTCCAATATAGACATGCACCAAAAGCTAGTTTTGCTTTGCCTTATCATCATGATCAGTCTGATCAAATTGAAATTGTGTTCATTGCTCATAATGGATTTCATAATTCATAAGGGCAACACACTGTATTTCATGTTCTTGAGTCTTTCCTATGCTTCCAAATTAACAAGATGTTTTTGTATTGACCATCCAAAACAAAGAGTTTTCAAAAGACAAAAAAAAGTTTTTAATACACTTCATGGCCAAAAAAAAAAAAAAGTAACGTACTGCAATATTTAGTTGGACCGCCTTTAGCTTTGATTACAATGCGCATCCGTCGTGGCATTGTTTCGACAACAATATGCAATGTCACAACATTTATTTCCGTCCAGAACTGCATTCATTTTTGGCCGAGATCTTGTATTGATGATAGGAGAATCGAACAACTCTGTAAAGTCTTATCCAGCACATCCCAATGACTTTCAATGGGGTTAAGGTCAGGACCCTGTGGTGGCCAATTAATGTTTGAAATTTCAGTAATCTTTGCTTGATGCAGGCCAATTATTTGCCCCTTCTGAAACACAGTAACATATTTTCCACGACCACGGGATACATCTTTCGACATGGTTGTTTAAGAAATGAGAAGCTACACACTGCATCAGTTAGGGTTAAAAGAATTGTTGCCAGCTGAAACATATTAATCACTGCAATAATGATCCAGTCATTGGCTCTTAAGGATCTGCATATTTAAATCCAAATGGCGATTTTTCTTTTTTTTTTTTCTTTTTTTTTTTTTCTTCTCCAGGCAGTGTATGAACATTTATGTTTCAGGGGCGGGGGCTGTGGTGTAGTGGGTATACACATGCTGCTGGTGATGAAGGTTTGAATCCGGCTTATGTCATGTCTCGATCTCATCCCTTTTTTCTATTCATCCACTTTGTACACTTTGTTATAAATTAAAGCCTAAAAGGCCATTAAAAAATAAATAAGAAAAAAAGAAAGATAATTGATTCCCATTTTGTGTTCTGAGCTGTTGACAGATTACCTGCCTTAGTTAGTCATTTAGCCATGATTAATGGATAAGAGTTTTTTTTGTTTCTCTTGCAGATCTAGTTGCTAATGGAAGCACTGGTGAGCATTTACACACCCAGAATCTTCTGAGCTCAGATCATGTCAGTCTGGTGTTTATGTGCTTTGCTCCTTTCTCTGACTGATCAAACAGAGCAGGACAGTGAGTTTGAGTTTTGAGTATTTGTTGTAATATGATTTGAATGTAATGTAATGCTTATAAAACATTAGTTACTATATATATATATATATATATATATATATATATATATATATATATATATATATATATATATACATACAGTATATATACACCGATCAGCCACAACATTAAAACCACCTGCCTAATATTGTGTAGGTCCCCCTTGTGCCGCCAAAACATCGCCAACCCACATCTCAGAATAGCATTCTGTAATGCTGTACTTCTCACCCCAATTGTACAGAGCGGTTATCTGAGTTACCGTAGACTTTGTCAGTTCGAACCAGTCTGGCCATTCTCTGTTGACGTCTCTCATCAACAAGGCATTTCCGTCCACAGAACTGCCGCTCACTGGATGTTTTTTGTTTTTGGCACCATTCGGAGTAAATTGAACATTAACTGAAGCTCCTGACCCGTATCTGCATGATTTTATGCACTGCTGCCACACTATTGGCTGATTAGATAATTGCATGGATGATTGTTGGTGCCAGTTGGGCTGGTTTGAGTATTTCTGTAACTGCTGATTTCCTGGGGTTTTCACACTCAACAGCCTCTAGAATTTACTCAGAAAGGTGGCAAAAACAAAAAACATCCAGTGAGCGGCAGTTCTGTGGATGGAAACGCCTTGTTGATGAGAGAGGACAACAGAGAATGGCCAGACTGGTTCGAACTGACAAAGTCTATGGTAACTCAGATAACCGCTCTGTACAGTTGTGGTGAGAAGAATAGCATCTTCACCTTTTCCTTGAGTAATCATGCTAAATTGCTAATTTGGTACTAGAAAATCACTTGCCATTATATCAAACACAGTTGAAAGCTATTTGGTTCATTAAATTAAGCTTAACATTGTTTTTGTGTTTGTTTTTGAGTTGCCACAGTATGCAATAGACTGGCATGTCTTAGGGTCAATATTAGGTCAAAAATGTCAAAAAAAGAAACCACTTTCTCTAGAAACTCATCAGTCAATCATTGTTTTGAGGAATGAAGGCAATACAATGCTTGAAATTGCCAAAAAAATGAAGATTTCGTACAAAGGTGTACACTACAGTCTTCAAAGACAAAGGACAACTGGCTCTAACAAGGACAGAAAGAGATGTAGAAGGCCAGATGTACAACTAAACAAGAGGATAAGTACATCAGAGTCTCTAGTTTGAGAAATAGATGCCTCACATGTCCTCAGCTGACAGCTTCATTGAATTCTACCCGCTCAACACCATTTTCATGTATGACAGTAAAGAGAAAACTAAGGGGTGCAAGCCTTATGGGAAGAATTGCAAAGAAAAAGACACTTTTGAAACAGAAAAACAAAAAGAAAAGGATAGAGTGGACAAAGAAACACAGACTCTGGACAACAGATTGTCCAGTTGTCAGCTATAGACACACAACTCTACTATTGAAACAACAGATTTGTCATAAAATCCACAATAACGACCTTTTTCCTTGTGTTTTAGTAAAATTTCTCTAAATGTATATTTTTTTTATTTATTTTTTTTTTTTTTGTTGTTGCTTTTCCTCTGGAGAGAGGATGAGGAAGTTTACTGTAAACAAATTTTTTTGTCTATCTATATTATATAGACTTATGTAAGACAGCACTGTAAGCACAGATGGTACAGCACTGTAATTGTGGACATTGATTGTGGTATACAGACCAGTGCCATTCCTCCCTCTTCTCTTATTTGTTGAGATTGAAGTCACTGTAGATCTGCTCACATAAGGCCAAACTCTTTGTGACTCTCAGAGAGACTGTGATTCATAACATGATCAATTAGAGGGGCTCTCAGATCATTTGAGCTCGGTGTCTTATTTACTCTACACTTCCAACACACCATCTCCATTTGGTCTTTCAGAATCAGAATCAGAATGAGCTTTAATGCTACCAAGTATGCTTACACATACAAGGAATTTGACATGGTGACAGAAGCTTCCAGTGCAAAAAAATACAACAACAAGACAGAAATAATAAAAATTAGAATAAAAAATAAAAATTGAATAGAATATAAAGTTTATATAAAAAAATTCTATGGTGTTTCTCCTGAAATCCACAATCATCTCCACTGTTTTGTGCGTGTTCTTGTGCGTGAGCTTGACAGAGGGGTCCTTGGCGATGCAGTCATTGGTGTAGAGGGAGAAGAGTAGTGGGGAGAGCACACATCCCTGGGGGGGCTGGAAGTGAATTTCCCCAGTCTCACTAGCTGCTGCCTGTCCGTCAGAAAACTGGTGATCCACTAACATATAGAGGTGGGAACAGAGAGTTGATTTAATTTAGTCTGGAGAATAGCTGGGATAATGGTGTTAAAAGCCGAACTGAATTCCACAAAAAGGATCCTTGCATATGTCCCTGGTCTGTCCAGATGTTGCAGGATATGATGCAATCCCATGTTGACTGCATCATCCACAGACCTGTTTGCTCGATAAGCAAATTGAAGGGGGTCCAGAAAGGGTCCAGTGATGTCCTTCAGGTGGGCCAACACTTGTCTCTCAAATTACTTCATGACCACAGATGTCAGAGTGATGGGTCTGTAGTCATTAAGTCCTTTGATCTTGGGTTTATTTGTGCCAGGGATGATGGTGAAGCGTTCGAAGCCGCAGGGAACTTCACACTGCTCAAGTGATCTGTTGAAGATCTGTGTGAAGATGGGGGCCAGCTGGTCAGCACAGGCTTTTAAAGAGACGGGTGAAACACCGTCGGTGCCTAATGCTTTCTTTGTCTTCTGTTTCCGGGAGACCCAGCAAACATTCCTTGTTTCCTCAACTCTTTCTATGCTCACCCCTGAAAGAGTTGAGAACCTTCCTCTTTTCTCATCACTTCTTTCTAATTCCTCTTCCTTTACCCACTCTGCCGCTTCTCAGTTTGCACCTCTTCTTAGTCTTGTTTTTCCTTTTCTTCTTCTTCTTCTTCTTCTTCTTCTTCTTCTTCTTCTTCTTCTTCTTCTTCTTCTTCCTCATTATTTGTTTGCTCTGAATTTTCAAATATGACCCCTTTTGTAGATGGCAAAGTCATGATAGTTGTGTGAAAAATTGCATTTTCTTTGCTGTGTGCATTACTAATACAGCAGATATCTATTTAAAGGGATTTGACAACCTGACATGCATTTGAGAATATAACTTTAATTTAGTTGTCTGTGTTACCGTTTTGAAAGCATGAATCTTGGATCAGAGAAATTTGTGTGTAGTCTTTCAAGAAAATTATGAAAATCAAGAAAAATCTGAGTTTGGAGAAATGTGTAAAATCGATCTAGAAAAACTATAAAGTCACACTGAAGTGGCTTGACAAGCACTGTTCGAACAGGAACAGGGGGCGGGACATGTTGAACGACTCGTCCCATTTAAAAAAAATAGCCAATAGGATTTAGTTAACAGCCACACATTCACACACACACATAACCCTCCCCACTGCGCTGCACATGCTAGAGCTGCTTACCAGGGAAACTTGAGAAGCGATCTCAATACCGGCCATATTTTCCAAAGTGTTGAGAACCGAAAAGATCATCTAACTGTCAACATTACAACATGTACATAACCAGCCCACAACCGCACACAGCACATCGCGGTCTTTGCTTACAATGAGGTGGGAGCCGTAGTGCCAATACAGATGAATGAGAAACAAGTGAGTCAAATATAATATATACAGTTGAATCACAATACACCAAACGTAATGAATAAAGAACACTTTCTTGAACTGCACATGCCAAGAAATCTCTGGCTGCACAAAAAAATATAAATAAACTCCAGCTACTCCAGCTCCTGTGTTGGCACGTCCGACTCTGGAGTGTGATCATCCATCCCTCCCTATTTCCTTCAAAGACAGTTACCTCCACTGTAAGAGCTTCAGATAACTGAAAGGTGATAACGGTCAGTCAACTTTGACAAACCCCATTTCAAATTGTCTAAAATTTCGTAAACATTTTTGGGTAAAATGCCTTGCACACAAACTCGAATTCTCCGATATTCCTCCTTCTTCGAAGTTTAAAAGTTCAAGCTAGCGGGCCCACAACCAGGGTAGTTTAGGGATAAGGAAGAGGGTTTGGGGAGGGGAGCAACCTAAAATGCAACTTATCACCATGTCTTCGTTTGCTACTAGAGTGGAACAGTGTGGTTCCGGAAATAAAAATCCCATTAAATATTTTCATAGATGAATTGATTTTCAATGATAACTTGTAAACTTATCAACTCCATCACTTTCTGTCTTCAAAAAAATGGCTAAAAACACATCTGTTCCATGAGCACTTAACTAGTCACTAAAAAAAAATAAAAAAAAATAAAAAAAAAATCTTGTTGCACTTCAGTCTGTCTTGAATACTACTATTCTGATGCTAGTGAAACTTTGTAATGCAGCACTTTTCGTACCACTGTCTCCTTAAGATGATTAGCTTATAATGTATATCTCTTTTGTAAGTCGCTTTGGATAAAAGCGTCTGCCAAATGAATAAATATAAATGTAAATAAACCTTTCAAGATGAAAGTTATCAGTCTGCAAACAACTACATTACCCATGGTACAGCAGAGAACGGTTCACCAATCAGAGAATTGCAGCTAACAAAGCCCGCAAAATTTGCCTCGGAGCAACCGCCCACTCCCACGACGCTCTGTAAGTGACGTAATCGAGTCTCACTTCACCCTTAAACTGCTTATCTGTTTGTACATATTGGGATATTTTGCATTAAACTTAAAAATATTGTTTATAATCAACAACCTAAAATAAATAGTTTGATATATTCCCATCGTTTTATCCAATTACATAATTTGCAATGCTTCATGGGATTGTAGTTTGTACCCTCGTGAAAGACCGTAAGTAAACAGCCTTTTACCTTTGTCTTTTTGTCCGATTTTAAAATACTTTTTTGCCTCAAAAAATGATGGTGGATTTTATGAAAAGCCTATGCAAAAAATGAATGGGAAAAATACTTCCGGAGCTCAGACTCTACATAAGGGGGCAGGCCACTGTTGCGCTCTATTGCAGTCGCTTCACTGTGATCGTTTCATGTGAACAGAGGCGGACTGGCCACTGGGAGAATCGGGACTTCTCCCGCAGGGCTGGCTGAGAAACAGGGCCACGATATGGCAAAGTGGGCAGTGATGTGATGGAGGCCGCGATAAGCTGAAGGGGGCCACGAAACAGTGCCGTGATACGGAGAAGGGGACAGCGCAACACATTTATTGAATTACAGGTGGCTAGATGGGAGGGGTTGAAACTCGACTGGCTATTGGTCAACCTTATTGCCCAGTCCTCACGCCAGGAAATACATCGGCAGAAAGAGAAGTCGTTGCGAGTTGTGGGGCAAGTTACTGTTTTTGGACGGATAAATCATTTATAATAAAAACAGCAACTTCTAATAAGAAAATAAGAAGTTTCAATTTTGATTTCATGCCGACTTTAAGTCACACTTAAATATGTATGAAAGAAATTGCATTAAATACAAAATATCAAACCAAACGACATCTGCAAACAACAATGCTAGACCTTTTCTCAGAAATAACTTTTCTTAACCATTTATGCAATGACTTTTATGCAATTGGTGTCAAGGTGATTTTAATGGATGTATTTAAAACAGTTTAACTCAAGTTCACACAGATGTCCTTGCAGAGTCTGCAGAGTTAACGCTGGTTAACTATGAACATGTTTCACTCTTTAAAAGTTCTCCATTAAAGATTTAACTATTGGTAAACTTAATAAAAAATCGCTTGAATTGTTGACTTCCTGAGACCTTTGACAGCAGAATTGTTTTTTGTTTTTTTTATTATTTACGTTTAATTTGTATATACAGTAGTTAGTACATGTATTTATGTATGTGTCTATATTTACTGTATCAGCAGGGCACCAACTTTCAGTAAAAGAGGTGACAGTGTATCCTGAAAAAAGTGACATATCTGATACTGGTGAATGGGTGTTGAATGTTAAATGGAAAGATGAGTTTGCTGAAAGTAACCAACCAGAGAAACTCACTTATGACATAGAAGTCCTTCACACTGAACAGATGAGGATCGTTCACTATGTATGTGGCTATTAATCTTTGCAATGTTACCATTATGGCAAAAGAAAGACTAATATGCCAGAGTTAATTTTTTTTTATGTGAAATGCTATATTAGGAGATCATACAGGTGACACCAAACCCAGCAGTCCCTAATCACTGGAAATGGACCTCATCTTTACCACTGCAGTGCACCTCCCATTCCGTCAGATTGAGGCGCAGAGATCCGCATCAGACCAGCAATTGGACACCTTTATACACTTACGAAGGTTTGTGGCCAAAGGTCGTACCCGCTTGAGCCTACAAAAGAGATATTGTTATGCATGTTTAACCATGTTCTGTTGATTTTATAGTTTTTAATGTATGGGGTCCCAGAGGCCGCAATTATGTATAATAATAGGAATTTTGAAATTAATGTCTTATTTTCCTTTCCAATACTTTTAATATGTTCTTCTGATCTAATTGGTCCCCACTGGTCAGATATTATTGAAGCGGTATCCCTATGTGTTACCACAAAGCAAATATGCACAATTTGACTGGTATCCATTCTAGTAACATTTTTGTTTGGACCCAGTTTGCCCTAGCAAATATACATTGTAGAAAAATACATGAAAACGAAAGAAAAAATTTAATCGTGTTTTTCAACTAGGGTCTCTGAGACCCTAAGCTAAAGTAATGTAACATTTTTCATGAAAGACCTTTGCCGTGTCTTATTAAGTTTGTAATATTGTTTAGAATATTTTCTCATAAGATTAGGAAAAGTCATAGTATTAACTTGACTTTTACATGTTAATTTCATTTAATCTATTTTTCTTGAGTTATCAAAATTGTCTTGGGGTCTCTATTGTCCCCAAACAGAAAATGAGGATAAAACTGGCCTGATAAACACCAAATTCACTGTTTTGCCCCTAACATAACAGGAGAAGATCTACATGTAAGTGCCACAACGGCACTCGTCTATCCTTATAACCAAGTTTTCCTGGTTGGGAGCAACGTGACATTCTGCTGCATCTTGAGGACTGAGAAGGTTCAGTCATTCAGTTCCCCTAAATTTACAATCCGCATCAGCAACAGGACATTCATCACTAAACCAGTTCACTTCCACACCCCTACTGAATCAGGGGGAGTGGACCTACCTTGTATGGATAATGGAAGCACAGTATTTATTGGCTGTAAGTGTAAACAAATTGTATCAAATTTGAATTGGTTCATTTAAATGGTATTTATATAAATGATTTATTTGAAAAGTTCAAATAAATTAGAAATGTTTTAGATCCCTGTCAGCTGTAAGATATTTAGAATGTCAGGTAGAGTTTATTCATGAGAAACTGGACATAGTTGAAGATTAGTCAGAGATTTTATTTGAATATTTTGCCCTCATATGCGATTATCCACACATTCGCCCAAATATGGGAATTTCCTACAAATTTATAACGGATAAAGCCATTACATAGTGTAAGCTTTAAATGCAAAAAAAATGCCTTAATTATTGTAATAAAAATTTTTCATGATTTTGTTTGTTTGTTTTGTTTACCTCTTAATAAAACCCAAACAGACTGGAATGAATGAAAACCTTCTTTATAATAACTAATAATAACAAATTAACATTAACAAACAAAATACAATAATTTAATGCCTAAAAGGTTATAAGTTAATAAAAAATATTGAGACAGAAATGTTATGAGACAGGAAATGTCATGTGTTTATGTTGTATGTACTTTACACACACGCTGGTTAAGCTCCTAACTTTAAAAGTTGTCTTAAAAATGTTTTGCTAAATTAGCTACATTTTACAAGAGATTACCTTGAAAATTGGTGACATAATAGTAGTAAAAAAAAACATGCAATTTGAATAGTTAATTTTTAGATTTATAGTCTAAATCTGTTCTTTGCTGTCCAGAGAAATTGTGAGATTATAAGACAAAAAAATGATCAGCCTTTTTCTTGTCAACTTACAGTACAATTTACAAATTTGAACAATCTTTTAAGCATAATGTTTTTAATTATTTATTAATGAAAGTTATTATAGAGTGTTATCAAATGTTCACAGAAATGTGCAGTACTAAGTGTCTATGATAGAATCATTTAAACACTAACTCCAATTGTATTTGTATATACCAAATGTTGAATTCTGTACGCATTCATTGGATTTGCATTTGATTGGTTTATTAATGATGCCATAGGCCTCTGGCCTAAAATGTCTAATTTAAATTAATTGTGCAGATCCACCAGATGACCAAAATCTTACATGTGTGACACGGGATCTCAGCTCTGTGGATTGTCACTGGGAACATGGCCGAAAAACCCATCTTGAAGGAAATAAAAATACCAAATACACACTGAATGGAAGGTACGCAAGACAACATCCACCATTATGTGCAATGAGAATCATAACAAATTGTTTAGTGTTAATTTATCATGTCAACATGAACAATATCAAGTCTTTTATCATGCCTATTGTTTTGTAATTGTTAGAGTTTGTACATTTGATCGATGTGTCCTACGTGAAAACAATGTCACAAGATGGACTCTGATTGCCAGAAATCCCCTTGGTGTGAAGACAATCACTGATTCAGCTGACCCCAAACACAGAGGTAAAACAGACCTTTGATCTTAAAGGAGACTTTTTTTCTTTTTTTTTTTTTTTAATATGCAGAGACAACAAAGCCATTTATAGGTAGGCACTATGTAAAACATTGCTCTGTTTGCAGGGTTGGGGAGTAGCGGAATACAAGTAACGGGATTACGTATTTAAAATACAAAATATAAGTAACTGTATTCCACTACAGTTACAATTTAAATCATTGGTAATTAGAATACAGTTACATTCAAAAATATTTTGATTACTGAAGAGATTACTTTGCATTTTATTGTCATTTGTTTCATTTAATATTTAGTCCTTTCAGATGGAAAACATTTATATATATAAATGATGCGATACAAAGTGCATTTGAACAGCGGTGAAACACTTTCTTATGATGTGTTACATTCATACGAGCAGACAGAGAAGTAAGTTTGAAGTAAGTTTGGAGCAGAAGAAATAGAAATAAACCTTGTGTAAATTGTCAGCTTTACACCAAGCTAAAATGCTATTTCTAGCCATTTTACATGCACGTTACCATGCACGATCATATTTTTTTAGCAAGAAAATTCATGTTAGATCATAATTTCTTTTTTTCTAGTAAGACCTTTGATATGAGGGCAAAAATCATATTCTTGATAATAATTTTTGTATTGTTTTCCTGTAAAAATATCTAAACTCCTTAAAACAAGATCAATTTGATTGATCTTGTTTTAGAAACAACACTGCATAAGATATTTAGGTTTTTCAGAGAATGTATTTTTAACATGTGTATTTTGTCTTACTGTACTGGCAGAGTTTTTATAGTCAAAACAAGTGAAAAAATCTACCAGTGCTGAAGAAGTAATCCAAAATATTTAGAATACGTTACTGACCTTGAGTAATCTAACGAAATACGTTACAAATTAAATTTTACAGCAGGTATTCTGTAATCTGTAGTGGAATACATTTCAAAAGTAACCCTCCCAACCCTGTCTGTTTGTTTGAGCATCCCAACCAGCCCAACCAGTGGAAGTTGAGAAGAATGTTTTTAATTTAATCTTTTGTTCCCTCTTGCACAGTATGGTTGAGAGCACCAAGGAACATACAATCCCGTGTGCTTCATGCAAGAAATGCCACTCTTCAATGGAGTTGGAACATGGAAAATTATACTTCCTTTCCAATGACATGTCAAGTGGAGCTCAATGGATCCATTTACAATGTTGGTGTCAGCAGTCATTATCTTGCATAAAAATGAACATCCATTCTTTTTCAGATCTCCAATGTTTGTATAGTACTTGCATGTCCATTTTATGCTATTACATGCATTTAAAAGGATACTTAAACATTTTCCACATAATTTCATGTCTCTCAAAGAAAACCTTCGATGGACTGGGTCTTTCGTCAATTGTCCTTGAAGATCTGCAGCCCTCTGCTAATTACACAGCTAAAGTGCAATGTGGGTCTTCTAAACACTTTTACAGGTGGGGAGACTGGAGTGAAATGACTCACATCTCTACTAAAGAAGAAAGTGAGTATACATCAGCATCAAGACATTAGAATATATTCACGCTTTAGAATAATGTTTTTGTCTAGTGTTATTAATTAATTCGTTTTAATATACATTTTAATAGCTACCATATTTATCTTATAAGTAACTAAACCAAAGCAAATATAGAGTTACTGTATTTTGTCACACTGATAATCTCTCCACAGTTCCAGAAGCAGTAGATATTTGGATGCAATATTTGGAACAAAATACATATATTGTATGGAAGGTACGTGAAGTCCTTAAAGGGATAGTTCAGCCAAAGATGACAGTTCTCTCATAATTCTTTCACCCTCGTGCCATCCCAGATGTGTATGACTTTCTTTCGTATGCAGAACACAAATGAAGACTTTTAGAAGAATATCTCAGCTCTGTTGGTTCTCACAATACATGAATGGTGACCAGAACTTTGAAGGCCCAAAAGGCAGTATAAAAGTGTGACGAGGAGGAGGCTACTCCTCTTTATACCTCTGCCGGCTGATTGAGGCAACTCAGCGGCAGGTATCCATCCTTATGGCCTGGCCACGCCCTCCTCCTCATCACAAAAAGTAATCCATAAGACTCCAGTTGTTAAACCCATGTCTTCTGCAATATAATAGGTGTGGGTGAGAAACAGATCAATATTTATGTCCTTTTATAACTGTAAATCTACATTTTCATGTTCACTTCCACATTCTGGTGTGGAAGTGACTTTCACATTCAGCCACCTACTGATTGGGGCTGATCAAAAGAGATTTATAGTAAAAAAAGACTTAAATATTGTTCTGTTTCTCACCCACACCTATTATACTGCAGAAGATATGGATTTAAACACTGGAGTCTTTTGGATTACTTTTATGGTGCCTTTATGTCATTTTTCATTTGTCACTTGCATTGAATGGACCCACAGAGATTAAATATTCTTCTAAAAATCCCAACCAGGAAAACTTGGTTATAAGGATAGACGAGTGCCATTGTGGCACTTACATGTAGATCTTCTCCTGTTATGTTAGGGGCAAAACAGTGAATTTGGTGTTTATCAGGCCAGTTTTATCCTCATTTTCTGTTTGGGGACAATAGAGACCCCAAGACAATTTCAATAACTCAAGAAGAATATTTGTCTTCTGCATAAGAAAGAAAGCCATAGCGTTTTGGAACAACATGTGGGTGAGTAAATGATGAAAGATTTTTCTTTTTGAAAAAAAAAAAAAGAAAGAAAGAAAGAAAATTCTGTCATAATTTACTCACCCTCATGTTGTTCCAAAACTCTATGGCTTTCTTTCTTATGCAGAAGACAAAAGGGAAATCTCAATACAAAGGCAGTGGATAGTGCCTTAATCTAAAAATTAAAAAAAAGCTCCCAACATATCATGAAAGTAGTCCATTCTCTATACTTGGTGGCTAAAGCTAAACTAATCATAATTTTCCTTTTTTTTAATGTTTCAAAGCCTCTAACAAAACAACAAAGTCATGGGATAATTACGGGCTATGAACTTACAATAAGTGACTCCAAAAACAACTGGAGAAACACCATCCACAGAGGACTAGAGACACCACTGTGCCACAGTCTCACATCTGGGAATGATAAAGGGGATCAAATAATCACAATCTCAGCTAGCAACTCAGCTGGTCTTTCTCCACCTTCAAGAATCACCATCCCAAGCTATCCAGGTGAGCAGTGAAAAGTGAGCTCACTAGAGCATTCAGAGTTTAAAGGTTTAGGTTAAAGTTCTGAAGATCATATCTTAATTATTCAATATTTTATAATACTCTTCACAGACAATGGAGTCAATATAAGCCATATCAACAGCAGTAATGGTGGCTTTACAATCTTTTGGGAAGAAAGCATCAGCTCCAGTTGTGGCTATGTTGTTGACTGGTTTTCAACCCACAGTGAAAAACGTTGTGCTGTTAATTGGAGGAAGATCCCATCCGGTCACTTAAGCACCTGGATTCCGTCAGGTCAGTTGGGAGCAAAGAAATGAGTATGGTTGTCATTCACTCATACTTACTTCTGAATTGGTGTCGGCCAGAATGTTTAATTTGACTCTGTTTGCCCAACAGAGAATAATGCATTGACATCTTGTGAGATATACAGACTTTGTGCACATTTGGAATATGAAGCAATGATTATAGGCTGTATGCTGTAGTTCAAAGCAGCTTTATTTTAATGTTGCTATGGGTGTGTAAGGTATTATTTGAAATATTGTGTGTGAATGTAGGGGCCAAATGTTATGATCACACACAATGATTGCTTATTTAAATGTTAGGGAAAAAATGCAAACATTGTATTACGTTAAGACATTGATGCAATTCTAATTGCTAACTTCCTGCTGAACAGGTCTTTACTGTAAGTCATTTGAAGTCCTCTTTGAGAATCTGTAATTAAGGGAGAGTGATAAATCTAGAACCAGATTTTGTGCGAGACTACAGTATTTGTGAACAACAATATATTTCAAATGCCTCAAATTCCACCCTTGTGTTACAATAACTATTTATTTCATAGTGACTTTTATAATGATTATTATAATCTATTTTTCTTACACCAATTGCTCTGAAATGGTCTCAAATGATTCTTTCACAGAGTTTTTTCAACCAGGAGTGAAATATAATATCTCGGTCTACGCTTGCACTGCTGATGCCCCACAGCTTCTGCAGAGGAGAGAGGGTTATGCTATAGAGCAACGTAAGCAGTCAAGATTTCATATTTATTAACTTGATGGACTGTTGGACTCCAAAGTGACTTTTGTTTGTTTTCATATTGACCTTTACCGGTAGCTTTTCCAAAAGCCCATTGTCTTTTAGGCCAAAATCTTTAAAATAATGAATGTTTGGATTCTAGTTACTTTGTACTTTGTTTAGCCTTTAAATGCAGAAAATGTCATTATGTCTGTGTACAAAATGTTTATTGTGTTTTTTCTTGATTTTTTTTCTTTTCTTTTTGGTTCTGTTTGTTTCATGTTTTGCTTTGCATTGTCTTTTTTACTGTACATTCTGTTTCCTCTTTTTTCAGGACCCTTTGAGAAAGTTCAGAAGCTGAGAATCGGTAAACAGGAAGGCAGAAAACTTGAGCTTTTCTGGGACACAGTGCCCTCAGGCAAGGAAGGAGGCTTCATACAGGGTTACAGGGTTGTAACAATTCGCTCTGATTCCAACACAACTATCAATGCTAAAAAAACAAGTGGTGCGTTCCCTCCCTAATTGACATTCACCATATTTTTCTGACAATATATTGGATTTCAAATAACCATACGTTTACATTTTTAGAGCGAACAGTTAGTTTGACATTAGATCCTGGCTCCTACATTATCAGCGTTAGTGCCTATACATCTGCAGGAGAAGGTGATAATGCCACACTCAGTTTCCTGGTGGAAAAAAGCAGTACGTGTGTATTTTAACATTGTTATTGGGTTCTATGAAACCTCTGACAATTGTTTGTTGAAATGACTGAAATGTATCATTATATTTAAAGGTGCACTCAGTGATGTTTTTGCTAATTGCTAAATTTATTAAACAGAAAGTAATAATAGTATAACGGTATTTTAAAAAACCAAAAAAAAAAAAAAACGTTATGTTTGAAATTATGTACACTTCACATAAACTGAAGATTCGAGTCATATTAATTTTAGAGAAAGAGTTGCTTTATTCTGCATGATCCTGGGTGTGCATTCATGAGTGTCGCCATGTTGAGATCATATGACCAGATAAATAGTACTTGCTCAATAATCCCCTGTAATAAATTAATCATATTGACATCGGTAACCTCTGTTTAATGTGTTGCTGCATTTACACCACTGTGTCAGTGCAACATATACAAGAATATTACTAAGTGCACCTATAATAAGCAAATATACTGTAAACTGTATCTACTGTATATACATACTGTGTGACCATGTTACAATATTGTGAATAACGTGACAAAATCTGCATAGTTTATCAGATGATTGCGGGCACTGTTGTGGGCTTCAGCTTAGTGGCCCTTGTCTTCATTATCATTTCAGTCGTTTGCTTCAGGAAGAGAAAGTGGTAAGGAAATGTGTTCACTGTTATCTTTTATTCATGTTGATCAGTTTAAGAAAACTAAATATGCTAAGTTTTCAATAGATTTGCCATTTTGTGCTGCAATTAAAACATCACTCTTAAAATTCCATCAGGTTAAAGAAAATATTATATCCAGATATTCCTGCACCAAAACTTTCAGGGGAATGGACTAAAAATGTGAGTTATAGATCAAAATGTCCTAACAGATATTATTGTGATTGGTCTCTTGTATGTCGTGAAGGAGGAAGCGGGGGCCATGTAAACAGTCAACATAAATCTTTTATTCAAAAGCTATTCAGCCTCTACACAAATGTTGGCTTTTCAGCACAAAAAATAAACACACTGGAATACTGCTGCTGTCTCTCTCTCCCCCCTCCGGCGGTCTGGACTGCCCTTTTATCACTCCCAGCTCTCACTGCAAACACAAACAGATGTTAGAGATAATTTCCCACAGGTGTCAGTCCTTGTTGTTCTTCCTCTCTAGGCCTCACTCTCCACAGATGTCGCTCAGCCACGCCCGCATCACCAAAATTATGCTTTTGCTTTTTAATTAAAGCCTGCTTGTAGTGTGTTGTAAGACAGTAATGTGAAAAGTCTCATTCTTTTCAAGTGGTGGGTTCCAACTTTAAAGTGGGTCACAAGTCTGTTCTGATAGTCTCAAACAACTGGGTATAAAAACATTGGAAAAACACCTACTGTATAATAATAATATGTTTTAAATTGGAGAAGAAACACTTCTCAAATCCATTGTTGTTGATGTCAAAGGCTGTGTCCAATCAAATTTTATGGTATTTTTACACAAATTCATCCATCATTGGTAAAAGTCAAACTAGGCAGATACCAATATATGGACAGGTTGCATGAAATGCCCTCATCCTTGAAAACCATAAATAAAACTATGCAGGGTAAGAGTACATTTGACCCACTCTACATTAAATACAGGGTTTTGTGTGGTATATTATTGTCTTAATAAATGTAACAAATAGGCTAAATAAAAATACACTTCCATAAAATTGTAATCAGATTACTTTACTGATAACGTAATCGAAAAAGTTATCACATTACTAATTACTTTACTGTCACACTTTATATTAGGTGGCCTTAACTACTATGTACTAACATTAAATACATACAAGACTATGTATTAACTGTGTAACTACATGTTCTGCAAAATCCCCACATTTGCTGCTACTAAGGTTGAGGTATGGTTAGGTTTAGGAGTAAGGGTGTGTTAGGGTTAGAGTTAGGTTTTGGGGTAAGGGATGGGTTAGGGTTAGGGGTAAAATTAACAGTGTAACTACAAATGTAATTAAATGCAATACATTAAATGTAGTTACAATGCAACAACATGTATGTACATAATAAGTACATTGTATCAAATGGTTAAGTACATAGTAGTTAAGGCCACCTAATATAAAGTGGGTCCTAGTTTACTTTTAAGTTACAATACTTTCTAAAAAACTTTTCACAGAAATGTTTTTTTATTAATGCAAAATACTATCTATATTTCCATCTTGTTCAGTTTCACGTGCAAGTCATACAACTAACACCACACATTTCTGCCTTACAATGACTCATTAAGGGGCGTACACCCTTAAGTTGTCACAGAAACACAAACTGACAAACATATTCAAATTCATGTTTTAAATTGTACATAAATAATACTATTTTAGAAATGTGTAACCCAAGTACACATTTCCTTTTAACCATGTTCTTAATTAAAAGTCAGTAACTGTAATCTGATTACTCAAAATTAAATTGCAATGCTTTACACAACTTTTTGGAAAATAAATAGATTATAGTAACTAATTACTTCATAATCAATCTATTACACCCAACACTGCTTTTATATGATAAACAATTTCTGTAATTGAGTCACCGCTTGATCTCCAGTGTTTAATCTGGGTCTTGAAGCTCAACCAGTTGTGGACCACTGTTGTAAGACTTGATGTTCAACAAAGATTCTGTTGTTTGCAGGGGTTTTATTGCTCCCAGCTGACTGAAGGGTATATGAAGTGTGAGATTCAGGAGGCCTGCAATTCAGAGCATCTTCCAACATCACAAGAAAGTGGCAATAGCCATGCTCTCATCAGCCATACCTCCAGAGTATATCATGCATGTCCTTTCTATCAGAATACATCTGAATCTCCAGTTGCTGTCTCATCCTCTCCAGCTGATACCCCTTCCAACTCATTGGAGTCTTCATTATTGTGGCCCGGTGTTGAGAAGCTGAGCTCAATTATTGAAAACCCAACATACAATACAACCCTACCAGAATCAGTCGATTTTTTACAAATATCAGAGCTCACACTGGACTCTTACCTCCCAGCACCTAACTTTGTTCATAATAATTCTGATGTTAAGAACTCATTGGGTTACAAGTCCCAGTCATCATGACCTACAAAGGCAGAGATAAACAGACTCCAATATAGCAGTATAATATAATGTACACCATCTGTGAGTTATGCCTTTATGAGCTCCATTAATAGCTAAAGAGCAGAGTATAAGACACACTGTGTGTAAATTATGCCTATGTGAACTTGAATGGATGTTGTTTATAAGGTATACAGCTTTTTCTGCTGTTTTTCTCTGAGGGATAGTTCACCTAAAAATGAAAGTTATATCATTATTTACTCACCCTCATATCATCCTAGATGTGTAGGACTTTCTTCTGCTGGACACAAAGATTTTTAGAACAATATGTCAGCTCTGTAGGTCCTCACAATACAGGTGAATGGTGACCAGAACTTTAAAGGTCCAAAAGGGACATAAAGGCAGCATAAAAGTAATCCATATGACTCCAGTGGTTAAATTCATGACTTCAGAAGCAATATAGGTGTATGTGAGAAACAGATCAATACATAAGCCCTTTTATACTGATAATCTACACTTTCACTTCCACATTCTGTTGTGGAAGTGATTTCCACATTCAGCCACCAGCTGGTTTGGGCTGGTCAGTGGTGGAAATTTATAGTAAAAAAGGACTTAAAAATCAATCTGTTTCTAACCCTCACCTATCATATCGCTTCCGAAGACATGGATTTAACCTCTGAAGTCATATGGATTACTTTCATGCTGCCTATATGTGCTTTTTTTACCTTCAGAGTTCTGGTCACCATTCACTTGCATTGTATGGACCAACAGTCAAGTCATTTTTATTTCACAACACACATCGTTTCAAAGCAGCTTTACAGAAAATCATGCATTAACAGAAAATGAAACTTTAATATCTACACACTCTTAGAGTCATCATTGTGTAGTTTGATAAATATGATTGTAAATTGTGTATAAAAATGTATAAATAATCATTGTATTTAGAACCCCAGTGAGCAAGCCGAAGGCAACTGTGGCAAGGAACACAAATCTCCATAAAATGTTGGTTAATGGAGAAAAATAACCTTGGGAGAAACCAGGCTCGCTGTGGGAACCAGTTCAAGTCATGGTTTAAAAATAGTAAACTAAGTAAGTGTTAAGGGCCAGTGTCTAAACAAAGATTTTGTATGAACTGTAAGATTGATGACTAAAGTCTTTGAAGTCCATCCTGGATTAACTGTAGAAGTTCACATAGATGCATTGTCTTTTGTTAGTTGGCCGATGAAGGCTTTTATTGGCAATTAATTGATAGTCTATTTATTCCATTTCAAGAGTATAGTCCATCATTAGACCAAGGTGATGCAGGCAGAGATCTGTGAGGTGCATCACAGTTCAACCAGCAGTACATTTCGGTGAGGTCTATCATAAATCCAAGGTTCAGGCAATGGCATATGAAGTATCCCATGTCCTATGGTTGGAGTTGGCATCAGTTCATCCCTGAAATCCATCGTTATAGACTGAAGTGATGTCTGGCTGGCACTGGCTGCATTTAGCCGTCATCTCTCAGAGACACGTAACAGTGGAGTCTGACACCAAGCAGGAACGGAGCTGGATCTGGCCGGCTCTGGTAACCTCAGGAGATGAATCCCGAGGTTGAGACAGGGAAACAAATAGAATAATATTAGCGTAGATGCCATTCCATTTTTTGCAGTTACAGATCATGATAAATATTTCTGGTTCCGGCAGACCTAACTAAAGCAGCCTAATTGTGAGTTGATGGATAAATTAGGTGTATGCCTGGCTAAAGAGATGAGTCTTTATTCTAGACTTAAACTGAGTGAGTGTGTCTACATCCTGAACATTGTTAGGGAGACTATTCCATAGATTAGGAGCCAAATAGGAAAAGGATCTACCTCCTTTTGTGGATTTTAACAGGCCAGAATTTAGTGATTGTAATGAACGTGATGGAATATACCATGGTAGAAGGTCACTTAAGTACTGCGGAGCTAGACCATTCAAAGCTTTGTACGTAGTGAACAACATTTTTTAATATGAAATTTAACAGGTAGCCAATGTAACAATGATAAAATGGGGCTTATATGATCATATTTCTTGGTTCTAGTCAGCACTCTGGCTGCTGCATTTTTAACCAATTGAAGTTTATTTATTGAACTTGCAGGACATCCTCCCAGTAATGCATTACAATAAGCTAATCTTGAGGTCATGAACGCATTCATTTTTCGGCAACAGAGAGCATGTGTCCTAACTTAGCAATATTTATATAGCCTTATTAACAATATTAAAAAGGTGGAAGAATGCAGTTCTACAAACATTGGAAATTAGATTTTCAAAGGACAGATTGGTATCAAATATAACACCTAAATTCTTTGCTTTAGAGGACGATGTAACAGTACATCCATCGAGACTCAAATTATACATTAGCGGCTTATTTTCAGAGGTGTTTGGTCCAATAATTAGTACCTCCTGTTTGTTGGAATTGAGAAGAAGGAAATTTCTGGCCATCCAATCATTGATTTAATTAATTTGGAGAATTGTGAAATTTTGTTGAGTTTCAAAGTTGGGTATTGTCGTCATAACAGTGGAAACTTATTCCACGTTTCCTGATAAAATATACCAGGGGAAGCATATATAAGGAGAAAAGCAGAGGCCCTAAAATTGATCCCTGTGGCACTCCATACTTAACTTTTGTTTGATTTGACAATTCCTCGTTTACACAGACAAAGTGGTAGCGATCTGCTAAATAGGACCTAAACCATGCTAATGCAAGTCCACAAAGCCAACATAATTCTCAAGCCTATTCAAGAGAGTGTCATGATCTATGGTGTTAAAAGCAGCACTAAGATCTAAAAGCACTAGAAGAGAAATGCAGCTGCGGTCAGATAATAAGACCAAGTCATTTGTAACTCTGATGAGTGCAGTCTCTGTACTGTGATGGGGCCAAAATCCTGACTGAAATTGTTCATATATACTATTTCTCTGTAGAAATGAACATACAGTAGTTGGGTGGACACTACTTTTCTAGTATTTTTGACATAAATGGTAGATTTGAAATCAGCCTATAATTATAATTTAAAGTTTCTTGGGACATGTCCTAAGGATAGCGAGGCGTTAATAATATTAAGAAGAGGTTCTGAGATTACAGGGAATATCTCTTTTAAGAGCTTAGTTAGTATTGGAACTAACATACATGTTGTGGCTTTTGATGTTTCGATAAGTTTTGTTAGCTCTTCATGAACTATGATGGCGAAGGATTGAAGTTGCCCGTGAGGAAAATTATGAGACACTGTTTACTGTGGTACTGTGACAGACGATTGCATAATTCAAATTTTATTTCTGATGATTTAAATTTTATCAGTAAAGAAATTCATGAAGTCATTACTCTTGTGCTGCGATGGAATATCTGGTTCAGTCGAGGCTTTATTCCTACCCAATTTCGGCACAGTACTGAATAAACATCTAGGATTGTTGTGGTTATTTTCTGTGAGTTTGCTCAAATATGCTGACCTGGCAGCTTTTAGTGCCTGTCTGTAGCTACAGACACTATCCTTCCATGCACCGTGATATACCTCTAATTTTGTATTCTTCCACTTGCGCTCCATTTTCCGAGCTGCTCTCTTGAGAGTATGAGTGTGATCATTGTACAATGGTGCAGGGCTTTTTTCTAGAATTTTCTTTAATCGAAGGGGGGCGACACAATCAAGAGTGCTAGAGAAGATTGTATTTATATTTTTTGTTATTCAAGTTTGTCTAGACTTTTTGGCGTACTGAGTATATGAGATACATCTGGATGATTATTAGTGAAACTATCTTTAGTAGTCGAAAGAATAGTTCTACCTGAATGATAGCGTGGTGTAGATTGAGTAACATTAGCTGATCGCAGCATACAAGAGACGAGGTAATGATCTGAGATGTCATTGCTCTGTGGCAGAATTTCTATAGTATCAACATCAACTCCATATGCCAGAGCATATTACTGTATATGACATCGTTTTTGCAAGTTCACACCCCTCTTTAACATTATCTCTAGTGATCTCCGACTGGCGAATCTGGACATCTTTAGTGCCGAAATGAATAACAATTTTAGAAAATCAACGTTTAGAATTTACCAGCAGGGCCACATTTACGCATGGGCTTATAAGGGCTGAACCCAGGGGCCTACAACTTCCATGAGGCCCAGCAGGAGGAGCACATTTAAACGCTTTCAACAGCATGAAGGGGGCCGCAGCAGACCAGCGAGCCCATGGGCCCAGAGGTACCTTAAAGCACCCCTGTTAGCCAGCACTTGTAAATTTGATCTCATGTCAGATGCCCAAGCCCCCAAAATGCATATAACAATAGTGGCTGGAGTCTCTATTTCCATGTTGCTCGCTGTTCTACCTGCATCCAGAACAGTACCTGTCGGCTTCTCTTTCTCACTGACCTCCACTAGCGTTCGGATGAGTGTCTCTAACTCATTAACCTTCTCCGTCAGCATGACTAATTCCTTACATTTTATCACATGTAAACCCCTCACTGCTGATGGAAGAAGCTATAGTAAACTTGTGACATGCAATGCAGGAAGCAATAACATGAGCGGATGCCATGACTTAACGCAATTGTTTGTTGTTGTTGTTGTTATGGTTGTTCTTGAGCAGTGAGGGTTTGAGATCAATGTGAATCCCTCACACAAATGTTTGCTGTTGTTGTGGAGGTTCCTGATCAGCAGATGTTTGTGATTGATGCAATAATCCACGTAAAACACAGAGAAAACTAATGCACACAGTCAAAATGCGAGATGCAGACAAGCAGAAAAAAAGAAAAGGAAAAAAACGGGTGCGCACGGTAATAGATGAAACAGTAGAAAAGCGTGAAAAAAACGAAGCATGTGGTAAAATGGCAAAGGATAAAATGATGAGCGTAGATGAATAAGCAATGCTAAGCAGGCTAGCAAGCTACAAACAAACAGGGCTGAGATATTCTTCTAAAAATCTTCATTTGTGTTCAGCAGAAGATAGAAAGTCATACACATCTGGAACAGCATGAGGGTGTGTAAATGATGAGAGAATTTTCATTTTTGGGTGAACAATACCTTTAAAACTGTCTCTAGACTTGTAAAATGCCTAACTACAACACCTAATTATTTTAAAAACTGTGATGAAATAAAGCTGTGTCTTTCTTAAGCACTGCCTCTGCGGATTTTCTCAATGTCACCATTTCACTGATATTAAAAATGAGCAAAACTTCAAATCAATTAACTGCAATCTTTTTTTTTTTTTTTTTAACTACGCTTCAACTCGAGTTCAGTGCTTCGAAAATCACTTTCAGGAGCGTGTGAAGGGCTGGCCGAGGGCGTTGCCACAACGAACGCTTTCCTTTTGATTGACAAATAGAGAAGCCAATAGTATTCCTAGATCTATACGAGTTGACCAATCTAATCAGTTGTGGGAGGGAGTTTAAAATTCCCGGTCATTGAGCCGCTGCTTTCAGTTGTTCGAGCTCTGCAACGACAACTTTACCAAACATGTACTCTTGAAATTAGAAGAGGTGTCGTTTAATTTACTTCATATATTTGAGGTTTATTTTCGTTGACGTTTTAAATGCAGGTTTTTAACCGTACAGCTCGTGCCTGCCTAACGCTTTTCCACCAATAACGGGTATGTTGCTGCTAGCTTGCTAGTTATGGACTGAGATACATCTATCATAACACATCATTCACTTTTTCACACGCATTTATCATCCTCTGTGGGCTAATGTTCCTCTGTAGTCTTCAAAACCATCATATCTGATTTCATATCTAATTATTTTAAATCGTTATTATGCGATTAGCCCTGCGCTGTCAGTCATCTGGCAAATCTTTTAAGGTTAGCAAGGTAACAAAAGTCATCCATCGGTTTACCAGCTGAGTTGTTTAGTAGTTTGGTTCTTCTATCGGATACTGAGTCATGAATAAATGAGGTTTCAACCTCTATCCAGCACTGATACAAGGACATTTCAGTGAAGTGTAAAGAAATATCAGTATCATTCATTGAAATGGTTCCTGACCCAAATCCTTGCTCTGCCATACCGGTATAGCAGTTGTCATTTGTAACGGACAGCTCGAAGTGTATTTGACATGGACAACACCAACAATAGCTGGATTTATGAAGTCGGACTGTCTTGTTTAAATGACTATTGATGATACAATAAGACCGTATGATTACACTCTATGTAATGTTCTGCAATATTTGTATTTGTGCACATCTATCTATCTATCTATAAGCCAGTTTTTATTATTATTATTATTATTAATATTATTATTTTTTTATCAGCCACCTTAAGTCTTTTAATTTAGAAACCTCTCATATTTCGTTGACCTGACAAATTGTTCTTCAATCAGTATAAACTGCATATTATTGAACCCTGTGCAACAATGATTCCCTATAGGCTGTCAGACGAAATGGAGGTTGGCAGAGCAGTGCAGGATGAATTGAAATTTCGGGGGGCTGAATTTGCTGTCAAGGTCGAACTGGCTGAGAGGTTACTTATTGTAGAGATTTCAGATGTGGTTACAGCGGACCAATGGAGAGGAGAGTTTGATCCTGCTTGTAAGTTGTGCTTTTGAAACTAAATATTCAGTCTGTTATTACCTTAAATATTGCTTTCCATTGTTTTTTCTAAACTACCTTTTGTATTTTTGTTTTCTTATAAAATTAGATATTGAAGACTTGACCCGGAAAACTGGGAATTTTAAACAGTTTCCAGTATTCTGCAGCATGTTAGAGTCTGCAGTCAACAAGGTAGGTCTGAAGGGCTTCCAGTTCCCTGTCATCATTTACTCACCCTCATGTTGTTCCAAAGTCTTTTGACTGTCTTTCTGTCATAGGGAATTTAGGCAGTATGCTAGTCTCTGTCACTTCACTTTCATTGTATCTTTTTTCCATTCAATCAACTATTCATTTAATTTGAGCTTATTTGACAACATAATTGATAAAGAGTGTTAATTAATTCATAATTTTTTACGATGTTATTAGTATTCACGTTGGTATGAAAAATTTTTTGATTGTCTTTTGCAGTCCAGTGAATCTGTGACCCTTGACCTCTTGACCTACTCAGACCTTGAGCTTCTACGGAACAGAAAGGCGGGTGTCGTTGGCCGACCTCGTCCTCAGCCACAGTCCCCTGCTCTCAGTGCTAAGAGATACCTCATCCTCATCTACACTGTGGAATTTGACAGGTATGTGTGGCTTTGATTACTGTTTGTTGTGATCTCTCTTAAAAGCGTTTTTAAAGGATTTAATTTTTTTTTGTGTAGGATACACTATCCTCTTCCACTTCCATATCTTGGAAAACCTGATCCAGCAGAGCTTCAGAAAGAGATTCGAGCTCTGAGAGCTGAGCTGAAAGCTCTGGGACTGAGAGGAGACCACAAAGTGTCAGACCAGGAGACACGCAGGCTACGCGCAGAGTCAGTTCTTTCTTTTGTGAAATGTTAAAGTTGTTTTCACAAGAAACTCATTTTGAGTTTCAATGCTTTGAATTTAATTTATCACATAGAAAAGGTTTACATTTTTAATTCAGAAAAATTTGAGAATCGGATAAGGAACTGTACATATAGTGGGGTTCAAAAGTCTTGAGTCCACATTGAAAATCTGGGGCTCAAAATGTAATTTAAACCTGGAAGTAAGCAGAGTTGTCAAAAGGTAAAATTAATAAAATATAAAATGAACAAGAAATATTTAAGATTCTATATTTAAGTAGCACAAACTTGTGGGGCTCATAAAGCAAAAGGGAGACATACCAAATACTAAGAAATTGTGAAATTCATGTTATTTATTACTAATAAATACATTTATAGAAATAAATAAAGCTTTTTTATTATTATTAAGCTCTCAATTTAATGAAAAATGCAAAAAAAGACACATTTTCACTAATGGTCTCAGACTTTTGAAGCTCACTCAGCCCTTTTCCACTGACATGGTTCGGGGGTACCTGGGCCGGTGCGAATTCTGGAACTGTTCCGAGCATTTCCACCGCAGAAAAGGCCGTTCCGGGGCCAAAAACCTGGTTCGACACCGGCCCCAAAAGCTTACTGGTCTCCACGCAGGAACCGATTACGTCAGGTCCAGGGGGTGTAAGGCGGGATAATATTTCGTCAACAGGTAAAGTTTTCCCAAACAACAACTTTAGCTACCATCTGCAGCATAGAGTACTTGTTCACTCTATAAAAACAAAAATAAAAAAAAACATAAAATTATCAGACATCAAAAGCGTTCAGGAAACGAACATTCTGCTTGCGATATGGTCTTTACAGAGATCTGAGATAAACTAGAGAGATCAGAAAGGAAAAAAAATATTCTACAAGAACGAAGATACAGCACAAAATGATGCATGCCAGCTGCAGTCAGACAATTGATCAAATCATACACAAATTGAAAAACACTTAAGGGAGTACAGGGACCATAAGAAGGACCAAAGCATAAGCGGCAGTGGACAGAGCAACAATGTTTTGGACTCGGACACCAAACAGCCTGTTATCTAACTGGGGCATTGAATTCAAACAGTCATGCTCAAGATAAACACAGAATCGCTGGTGTCCTCTGCAGTTGATCTCAGCAAGTTAATATATTTGCCAACTTTGTTAGCTTTCCTAACACTGTTGTAATATTATTTTGTGCATTGTTTTGTTCTGTAAAGGGATTTTCGACCAGCTACTCACTAAGTTAGGAGGATTGTGGCTGTCTGTTAAGTAAACCAATGGGATTCTCAATCAAGACGTAAACATAATATTATATGCTATGGCAAAAATCTAAATATACTGTAACTATCTGCTACACCAATGTTTATAACTGTTCCACTGTTACAGTTTACAGAACTTAGCAAGTTAAGCCGTAGTTCATACAAAGTAATGTAATTACATTGCATGTCGTCTTTAACATAGATGTCGTCTCTGACAGTCTTGTTGAGCAATGTGATAATGTTGGATTGCATTACTCCATATGTTTAAATATGTCCTCAAAAACAAGAGTAAAAGCTGTATACAAACACTGTGATGCACCGTGTTTGTTAAACTACCACGTAGCCTGTTATGTCATTGTTCGGTTCTCAAGAAAAGTGCAGCTGATTTATGATAGGCTCCATATTGCCCCAGCCTTGAACCATGTGAAGCACAGGCTCGGCATGAGAACCATCGCCATTTTGGCGTAAAAGGGCTAATTGTGTGTTGCCTTGATGTTCTATAAATTAGACCTGCGGTATTCTTTGATAATGTCAAAAAATATACATTGAACCTACAAAATTTTGAATGTTAAATGGGAGATGTTGTATTTTGAAGTATTTTACATCATGTTTTTAAATGCTCCTCATCAGATTGGCTTTGGTGAGAGATGAAAAGGAGGCCTTGGCCAAGGCTCTGGATCGTCTGCAGATGGGAGGTGCCGGTTCCACACCTGGGGCTCGTGGGCTCAGAGAGGCAGTCCACAGCCTGGAGGAACAGCTGCTGAAGGAAAGGGCAAAAAGCCAACGTTCAGCTAGCAAGAGGGGCCAGGAACAGCGCCTCCTATTGGAACAGGTGTGTCCAAGCCAATTATTGTTAAATGGTCATTAGATGGACAGACTGCTCTAGACAAGCTGTTGGCAATGGAAGATAGTCATGCATGAAATGGGTAGTATGTACCTTATTGTAACCACCTCTCAAATTCACTCTCATTGGTAGCTGGAGGAGCTCAGGGCTTCAGAGCGAGCTCTTCGGGTACGTGTTAAAAGTTTGACCACTGAGTTGGCCTTGCTACGTCGTGGGTAAGTAAAACAGATCGCCATCTTTGTTCTTTTTTTGCACAATTGGAAGCAATTCCTCTTTGCACTTCAACCTTGTGTATTGGTAAGCCTTAATGTTCTACTTTCCTCCATTTTGACAGTCGGACGACTCTGGCCATGTCTGGCCGAAGTGGACTCCGAGGTGATGGAGAGGTTCATCGGTCTTTATCCAGAGAGCGCAGTTTGACCCGTGTAGGGGTGAGAGCTCGCTCGGGCTCAAGGGAGAGGATGGAGGATAGGAGCAGGAGATCAGAGGAGAGAGTGAGGAGGGCAGATTCTTCAGGGTCTCGGAACTACATCTCAAGACCCTCACCGTCTCCAACAGGTAAGTGCTTGTAAGAACAGGATGTATTATTTTAGGTCATGAAAAAGTCAGGATATGAACCCCTGGTTTCAGTCTTGCAGCTGATGTGTGACATTTTTTCGATTTTAAAATTCTTTCTTGTATCCCAGACAGGACTATCTATTTGTAATCAATGAAAGTCGGGGGATTTTTCTATAATCAGTTTGAAAACAGCGATTATTTTTGAAATTCCGTTAGGTGACTTAAGTGTTACAGGAATTATACACTTCAGCTTCTACAAATTTAAAATAATTCTTGTTGACAGGGTCACGGGTGCCTCGGTTTGATCCTACGGCTTACATACAGGACAGACAACGGCGCCAAAAAGACGCAGAGCTGAAAAAGTAAGAGCCTTTCACCTTTTCAAGTGTTTTCTTGGTGCATATTCAGTGTATTTTCTGAGGTTTTTTGTTTTTATTGGTTATCTCTTTGTCTACAAGCATTGCCCTCTCTGTGAGCAGAAATACAGTTTACTTTGTAAGGTGTGAACTATAAGCTCTCTTTGCCACTTGCACGATTCCATTATTTTCAAATAATTTATTATCAGTCATGAATTTGGCACCTCTGTTTAAGGCCTGGTGCTAAAAGCCTGACTGAGGTTTGGCTATTATAATATATCTGTAGGCAACTAGCCTGTTTCCTAACTTCACAGACATGTATGAGGTTTGCTTTTGTTTCCAACAGTCAGAGGAAGATTAGAAGGGACATGTTGGCCTCACCATCTCTGATGGAAAGAGGGCGTTCACGGTCCAGAGAGCTTGTTCCTCAGCTGATGAGAGGAGGAAGTGCTGGCAGGGGGAGGAGTGTGTCTGTGGAAAGCAGGAGTCGATGCTCTTCCGAAGGATCTGTAGCCGAGTTTGAAGAGCTTGCTAAGCCTTTAAATAGCAGGCAAGTTTTTCAATGAAATATGTTGCTTATCCAAGGAATTGCATGTTAGTCAGTTGTTTAAATATGTAATGTCAGCTGACTTATGATTTGATAATCAGTTCAAACTGTTGTCAAATAACCAGTTTAAAGGGCTATGTTCTAGACCTTTGTACGTTTTATATATTTATTTAAGAAGAATTTATTAAATAAGTGTTATTCAAGGTTTCTAGCACACACAATTTTGTTTTTGTTTTTTTTATTAAATAGGCCTATTGTTTTTTGCTACTGTACCTTTAAGATATCTAAATGATGTAAAATTAATTACAAAACCCCCGCCAAGTTCTTGAATACTGAGTTCAGTAGAGTTGGTATGTATTAAATGTCATTATGCCTATAGTCTATAATGATCTGGAGTTCTTTTATAATGTTTGCTGGGTTTTTTTTTTTTTTTTTTTTTTTTTTTCTTTGCAGGGGAAGGAAACTGGTGAATAATTGTCCTGCTGGGGTGAGTAGCAATGTGGAGTGTTTAGTAAGGTTAAAATAATTTTAATGGAAAAACCTATTTCTCAGCATATGTCAGAATTGTGACAGTATTGGACCTCAGATAATTATTTGGAATCTCAGCTGAACTGTGCTTTTCCTTCTAGACCAGAGGAAGACACTTAAACAAAAAACCAATGTGCAGCACTCCAGCACAAAGGATGAGAGCTGCAGGTACCCCATAATGTCCCCTGTTTTTACCTATATGCATTATAATAACAAATAGAGTATATGAAAATGTAAATTTGAGCTAGACATATTTTTCTTCCATAGACACATCTATTGACACAGGTGCTGACCTGTCAGAGATTGACGCTCGACTCCAGGCCCTTCAGGACTACATGCGGGACCTTGACACTGGGCACTGACTCTTCTGAGTGGATTCAGATGTCGATTTAGGCATATTGCACAAGTTAATATTGCGACTGAATAACATGGACAGTCATTACTTGTACAACATAATTCAAACTCTGTGTACAGATGTACAGTATCTGTAACATGTAGCCATTTTTACTAATGAAAACAGACCAACACTCTCATGCCATTTTTTTTTTTTTTTATCCCTAATGTACAGTAACTTAGGCTAGACTTATGAAATGCAATTATGTTGGTTTTGGGGAGGGGGCTCTTTAGACTGTTGCCATATCAGACTTGAAGTAAACCAGAAGTGTCCAAAAGTATGACCTCAGGATTTATTTATTTTTTAATCTATATTCCTGTGTATTTTATGAAATAGTGTTTGTTCACCATTTTTTTTTATTATTATTTTTTTTATATATATATATATATATATATATATATATATATATATATATATATACATGATTAGTGTGTATGTTTTATGTCTGTTATAGCTGATCTTCCATTTTTATGCTTTATGAGATTCTGAAAAACAGTTTTTTTATAAAGGATTTTGCTCTTCATGTCTATTCTTGATAGTCATTCCTATTTAACCTCTGTAATTACACTCCCTATCATGGTGCATAAATTAATGTCATATACTATAATTTTATTGCACACATTTTTAGTCCATGTAGCTCAACTGGTAGAGCATAGTAACAGCGACACGAAGGTATTGGGTTTGATTCCCTTGGGACACATACTAATAAAATGTATACCTTGAGCACACTGTAAGTTGCTTTTGATAAGAGCATTTGCCAGATTTTTTATGATGCAGAATATTTTGGCTGCATCTAATATGCATGCTACCATTTAATTTGTGATATTTTTTTGTAGCCAAGTGGAGAAATTTCATGTAATTTAACTCGTCATAAATTGGATGTGGCCCCTTTAAGACCGGAGTTTTGAGACACCTGCTTTCCAGCACTCTCTTGTGTTAGAGACGTGAGAAGATACGTAGTCCAAAAGAGCTCTCGGTTTTGTTGATCCTTTGAGATTTCTTTGGGATTCATATGGGTTGCGTGTGGAGTTTGACCACATTTTGGCATACATGCAATGACTGGCCTGTATCGTATTTCATTGTACCTAATTTCAGTTCCGTATTTCATTGTTGTATTTCTGTTTTTTTTGTAATTCATTTTTGTATACGGCCCCATCGACCACTGTTTTTTATTTTATTTTTTATAAACAGCCGTCAGAATAAAACCCTCCCAAAATATTTTTGTATCCCGTGTTGTTTCTTTACAACTATCGGCAAACATTTATTTTTTTTTTATTTTTTTTTTGCTACTTTCACATTCAGCCAACAACTGGTTGGGGTAGGTCAAAGGTAGAGATTTATAGTAAAAAAGGACTTAAATATTGATCTGTTTCTCACCCACACCTATCATATTGCTTCAGATGATTTCATGGATTTAACAACTGGAGTCATTTGGATTACTTTATGCTGCCTTTATGTGCTTTCTGGACCTTCTGAGTTCTGGTCACCATTCACTTGCATTGTGAGGACCAACAGAGCTGAAATATTCTTCTAAATATCTTTTTTTGTGTGTGTGTGTGTTCTGCAGAAGAAAGAAAGTCACACATATCTGGGATGGCATGAGGGTGAGTAAATGAGAGAATTTTCATTTTTTGGGTGAACTATTCCTTTAAATACTTCTTGATAAAAAAACAAAAACATTTGCATATATTTATGTTTATCTGTAAATGGTCAAATCTGCTATGATGTAATTAAAAGCATATAAAGGTTTGGAACAACAGTCGGGTAAGTACATTTTCATTTTTGGGTGAACTATCCTGCAAGTGCCTTATCCATATGATGAAACAGCTGCCAACCTCAATTTTCCAGCACATGGACATTGTAATTGAAAATGCATTTTAAAAAGCATGTTAAAGGGATCCGTCTGTTTTTACATCCTTTACTTAAAGGTGCACTCAGTAATTTTTTTCCCCTTTAAAAAAGTTTTACTCCTAAAGTAATGAACTGTAAATTTAAGAAATCTGTATAAAATCATGACGACTCACATGAGATGAGGACTCTAGTCATATCAGTAAACTTATAAAAGCTGTTTATTCTACATTGGGCAGGGGTGCCCTCACGGAGGCTTCCATTTTAGAATCACATGACCAGCTGAATACTACTTCATCTCAGTAACAGTCTGGACACTTTCACTCTTGGATTAAATGAATCATGGCCGATTTTGAATAGTGAATTTCTACAATGGCATCTGTAACTGAAAACTATTGATTGTGAATGATGCTGCATCCACATAACTAGGAGTCGCTGTAAGTCCAAGATAACAATCAAAATGTTACTGGGTGCCTCTTTAATTGACGCTTCGCTAATCTCCGCTTGTTATATGTTCATTTGGAAATGAAGGCTGACACAGTTTAATCCATAACATGCTCTTCTCCAGATTTATTTAAAGATTATTTCTAAAAAAGGAAAGAAGAAAAAAGGTCACAATTACAAATGACCCGGCAACAACGTGTTTTACATTGTTTTGATTATTTTGATAAAATGCCGCTTAAAAGTACTCAAACACACATTACTCCTATAGGCTCTCATTGGAAAATAGCAAACGCTTATCAGAGTAATGGCGGCAGGGCAACAGTTGCTAAAACAGGATTGGTCAGAAAGGCTTTTAAGGCGGGGCTTAGCGAAGGGTCAATTTTAATCGTTTGTCTTGTTACAGGATCCTGTTTTCCTTTAGGTGGCGCTATAAATCTATTTTGTTGGGTTTTGACCAGAGTATTTCCAACCTCTGTTGCTTTAAAGAAAAGTAGGCGGGGCGAAACTTGGTTGTGTGCACGCTGTAACCCAAGGAGCTTTTGCTGAGCATCAATGAATGCTTGCACACTGTAGTGGAAAGAAGCATGAGCTTTGTTGATGCGTTAATAATTGTGAGTTCTTTATAAATCTTTTTGTAACTTTGAACGATGTGATCACGAAAAAAAAAACCTCAACGTTGATGGTGGCACGTACCGCGCATTGTTTGTTTTCTGCAGCTGCGCATCAGACTCAAGGTGCGCCAGTACACAGCGTGAGCCAGTTAAGCGTTGCTTTGGCCCTAATCTGGATAGAACTATCGCCTCTCTTCTGGCGATCTTATTGATCTCATAGATCAGAGGCAGCGTGATGACTAAAACGCCCGATACTCCAGCACCCTGTCCGTGTATGGATGAAATCCTCCCAGAGGAGCCCGTGGAGCAGCTCTCCAGACGCTCTCCTGCTCATGGCGGCGGTCGTGTGCCTGTTCCAGAACTGGTTGTGACATGTGAGCCTTGTGTCAGCCAGTGTGACCAGAGCCCCCACGGACCATGCTCGGGCTCTCATCCCGACGACGAGTCTATCTGCTCGGACAGTGGTCTCAGCGGCTCTCCCGCCTCCCTTGCGTTGCGAAAGCTCTCCAACACGTCCTCCACCGGCCTCTCGCCAGCGTCGTCTTTTGAAGAATGCGACGAGGATTTTATGGGATACAGTGACTATCAAGCACTGACGCGAGACGGTGGCGTGTGTCCATGTGAACCGTTCACGGTAAGAATCAAATGTAGTGTTTGTCTGCAAACACGTTTATTTGGTCTGTTCGCACTGGTTTTGGACACTTAAAAAAATGCCACAATTTCCACTAAAATATCAGTTCATGAATCATAAATTAAGCAGTATCACACGAGCAAGAATGCTGTTGTTCTGCAATCACGGCCATGCTGATATATGGAACAACAGCACGATTGCGAGTGTGATATTGGTTTTATAAAACAGTTCAACCAACAATTAAATGGTGTCATGGTATATACAGTTGTGCTCAAAAGTTTGCATACCCTGGCAGAAATTGTGAAATTTTGGCATTGATTTTGAAAATATGACTGATCATGCAAATAAACTGTCTTTTATTTAAGGATAGTGATACTATGAAGCCATTTATTATCACATAGTTGTTTGGCTCCTTTTTAAATCATAATGATAACAGAAATCACCCAAATGGCCCTGATCAAAAGTTTACATACCCTTGAATGTTTGGCCTTATTACAGACACACAGAGTGACACACGCAGGTTTAAATGGCAATTAAAGGTTAATTTCCCACACCTGTGGCTTTTAAAATTGCAATTAGTGTCTGTGTATAAGTAGTCAGTGAGTTTGTTAGCTCTCACGTAGATGCACTGAGCAGGCTAGATACTGAGCCATGGGGAGCAGAAAAGAACTGTCAAAAGACCTGCATAACAAGGTAATGGAACTTTATAAAGATGGAAAAGGATATAAAAAGATATCCAAAGCCTTGAAAATGCCAGTCAGTACTGTTCAATCACTTATTAAGAAGTGAAAAATTCGGGGACCAGAACTAACTGTTGCATAATGTGATATGCTTCAAAAAGTTAAATAGCTCTCAGAACCTTTTTATAATTGAACCCTTTAAAGTACTGTATTTATACAATAGTACTGAATGATTACCATATTCATGTGCCAAAGAATTCCTTGGTACTACCATAATACTGTAACTGTAGTATATTTTTGTGAAACGGATAGTTACCATCAGTGGTGGGCCGTGCATTAAAAGTCTAGGCCTTCAGTGTGATTCATGCCATTAAGAAAACACAGTTTCACAATGAAGAAGACACCCTATGCCTTTGGGCATCATACATTATGTCGCAACTAACTAGTAATACCAATTGACATTTTAAAAACACATCCACGCACGAAAGCCAGAACTTGAAACAACACTTAATGCTCAAACAAGCCTAATTTAAACTGCAGCATGACTGTTTTGTGAAATGAATGTCTCCCGAACAGACATTCAAAAATCTTAATTTTTCATATGAATCAACCGAGGTATTGATATTCCTACTTGATATCTCTGACCATAAATGCATTCCATTCCCCGATATTCGGAACTGCGATGCTCCCGTTAGCTTAGCAGGGGTTTGACTCTCATTAGAGATGTCTCCTAGCAACCCAACTGATAAACAATGCTGCAGCATTAGCATTAGTGCTTCAGGTGTTCGATTATCAAAAGAGATTATAATGTTTTATACACCTGTTTCTGCAGGCGTTTGTTAAACAAGCTTTAATATCATGTAATGTGGAAACAAACTCATTTATCGATATTACTTAATAAAGTGAATGTTTATCACTTACTTTGTATATCTCCCTGAGTGTCGACATGTTTGTGTGACATCATGCCCCTGCATCTCGGCGAAATCGGAGTTGAGAATTTCTGCACGAGCCTACAAGTTGTAATTCTGACTTCAAGATGCATTCCATTGCACTTTTCCTAGTAGGAAGATGTAAAATCTGACTTTCCGAGTTGAATGGAACGCAGCACTACTTTTCAAAACTTGATCCGACACTGAATGCTCAAGCAGCCTAATTTACACTTAGAAAACTCCTGATGTTGCTATAACAATGCAAAAAGCACTTACCAATTTACTTGAAGTGAAAATCAGTCCTCCTTTCATGATTAATAAATTAAGCAATCACACGATCATGCAGAACATCTCAGGTTTGTAAATCCATAAGGATGTCTTTCTCAATGGCAATAGCGGCAGTAATGGCAGTCGACTCGTCAGCAAGATCTTGCGCTCTTCGCTTTCAAATTACGTCACTTAAAGCGTGATTGTGTCACTCAAGGCCAGCTAGAAGGCCTCGACCGGGACATATCCTAAAGATCACACCCACCAAGAACAAATAAATCAATCTGATTGGCTGCTGAATCTGACAATCTGACTTTAGATGCGCATTCATTTGCACTGTTAAGGGATTCGGTGGAAATTCTGAAGGCCTGACGGGGTGGAGCTCAGACTCACGTGCTGCTTTGGGCATGTGATTTGTGAAACAGTTGTCACACTTTGTTTGTAAGCATCAAGGAATAAATTCTGACTGGATAAACTTTTCATTTTTCTCTGTTTGTTTGTAGATTAATTAAGAGTGGAAAGCGATTAAAAATACATAGGCAAAAAGGTGATTGATAATGAAAGGATGAAAAATATTTATTTATTTGGCATGTTAGGCCAAGGCTTTGCTGGCCCTGAGAATTTGCCACTGGTTACCATGGTACATTTTTGGAGGGATAACAGGATATTGCTTGCAAATGCACTGCATAAATGTAAATTTGTGAACAGGTGTATGCTGCAAGTCAGAAATATGCAGTTGTTGAGTAACATTCTTGTGATATCTGATTAACATTTACCATAAGGTAATGAGATCTGTGTTGTGTAGTCTCCATGGGTTACCAGTATTGATCTAAAGAGATAAATAGTCTTCACATATTTTTTTAATAGTGAAAGACCAATGTATCGGTCCGGCCGATTAATCGGCCGTCATCTGGCCATTCTTCAAGCAATGGTCAATAACCATGTTTGCTTGGCCGATTTTTTTTTTTTCTTTTTCTCAGTTTTTTCTTTTCACGTTCATGCACATTTAAGTAAATATTGCATAAAATAAGTTTGTTTTACTTTTGAAATTTTGTGCACATCTGATTTGCTGTTGTTAATGCAGCTAGATTATAACGTGATTGCTCGTGACTTATTGAATTATAATATATGTGTCACTGTGCATTTCTTATAATATATTAATATAATATTAAAAATAAAAATATTTTAAAATATCTAAAAATCCTTTTAAAAAGATGCATTCACCTGAGAAGCAGCATAAGATATATAGACTTAATAATCGGTTAAGAGCTAATGTTTAATCGTTGCCGAATAATCATTAGATTAATCGATTATCAAAATAATTGTTAGTTGCAGCCCTACTGGAGATCATAGGCATTATAATTATATTTAAAGGAATATTCCGGGTTCAGTCCCCCAGCCACTGGGGGTTGCGTCAGGAAGGGCATCCAGTGTAAATCCTGTTCCAAGTCAAATATGCAGATCATGGATGATGTGGCGACCCCTAACGGCAGCAACCGAAAGAAGAAAGGAATATTCCAGGTTCAGTACAAGTTAAACTCAGTCGACAGCATTTGTAGCATAATGTTGATTACCACAAATATTAATTTTGACTTGCCCCTCCTTTTCTTAAAAAAAAACAAAAAAACAAGCAAAAATCTGTTTTACAGTGAGGCACTTAAAATAGATGGGGGCCAATTTTTGAACGTTAAAATCGGGTCTGATACCGCGCTCACGTACCTGTACTCATACTTGTAAAAATGCACGATACCAAAAACCTATACCATCTGACGTACGAATGTCATTACATAAACATTCAGCCCACAAATTAAAATCACGTTATGTCTTAGTAAGATTATTTAACAGGAAAAGCTGCGATTTAATGAGATAAATATATAGTTTACATGTCATTTAAATGTGAGCGCTTGTGAATATGTGGAGATAGTGTTGTGCTTACTCCAGCTGTTCATATCTTTTAAAGCTCCTCCTTGGCTCATACAGGGAAAATACCATCATGAGCATTGCACACTCTGTTTGTAGCAGATGACATTAAACGTGGTTTAATGATTACTTTGAGTCACGTAGCGACCGGCCTTTCCAGAGTGGGAAGCTGCCTTCATAATGTCAGTGCTCCTTGGTCAAAACAACACAAACACTTCAAAATAAAAGCTCTGTCAAAATTCTAGGTCAGTTTATTGGAAAAAAGTATGACAGAAATATATCACTACTGTAAAGTTATGTAATATTCACTGTAATACTACTATAATAATATGGCAGGGTATGAAATTAGTGGGTAATTTGCTCGTCATCTACCCGCAACTGTGGCAGTCAATCTGTAATAAGTCTCGGAGTGACAAATGACACAAAACGCCGTTAGACACAAATATGTGCATTTGAAGAAGCACACTTGATCATATTTTGGAAAACAGACGAAAGTGAAGGCGTTGATGCGCATCTCTGATTCGCTGTGTGTTTAGAGGTTTATTGGCGCTCGCACAGTGTACGCGTATGACGAGTTCTCACTATTTCTTCTCTGTCCGTAATCTGGGAACAATTTGCAGGAATATTGACTTCTGTGAGAAAGCTGAATATGATCTCAGACCATCTCAGGATGTAAGGACATTGGGATGACAGGTGAATTGTCATACGTATGTGTCATAATTCAGTAGCTACAACCTCAGAAATGGTTCTTGAACAAGAAGTTTCTCTTCTGTGCTTGTCTACTCTTTAGCCTCTATTGAATGTAACATTCCTCAACTCTATAGGACAGCTGTTAAATAGAACATCTGATTCACTTGCGTTTTTCACCAGACCTTTTTTTTTTTTTTTTTTACATAGACTACTAATCAAAAGAAATATTTTGCAACATTGCAGAAGCTCCATGAAGCCCAGAACGTCAGCCAAAGGAGAGTTGTCAGCTTAATTAAAGATTTGATCTTTGGGGAATAGCCAACACCTATGCAAAGCAGGAGGACTGAAAAGTGTCTAATAATAATGTTTATTGCATCATATCTCTTATTTTAACTTATTTATTTCTATGGCCATTTAATTTTTCATTGTATCAATATGACATATTAAGGTAAATTATTTATAATTAACTTAATAATTGTTCAAAAATGAATAGGCCTAGTTATTGTACCTGTAATAATGTAACTAAGTATTAAGCTAAATGTAAATGCACAAATATTGACTCATAACAGGTGTGGAAAGGTGCACATTTTATTATATTCATGATGAAATTAGGCACAGAATAGAGGTCCACTCTTTTTCACCAAGGTCCACTCATTTGGAGATTTCTGGCCTAGCCTCTGGTATCTAACATCTGTGATGCTCTGTTATGCAGCAATTTATTTGACAAAACATTACTCCAGTGTTGTATTTTGGATTGTGCTGTGAGGTTCATTATATAAGCACTTCAATTGATAAAAAAATAATACAATATTATGTTGAAAATTAATTGTTATATTTTAATTTGACTAACGTTTTATTGAATTAATTTATTTAAACACCTTTTTGATGATAACATTTAAATAAACTATTGATATGGAGTTCTAGAAAAAAAACCCAAAAAATAAAAAAACGGGTATCGGACTGTATCGGCGAGTACCAAAAATTAGGTATAGGTAGGCTACTAGTTCTCAAAAAAAATAAATAAATAAATAAATAAAAAATGGTATCAGGACATCTCTAGTTAAAATACTCACTTTTTCAAAATGATCGACAAAAGACAAACAATATGCATGTAAACATGATTTTAGTGTGACAAAATTACTTGCTAACCTTTTCTGTGTGAAGTAAAGTTATAGCCAATTTTACAACTTCATTGCCATGATGATATAATGTCAGCAAACCCTAAAATGATTGTAAAAATTAAGATTTAAACAACTTTACAGCTCAAATAATGCATTACTTTTAACAGAAGAATTAATGTTAGTGCTTTTAATTTATTTCTTAAGAAAAGGACGGACGAGTCTTTTTTTTTTTTTTTTTTTTTGTGGTAGTCAACATTATGCAACAAATGTTGTCGATTGAGCTTAACTTGTGTTGAATCCGGAATATACATTTAAGCTATAACTTCCCAAAAATTTCAGACAGTATGGAAAATGCTAATAAAAACAAAGGAGTTATTTGTAGATTCTGTTCACCCTGTGCTATATTGAAAGCACTACAACACATTATTTGATGTTTTACCATGTTAATTTTTTTAATTTTTTTGTACACCTTTCAATTCAGATAATTGCAACATGCTCCAAAAACATTGGCACAGTCGCACGTTTACCATTGTGTAAAATAATTTCTTCTAATAACAGTTATTAAGTGTTTGCACACTGAAGACATATGTTTGTTAAATTCAGCAAGCAGAATGTCTCCCCATTCATCCATTATGCAGGTCTTCAGCTGTACTGCTGTACCATTGTAAGGGGCCTTCGTTGATGTATTGTGTGATTCCTATAATGCACCACACATTCTCATTTGGAGACAAGTTAGGACAGCTGGCAGGCCAATCTAGCACCCACACACTCTGCTGACACAGCCATGCTCTTGAAATCCAGGCAGTATGTGGTCTGGCGTTGTCCTGCTGGGAAAACACGTCTTCAGACGTCACTGTCTTAAAAACCGTTCATCTGTAATGGATATATACACTCACCGAGCACTTTACTAGGTACAACTACATTTCTTTGTATTATCTAATCAGCCAGTCATGTGGCAGCAATGCAATGCATAAAATCAGGCAGATATGGGTCAGGAGCTTCAGTTAATGTTCAAATCAACCATCAGAATTGGGAAAAAAATGTGATGTCATTTATTTCCACCCTTGCAAGATTGTTGGTGCCAAACGGGCTTGTTTGAGTATTTCTGTAACTGCTGATCTCCTGGGACGCACATCAGTCTCTAGAGTTTACTCAGAATGATACCAAAAACAAAAAACATCCAGTGAGCAGCAGTTCTGTGGACAGAAACGCCTTGATGATGAGAGAGGTCAACGGAGAATGGCCAGACTGGTTTGAGAGGCCAGAAAGGCTATGGTAACTCATAGCCCTTTTCCACCGAAATGGCGGCGGTTCTCGTGCCAAGCCTGTGCTCCGCTGGTTCACGGCCGGGGCAATCTGGAGCCTGTCATAAACTGGCTGCGCTTTTCCACTGTCTTGAGAGCCGAATGATGATGTAACAGGCTACGTGGTAGTTTTAAGTGACTACCTTGCCTGCCCACAAACCAACATGGCGCGTCACAGTGTTTGTATGCAGCTTTTACTCTTGTTTTTTTAGGACATATTTAAACATACGGAGTAATGCAGTCCAAAGTTATTACGTTGCTCAACAAGATTGCTAAAGATGACAGGTAAAGTAATTATTTTATGTGAATTATGGCTAAACTTGCTAAGTTCTGTAAACTGTAATAGTGAAATTGTTATAACCATTGGTGTAGCAGATGATTATATTTGGATTTTTGCCATAGCATATAATATTATGTTTACATCTTAAATGAGAATCCCATCGGTTTACTCAACAGATAGCCGCAATCTTCCTAACTTAGTGAGTAGCTGATTGAAAATTCCCTTACTGATCAAAACAATGCACAAAATAAGATAACAGTGTAAGGAAAGCTGACAAAGTTGGCAAAGGTAATAACTTCCTGATATCAGCTGCAGAGGACACCAGCAGCGATTCTGTGTTTGTCTCAAGTGTGACTAACTGAATTCAATGTCCCAGTTAGATAGTTGGCTGGTCTACGTCCCAGTACAAATCATCATTGCTCCGTCCACTGCCGCTTTTGTTTAGGTCCTTCTTATGGTCCTTGCACTCCCTGAAGTGTTTTACAGTTTGTTGATGATTTGGTCAGTTGTCTGGTTTTATAACAGTATTACTGTAGTTTCTATATAGTAAACATGATTTTACTATATATTGTAACCATGACAGTAACCATGTTTATATTGTGATCTAAAAGCTTATACTTAAATGCTTGAATATAGTGTTGTAAACAAATATAAATTGCACATAGGTATGGTTTACAAAACTGAAATTTTAATTGATTTTTATTAAATACATGAATAGGACCATTTAGTTAAGAAAAGTTCACAAGTGGCCAGCTTATATGGGAACTTCAATACTATTTAAAAAGCATCTCAGACGGCACTGATAAAAGAAGTTATCTTAAATATAAGATAGTTTTGATCTTTTAAAATTTTTGGTCATTACATAATTCCCATACTTCCACTCGTACAGTAACCATGATTATATTGTGGTTACTATGATTTTACTACAAATGCCATGGTTAAACTATGTTTACCAAATAGATTAGTCTTTGGATTTGGCAGTAATCTTTTTTTTTTTTTTGTTTGTTTCTGAACAAAACAAATACCAGATCGTACCAAAACCGTGATACAAACCGAACCGTGAAAAATTCGAACTGATACACCCCTTATATATTCATGTACTGCCTTCCAGACACAGTCTTTTCCAGGGAGGTCCCTGAATTTTCCATCAGGACAATGTTAAACCACATATTACCCATAGCTGTGTCAGCAGAGAGTGCGGGTGCTAGATTGGACTGCCTGCAGTCCTGACCTGTCTCCAACTGAGAATGTGTGCCGCATTATATGAATATGGCAACGCACAATAAGGCAACGAAGGCCCAGTGCAATTGCGCAGCTAAAGATCTGCATAATGGATGAATGGGGGAAAATGCTGCTTGCTAAATTAAACAAATTTGTGTCTTCAGTGCCCAAACATTTAATAAATGTTATTTGAAAAAATGGTAAACAGTGGTAAACACTCGACTGTTCCAACTTTTTGCAGTCATCTGATTTGAAACGAGTATATATTTAAAATAATAATAATAATAATAATAAATTCTCAAGGTAAAACATATGTTTTAAAATTGTAAAACAATAACAAATAATGTTTTGATGTAGTGCTTTCAATATAGCAAGGGGTGAATAGATTTTACAAATCACTCCTTTTTCGTTTTTTATTTGCATTTTCTATACTATCCCAACTTTTGAGTAATTAGGGTTGTATATCACACAAGCAAGAGTGTTGTTGTACATGAGTGTTATTGTATAATATCAGCATGGCTGTGATTCGGCTGTTGATGAAGGTCTACTTTGGTTTACTTTTGTTCCAACAATGGAAATAGTTTAAAAAGAGCCAAAGCAGTGTCAACCTTTGCATCTTAAATGTTGGGACTGATTTTAAGTTGGGATAGTCTTGCTTGTGAGTGGATGGACTGGCTTCTTTGTTTTATTTGGCAGCAAATCAAGTGCTGTCTGTAAATGTTTCATGAAGTGCCCTTACAAGATTAGCTAATTCTTAATCACAGTCTCTCGGTATTGCTTGATGACTTTGTTTAGTCCAAGATTGTCGTCAATGATTTGCCACATGAGGAAAAACTCAACCTGTGGTTAATATGGAAGAGGGAGTTGCCCGTTGGAGCCTGAAATCGAACAAATGCACTCAATGCCCCAGTGCTGTTCGTTGGGTAACAAAACAAAAGGCAAGAAAAGCAGTCTCGGATGACCCTTGTACCAAACCATTGCATCTTGTGCAGTTTTTGCAGCTGCAGTTGTAGCGTGGTAACTAACATGTTGATCTCATTTGCATGTTTGTTTATCTCACCTCTCCCCCTTCAAAGACTGATCTGTGGAAGAAGTCAAAAAATATGGTGAACTGGTCTACCCTTTCAGTGCCGGTGAAAAAGCGCTCTCCCTGGGTGCAGGTGGTCGGCCATGCAGGTTTGTTTATCTATTAGATGGCTTTTTGAAGTTGTTGTTTAACTTTTGTTTGAAGTACTATGGTATTTATTTTGACATGTGTTTGATCTTTTGAAAGCTGTGGGTTGAATTTAAATTATTCTTTTCACACCTCTCAAAATTGTACTTCCAAACCAAAGATCAAATACACTAGCAGCCAAAAGTTTGGACACACTTGAATGAATTTGTTTCTCATGATCTAAAAAAAATCATGAGAAGCTTTTTGATCTAAAAGCTTATACTTAAATGCTTGAATATAGTGTTGTAAACAAATATAAATTGCACCTAGGTATGGTTTACAAAACTGAAATTTTAATTAAATTTTTATTAAAAACACGAATAGCACCATTTAGTTAAGAAAAGTTCACAAGTGGCCAGCTTATATGGGAACTTCAATGCTATTTAAAAAGCAATTTTTGGACGTTACATAATTCCCATACTTCTACTCGTATTGTTTCATAGTTTTATTGACTTCACTAACATGAGAAAAATGGTAATCATAAAGAATGAGTAAGTGCGTTTATACTTTTGACTTGCAGTGTACACTTTCAGATTTGTATCTTGCTCTTTCTCCATAATTGCTTTATCCTCATCACATTTGAAGTACATAATGCATCTAAAGCTATTGATTCTCTTTTCTCAAGGTTTTTATTGCTGTTCTGGGTGATTCCCTTTTATATGACTTGGCATGTTTTTGTCTGGTACTCCAGGAAACTTTCAGACGGACAGTGATGGAAGACTGCTGAAGAAGTACTGCGAGTGTGAGCAGCAGTGTTTTCTGCAGCTCATGAGCGACTCGCTGCGGCCCTTCGTTCCCGGCTACTATGGCGTGACTCAGCGAGATGAGCAGGATTACATCCTCATGGACGACCTGCTCGTTGACTTTGACTCTCCCTGCATCATGGACTGCAAAATGGGAAGCCGGTGAGGACTTGTATGAAGCTGTGAAGTTGTCCAAACTAGTGTTATCACGATACCAAAATTTCAGTAGTCTGTAAGGATACCAGAGAAATTTCACGGTTCTCGATACCAATTTTGATACCAGAGCAAAAATATGCTAATATGGTAATATGCTATTGAACACACTCCATTAGCCTATTTGAAGTTCAGTTTCAATGTAAATAATAAAATAAATAAATGCATGTTTCCTTTCTCAATTAAGTATGCATTGCTTAAGTGTATTTAAGTAGGGCCCAATCTGCTTTATTTTTTACCAAATCCTTATTTCCTTTTTTCCTTTTTTTTTTTCTTCTCCATTAGTGTCTAATCAAATTAATTCTTAAAACTTTTCACAATGAAAAAAATTGAACATTTATTTTCAACATTAAATTTTTTTTTTAAACAGCACTCTTGCTTTTTAATATATTGCTTAATATGTATTATTTATTAATAATTATTTATTATTAATATTGCTAAAGTGAATATTATATTTTACTATACAGTTGTAATATATTTCTGTTGCAATTCAGGCGTCTTGCTTTTTATTTTGAACCGGTACTGCATAAACACTGTTATCGTGTGATCTTTTTTATTTTAGTACTGACTTGGTACCGATGTACTTTTACTTTTGACAACACTAGTCCAGACGCAAACTATTGGCATAAGTCTGGTCCACATTTTGACTAAGAACTGCCCACTTAGAGAAGAGATTGACTGATCAACATGTAAAGAGAACAGTCACAGGATTTTTTTGTTTTATTATGTGTAGTTAAGGGGTGAGTTGTCCAGTTATACCTGTTCTTGTATACTATATAAAATTATATACAATTACAATTTCTATACCAAATATTTATCCCTGTGGTAATGTTAACTGGTATACATGCTTTAGGACTTACCTGGAGGAGGAGTTGAGGAAGGCCCGGGAGTGTCCTCAGCCACGCAAGGACATGTATGAAAAAATGATTGCAGTGGACCCGGATGCCCCCACTGCTGAGGAGCAAGTTGAGCAGGCAGTACTCAAAACCAGATACATGCAGTGGAGAGAAACTCTCAGCTCAACGGCTACCATGGGTTTTCGCATTGAGGGCATCAAGGTAAATGTGAATATAATCAACGTGTGCTACAGGTAACTTATGAATGCATACATAGGTCAATAAATCCTGCTTTACAAGCCAATAGTGGTTGTAGATGATAATAGAATGATATACCAGTCAGGGCAAATAAATGGGCCAATAGTTGTCAATTTTGAGATTATGCACATTGGCAGAATTATTAACAGAAGTGGTCATTCCACTTGGTGTCCGTTCCAAAATCAACAATCTTGTCGCATTTTTTGTTTCAAATATTTTTCAGTGAATTTTGACTAAATATTGTGTAAAATAAGTGTTCATTTAATTAATTTTGTGTAAATCGTATTTGCTCATAAAAATTTTATTAGATATGTATCAGCCATCGGCCACCCTGCTCTATAGACATCGGTGTCAGCCATTAAAAGTCCCTCACTGAACGACCACTAGTTGTAGATGCTTTCTTTTGTTTTTCGACTTTATGTATGATATTGTCTGACAATTGTACTTGTCTACAGAAATCAGATGGAAATTGTAACACCAACTTCAAGAGAACAAAGTATAAAGATGAGGTGATCCAAGCTCTAGAGGACTTTGTGGACAACAATATGCTAATCTTGGTATGAATTTGCATCTCTTAATCATTCATTAATTTGTAAACTATTTTGTAATAATAATAAAAAGTCAATTGTTTGTAACTGTTTTGGCTCTTCTGGTCACAGAGAAGCTACCAACAGCAGTTAAAGGAACTACGGGTCGTACTGGAAAAATCTGATTTCTTCAAAGCACATGAGGTGAGATGCATTTGACTTTTGATCAGAGATGGGAAATGTAAGGAATTTAACTATTCCTCTTAGCGATTCCATTAATGAATCTTTTTGGACTTTTGAGGAATAAATATTTGGAAATAAGGTAAAATATCACTAATTACAACAAAACCCATAACGTGCATCTTTAACTACATGCTGTCATTCAAATGTCTTTCCAGTAATTACTTCACAAGTCTTAAGTAGACTACACAAAACACAGTTACAATTCTTTGATTTAGAGTAGGACATGATGAAATGAATGACTTGCAATTCAAGTTTTTGCTTCTCTAAAAGAACCAGCTTTTTTTTTTATCCCCTTTTCTCCCAATTTGGAATGCCCAATTCCCACTACTTAGTAGGTCCTCGTGGTGGCGTGGTTACTCACCTCATTCCGGGTGGCGGAGGACAAGTCTCAGTTGCCTCCGCTTCTGAGACAGTCAATCCACGCAGCTTATTATGTGGCTCGTTGTGCATGACACCATGGAGACTCCGCATGTGGAGGCTCATGCTGCTCTCCGCGATCCACGCACAACTTACCACACGCCCCATTGAGAGCAAGAACCACTAATCACGAGGAGGGTACCCCATGTGACTCTACCCTCCCTAGCAGCTGGGCCAATTTGGTTGCTCCAAAGACCTGGCTGGAGTCACTCAGCACACCCTGGATTCGAACTCGCTCAGGCCCCCAAAAGAACCGGCTTTTAAGAGTAATTTGTTCGCGAGGTTGCGGCGGATGTCTTGTGATTTAGATTCAATAGAACTGACTCGAGTCATACATTTGAGAATCGGGGCTACACTGGTAGCGCTGTAGAGGTTGCGCTGTGTTTCACGCTGTAGATTCAAAAACGGACTCGTTAGAGACATTCTTTGAGGAATTGGACTTCACCGGTTGTGCTGTATGTTTCATGCTGTAGATGAAAAAGAGCTGACTCGTTAGAGTCATTCGTCCGGGAATTGGACTAAACTGATTGCGCTGTATATTTCGCACAGCTAATTAGTAGCAGTGTTGTGGTGATGAATATCAGTGCAGGGAACACTGAGCATATTTTAATATTGAATTTTTTACTGTTGATTTTAAGATTACAGCTGTAATAACCATAGCTTTGCTATATTTTTCTGCAGGTGGTGGGAAGCTCCTTATTATTTGTCCATGACCAGACTGGTAAGGCTGGAATCTGGATGATAGACTTTGGAAAAACTGTGCCCATGCCGGACCCTCTCACCCTGGACCACCGCAGCCCGTGGGTGGAGGGCAACAGAGAAGATGGGTACCTCTGGGGCTTGGACAATTTAATTGACATCCTGACCAACATGCTCCCCGAGAAATGAAAGACATTATGGATATAATCTTCAAAATTGTCATTTTCTGCACCCCATTTTTGGGAGACCACATCTGTGATTCCCCTATATGCCTTCATAAAAAATAAGCTATGGTAGGAGGAAAAGTACAGATGGATTGAGCTTTTATAACCACATCTAAGCCTGTGAATTGACCTGCTGATGTTGTGTGCCTCTCCTTATTTTGTCGTTTTCATTTATATTGGAACATCTGTAAATTTTTTGCCATGTATTTTACATTGTAAATACTATAGGTTATTTAAGTTTCTTAATTCGATTTGATTTTATGTGTCACGGGTTGAGCAAACGGCTAGCTAGCTTTGGAAAAATTAACCCTACACACGAAAATCATACCGTTGTTATGACAGGTATATAAAGGTACATGAACAGGATTGTTTCCATCTTAAAGTGAATACTAATGAAAATCTGGACCATCATATTCTGTTTGTGATAGTGGCCAGATATTTTTCCCTTCTTAGTTTGATGACCAAATGAACTAATTTGATTTGGTAGGGATGAACACAATTTGAGTACTTAAACTCTTATAATGTGCTAAACTATTGCTGGATCAAAACAAAAAAGAACAAACACCTCTAATATATGGTGCTCAGTCAGTTCATATTCATGCTGTGCTTCAGCCTGTGCTTTTTAGTGCTAACTTGCAAAGCTCCCATTGCAATGTCAATATGTGTAATTGTTTTGTAAAATTCAGTTTTATATTTGCTAAAGCACAATGTTTAATTCACATCTTGCACATTAATTTACTGTAACATTCCTGTGTTGTTAAAAATGTCATGCAAGCGTAAACTGTTCGAGGTGAATACTGTATGTCATTATTTAAACCGCCAAACAGCCCCTGTTAATACCAAATATATGGCTGCCACAAGAGTGACCTATCCAACTTCAGAATTTTTGAGCCAGTACTTGTATGCACAAATTCAGAGTTTGCACTGTTAATTTGATATCCCATTGTGTTTTATACTGTATAACAATCACATAAGATGATGTTCTACACTACTTGTGATCATTATTTTGGGAGCTTTGGCTTTTTGGCTAGATCGGTTTTGCAGTTCTGGTAACTTACTGGGTCGCTGTGATAATTTTGTAAAGGTGTTGACTGTCGGAATAATAAACAGACATTTGTTAGCACGATGCAATAGTTCTTTAGATCTTTCAAAACCATACAAAGGTATAAAAGAATACTATCTACAAGGGATAGAGACTATGAAAATGTTATATTTGTTTCTTGTACTGCACTTTGTATTCCTTATTTTATGGACATCCCTTTAAAAATCATCAATCAACAAAACTTTGTAGAAGACAATAAAGGTAGGATATTCTAGGATGTTTTCCAAACTGAAAAGAAAAATATCACTCCTAAAATATGATTTGCTTTAATCAGACTGAAAAATAAATGCTTGACTAATTTTCAGTTTATGACCTAATTGCTAGCCAATTCAAATGCAGAATATCAAACAATAAAATAATTTAAAAAAGAAATAAGATAAAACCATTTTTATTAGTACAATACATTTCATTTGAGATTTTTTTTTTTTTTTCCATGCTGCTGTTTTGTTTTTTTAACCTTTTGAAGTGCTTAACAGTGTGGCATTAGATTGGAAGTATAAACGTGGCTCATGAGCTCACATTCAGGGGACAAATCTACAGTACATTATAAAACCATAATAAAAAGGGGTGACTTGTCATTTGGGCAACACTTTATCATTGAAATCAATTGCAAAAAAAGTGTCCAATTTACCTCAATTCAGCATAGTTAACAAAACTTGCAAAGGCAGTTTGTACTCTAAATGAAGAGATCTGGGCTGCATTTCCCAAAAGCTTTGCAAACTTAAGTTGATCATAGAAACCATTGGCGCCAGTGGTTTCTATGATCTACTTAGGCTTATGATGCTTCTGGGAAATGCAGCCCTGGTCTGTTCCTTTGCCAAAAGTGTTACAGTATGTGCCACTCTCATAGAGATGTGTGTGCCATGCTGTTAGGGTAGATCATTAGCAGTAGACCTAGTAGGGGCCCCTAGAAACCAGAGGCAGGTGCGTTTATAGAATTCCAGTGTACTAGTCTTGGGACATCAGCAGACTAGTTAAGCCAGTTAGACTAGTTCAAGGCCTGTTCTGAGCAAACCTTGCAAAACACATGGCCAAAATATTTTCTTTAAGACTGTGGAAGTGCCTTAAAGGGTTTATCTCTTCCCGGAATCACAAAGGCTTCTCAGAATCAGCCATTTCTGTGTGACGTACTTTGTACTGTTAGCCTGTGCTCTGATTTCAGTAGGCTAAACTAACTTTAACTGGCCTACAAGATACCAAACTGTTTAGATCTGACAGTGTGAGATTTTAGAGTGTGACTAAAGAAATACAAAAGCTTACATACACATTTTTATGAAGTTAGTAAGTTGTACAATATATTTTTGTGAAAGAAATATAATTATAAACAGCTCTCAACATTCTCCAAAGTTTTAGCATTTACAGTACATTGATATGTTTTAAAAAGTGATGGCAAATAATAGTAAGCTAAAAAAAAAAAAACATTAATCATAATGAAGTTTAGATTGCACTTCAATAATGCCTTTTTTTTATATGTGCAAGTAACAGATTTATACTTTCAATAAGGTTTATAATATACTGAAAGCCATGTCAGTCTTATATTTTTATGCTCTTTAACTTATTGCCATGCACATAACAGCGTTATGTTGCCTGGAGCAAACAAGCACAGCACTGACAACAGCCAACAGACCAGACAACACAATCCCATCCTCTGTTCCATTCAGCTGCTGTAGAGCCCACACAGTTATTCCCTTGCTCTCTCTCGGCTAGCTCAGTTGAATTGGAGCATTCTGCACCATCGTTTGGTCCTCCTAATACACAGAGATTTCTGATGACTTAAACGCATTGAGAACGATTTTCAAATGAAACTGAAAAAGTTTAGACATTATCTTGCAAACTATCTTTTTAGTTGCTTTTACTATCTTGCTTTAATTTATAAGTAAATTAAAGTTGGTGAGGAAAAACATGGAATCCGAGAAGATGGCTGTGTTATTCTGGTGATCTGGATTATTCAATGTCTACAACTCCTCCATAGACACCACCTCTACACTTTCCCAGTTCTGATTTCAGGTATACCAGCCTAATGAGGTAAGATTAAAAAAAAAAAATCATTACAGTCTTCTTCTCTGATATAATGACCTCTTTCCTCTTTTGCCAATTCTTATGATCATTCACATTGTAGCTCCCCCATGGAAGACAGCCATAACATCTTAGATTGGACTTCAAGTGAGCATGTTGAATTCACAAGATTAAACCCTTCCAGAACAAACAACACAGGTCTGGTCGCAAGACATAATGAGCAATGTGTATGTCATTTTGCTTAGTGTAGTTTGCCTCTGAAATCTTTCATTTCAGAAGGAGAGTGGCATATGGTAACAGCCACTTGCTCATTGCTTGGCAGGGAGAGAAGAGGCCAGAAGGAGAGCCTGCAGGACCAAAGTTTGGTCTCCTACAACAGTTTGACAAGAGTGAGTTTGCTTTTAATTGGCCTTTTTTCCTCATTAAAAAAGTTTTATTCTTAATGAAATTAATTGTAATTTTAAAAAACGTGTATAAAATCATAACCACTCACATGAGATGTGAGCAAAGACTCCAGTTTTATTATACATGGAGGGTACCCTTATGGGGGCAATACTATTTGCTTAATCTCAGTAACTACCCTGTTACTGGACATTTTCCTTCATGGATTAAATTAAGCATAACTGACTGTGAATAGTGAAGTTACTTCAATGGCATCGGTAACTGAAAACTATTGCGTGCGAATCATGCCTTTTTCAAATATTCAAGAATAAATCTTGAGACGTGCATTCTGTTGATTAAACTATTTGTCAGGCTTCATTCCCAAATGTATACATGTAGGCTATTACATCAGTAAATATACATCTGCTCCAAGGTAAAGATGCTTTGCAAAGTCACACTTCATTCCTGCCTATATCAATGTTATATTATAATATCAAAATAATATAAATTTCAACATCAAATTAGAAAGTATCTTACAAAAGGATACTGACTAGTGCTTTTGAAAGGTAAGTAACAAATCAAAGCATTCAGGAGATTTGAGGTGTACCGTAAATTAAAGTTATCATTAAATGAAATCTTCTTTTTATCTTATAGACACATTTTCTCCAGCCAAATAGAGAATCAAGTGCATTTTCACCCTACACTAATGACTTCTGGTTGAGTAGTAGAGTTGCCAAGAACATTGCTGAGTCTCCCAGGAATGGTCCTAAACTGCATCCGCTGACACAGCCAGGCTTCTACAGTCCACAGATCCCAAGATCCAAACATTGTGAAACTGGGCATTTTACAAAAAAAGTTTCAAAAGGATCCTTTCCTTCAAACAACATAAAGGAGTTCTATGCTCACACATTACCTCTTCTATGTGCCAAGACTCCTGTTCTCAAACTCAGGTGAGATCTATTAAATTATACCAAAATATATATATATATATATATATATATATATATATATATATATATATATATATATATATACTGAAATATACAGTGGATATAATGTATAATTCTGTACTGTATATTTCATATGTCATCATTTACTCAATCCAAACCTATATGACTTACTTTCTTCCATAGAGCACAAAAGGAGGAATTACAATGAATGAGACTGCCGCTTTTAAGCTTAAAAAAGGACGCAAAAGCACCATTAAAGTATCGTAAAAGTGGACCAAACAACTTGTGTGCTATATTCCAAGACATCTAATGTCAGACATTAGATTTTGTGTGAGAAAGACACTGAAATTTAAGTTCCTTTCCAGTGAGGTGTTAACTTCAGAATACCTGTGACCGAATCATTGAGTCAGTGAGTTAAATATATAGCCTAATCAAAGCTAGGAGAGCTTGGTTGGATGTCAAGATTTTCAGTGAATAACAATTTAAATTTCAGTCTGCTCCTTACATAAAGCTTGTATGACTTCAAAAGAGTTGGAATTTAGCGTAAGTCGTATGGACTACTTTTATTGAATCCTTCTGAAGCTTGAAAGCTAGAGTTCCCATTTGTTGTAATTGCGAATAAACGTGTTACCAGTACATTCTTCAAAATTGCATCCTTTTTGTTCAATGGAAAAAAGAAAGTCGTGTGGGTTTGTAACAACATAAGGGTGTCAATGACAGTATTTTCATTTCTGAGTGGACTAACCCTGTTTCCCTCCATATTCCCCCATATACAACATTCACACAGAGTACAGACCCCTTACACATACATACCCCCTTCTTTCCCTGTTTGCCCCATATAAAATAGAGTAGGGGTCCCATGGGGAGGGGTGGGACAGTCAGTAAAAAGTGGGGCATTCCCACCACTAAGTTCTCCCTGACCCTAAATTCAACCAATAATTTTCAGTCAGTGTCTGTCACTGGAGTCCTAAAACTGATTTGCTGCAAAAATGTTAGCGAAATAGCAAAAAGGGACGAGATAGTATTGGTCAGAATCAAACTATTCAAAAATGGCTTGGATATTTCGAAATGGAAGGAAATGACTGTTACTTTGTTAACATGGGTCTGTCTTTGTGTCTGCATTGTGTGTCCTTTTGCAATGTATGTACCGCTTATATATTTGTGTGTTTGTACGTATCTGCAATTTGTGTGTCTGTGGTCTTTGTGTTTTATTTCTAGCCCCTTGTGCTGCAAGCCACAAGAGGTTAAAACTTCTGTTGTGGAAAAGCCTTTGATTTCACAAACTTCACCAAACTCAAGTCAACCCAGCAAGAAAGATCTCAGCTTGCTCCAGCGAAGAGGGAATCATGACAACAAGAACCAGGACCAGAATTGGTCCAGTTTGCAGGAGCCCAATATAAAACTTGTGTGGAGTCCTGGTCAACCGTCATTCAGCCTACATCAGTCTGCACAAATCCAGAATTTATTCAGTGAGAATATTTCTACCAAGGATCAACTTTCTATTAACACGCATCTGTTCCCTGAACTCCAGTCTAGACCAGACGGCTCTGCAACATTCAGTCCAAGTTTGCGAAAGACAAGTCAAGATGGATTTAGCCTGAGTGTTGACAGTATCACTGAACCCTATCAGGGTGACCCCAACCAGCCCTGTCAACTTTATGCCGGCCCGACTATACCTAAATGCAGCGAAACACAAAAGAAGCTACAATACACACAACATCGAGAAGACAGTGATGTCAGAAACAGCAACAAAAACAATGTAATAAGGTGAGCAGTTATATCTGTATGTGAAAAATACTTAACATTTAATGTAGCATTTTTAGAACAAAAGCCGAAGTGCGAAAATGTTTAAAATTGTGGAGAGCAAAATTGTGTAACCAAAAAATAAATAAAATAAATGGTATATCCATATATCAGTATATCCGCTTCGCGTTGGGTGGTTCTTCGCCTATTAAAATCGTGTAACACACACCTAGCCGTGGATTTTCCCATATATATATATATATATATATATATATATATATATATATATATATATATATATATATATATATATATATATACTGTTATAAGATTAACCATGATTAATACATGCTGTAAAATTTTTTTTTGCTTATGACACCTAATGCATAAATTCATTTTTAATTAACCAGTTTTCTTTACATTTGTGCAAAACTTTGCTCTCCACATTTTAAATGTTTTTTTTTTTTTTTTTTTTTTTTTTTTGCCATTCTGCTGTTCTGTTGCTGTTCTGTTGTTCTGAAAATGCTACACAAAACAAACAGCTAAACAAAAGTAATTTTCTAAAATGGACTATGTCAGTTTGTTTTGCTGTTTGATTCTGTGGCCATGGCTTAGCATATATTTTTCAGTCAGGTGGACGTGAATTCCAAAAATGTTTTTGGTCAGCCTCGAGTGATTGCATCACTGCGAGCAGCATGCTCCCCCCAGCCCGTTCGGAAGAGCACAGTGGTAGAGGACCTGAAAAAACTTATCGTGATGGATGACACAGAGGACAACGCCCAGGGTGACTCAGTACGTTGTCTATTCAGCTTTTACTGTATTCAGCAATATGGCCCTAATCAACAATAATGTGGAAAAAGCATAGTATTGTTCTATTGAGTTTTGGTATGTGAGCAGCAGTGTTGCTATGTTGCATTGTTGTGTTTGCTGTCTCTTTCCAGTCATGTCCTCAACAAACACAGGCGGAGCTTTGCAGCAAGTCACAAATGTCAGGTTCATGCAACAGTCCTTTGTTATCTAGTACTACTCACCAGTCATACCCAGAGTCCCCAGCACTCACACCAATCCATCTCTCCATGCAAACATATCCCACAGGCAAGCATTATTAGTTCTTCTATAGAGGGTTAAAAGCATAACTTCATAGGGTAAACAGTTTCAGTTCTTGAACATTATACAATATAATAATCGTAATGTTGATTATTCTACTGTTGTTCACATACAGTGGCCCCAAAATGTATTTTGACACTTTTTGTCACATCCAGTGCAGTATGTCACACTTAAAATATCTGATTGTCATTTCATTAGATTCAAAATATCACAGCAAGTGGCATCTATAAGCAAATGCTGACATTCTTTAGTAAGAGCTTACTTACATTTTCTGAGCCATTTTGCAATGGCTTTAAGGAAACTTGTTTCAAGTAGATTTTTAATGGCTGTATGAACTCAGTTCCCTCTCAAGTTCACACAGGTGTCATAGCAGAATAACCACAGGTGAAGTACATCACATTAAAGATAGATATGTTTCAACCAGAAACTATCCATATACGTTTTTGTCTTTTTTAACAATATATCTATTGTGTTACCTTTTCAAATCTTACCAAGTTATATTGTGAAATATTTTGCTTTAAGTGATTTAGTGTTATATTCTTAAAATGCCATTGGTTTGATATTTTGTTACATAATGCAAAAACACATTATAGGTGTTAATTGTTCAAGTACTTTTACACTTTTACTTATGCACTGTTTAGTCTGATGGTGGTGTAAATTGCTTTTCAGCTAGTATAGCCTCAGCTTAAAGCACTTTTTAAGGGTTGTAAGCAACCACAAAACAGTAAATGGGCGTTCACTGTTTGTCTTTCCCCAGAATGCTGGGCAATGCCTGAACAGACTGAATTTGACCTTTGGGACAAAGACCATCAGACTGATCCTGAAATTATGCCTCTTCCAAGCACTGCCTGTGATCTTGATTGGAATAGTCTAGTTCAGGCAGCCCAAGCCTATGAGAGTAAGTAACGAAGAACAAGGCCTAAATATGAAGTCAAGATGGTCCACATATGTTAGATGTCCATAAAAAATGAATTACTTAATTATTACAATATTTTTTACAGCACGAAGAATGGCAACCCTTCTGTCAGAAATGAGTCCTGTACCAAGCAGGCCAGACATGCCATCCCACGAGACTTGCAAGATCCACCATTTCAGTGCCTATTGCAGTGGAGAGGATACAGAGTAAGTGGGGAAGTTTCTTTGGTTGATCCGTTTAGTCATTTAATACAGTTTTGATTGAGCATCATAAAGGAATATTTCAGGTTCAGTACAAGTTAAGTTCAATCAACAGCATTTGTGGCACAATGTTGACTACCACAAAAATACATTTGACTAGTCCGTTCTTTTCTTTAAAAAAAAAAAAAAAGAAGAAGAAAAAAGAAAGAATCGAGGTTACAGTGAGGCACTTACAATGGAAGTGAATGGGGCCAATTTTTGAAGGGATTAACGACTGTAATGTGAAGCTTATAATTTTATAAAAGCACTTATTATAATTAATTATTCTGTTAAAAGTCTTTCTAGCAAGACAATCCACTGGCGGCCATCTTTGGAACGCTCTCGTGAGGCTATTTCCAGTCATGACAGTGCAGCTCCTATCTACTTGAATGGAGGAAGACCAAAATCTCAACAACGGTTGGTCAAGATTACGATCAAAGAACATATTTCAAATTAGCAATAAAATATGACAATACTGGTATTATAAATTGTGATTCTTTACCTCATATTACGCAAAAAAATAAATAAAATAAAATAAAATAAAAAAAAAAAAACGCAATTTTTCCGGCTTGTATAGCTTCTGCACATGCGCGTTTTAGAGTTGATTGACAGGTGATGTCTGTATCTTAAAGGTGATTGGCTATTTTAACTGTAAGACGGGACTTCCTTTCTACATCCGTTGGGCACTCAGTGCTTCTTGGTTGACCGTTCCAATTTCTCCCATTCATTTTAATAGAAGTGCTATAACTTAACAGAAAAGGTTAGTAACCGTTTTTATCACACACAAAAAACCTTGTTATTGCCCATATTGTTTATGACAGGTGGCTACACTTTTAAACTGTGAGTATTTTAACGTTTATGGATTGGTTCCATTCTCTTCTATTTTTATTTTTTTTAAAAAGGAAGGGCAAGTCAAAATAATTTTTTGTAGTACTCTTGTATTGAACCAGGTATGTTCCTTTAATTTTCAATGATCAGCAAGGAATCAATTACTCACCCTCATGTTATTACAGATGTGTACGACTTTCTCTCTTCTGTGGAACATGAAAGGAGATTTTAGGCTTAATGTTAGCATCAGTCACTATATTCACTTTTGTTGTACGGAAAAAGTGGCAATGAAAGGCTACTGTAACATTCTGCCAAACATCTTTCGTATTACACAGAATAGAGGAAGTCATTTGGGGTTTGGAACAACATAAGTATGAAAAAAAGGCCATATTTAAATTTTTATTTCTTTTTAGCAGTGACGTGTTCATCAACATTACCAACCAACTCTCTCACCTGGAAGGGATGCTTAGGCGACTTAGTAGTGATCTACTGAGGGTGAGACTCATTTAGCAGTTAATAAATGTGAGAGGTGTATGCTACTTCCTCATGACATGCTCATTTTCACCATGTGTTTCTCTGTCCTCTGACTCAGGAGAAAAGAGACAAGGTGGCTCTGCTGGCAGAAGTGTTGAAGCTTCGCATTTGCAACCAACATCTGAAAGAAGAGTCCCTCTGTGCAATTGAACGACTACACAAAATCAGCAAAATTTTAAACACAACACCTGGAGGTGTTGAGTAATTCAGGATTGGCAGATTACAAATCCATATATGCAAAAGTATGTCATGTATAATTGATATGATTACACATAATCCACAAAAAATGCAAACAAATTGAACTTTTAATCAAAGTTAACTGCACAGTAAACCAGAACATGGTTCATAAGGCACTTATAAGGCTTCTTATTGAATAACTGGTTTAGACAGTAAAAAAGTCCATAAAACGTTTTAATATGAAACATTATAATAAATATATAAATAAATACAGATACTTAACGGTTCCCATGTATTATAATTAAGTAATAAAAGTGACCATGTAAAGTCATTTTAGAAGAAGGTGTGCTTTGGAAAATCTGTCTTATAAAAAAAATTTAAAAAAATAATTCTTAAACCATACAAAATCTCTACAAATGTAAACACAGTAATGTAATCACAGTAGAACAGTTAAAATATATTTAACACCACCATAAATTTGTTTAGTAATTTAAAATGCTGTATAAAATGCCTGAGATGCAATTATTTGTAATCACAACAGTGATTAATGTTAATAAAACTGTTTCAGACTAAAACGCAGTTGTTAAAAAGATTAGTAGTCTGTTTGGTTTGTTGTTCTTGGACATTGGTGACTATTGCTCACAGAATTGGAAATAACATGAATCAAGTATATTTTCTCAGTGGCTAAATAAAGTGCAAGACCGCCGTTTGACAGCAGCATAAAGGTCTCTATGGGCCAGTAACATATACAGGGGACTGGGGATGCATTCTTTTGCATTTATTTCTCCCTCGTGTACTTCAGCGCGCACATTACGGTTCTGTTGGCGACTGAAGAGCCAGGCTTTCAGGCTGAAAGAGGAAATAGGGAGAGGTTTGTATGATATTGCTCTGCAACAGAGAGATTGCGTAAGGTTTGAAGAATTTACAGAGCCTACTTGTAGACACGTCTCTCCCTCTTGGGCATGATGCGCCATAGGTGTGCTAACTCTTTGGTGACCGTAGTGGAGGATATGCCAGGATGGGATCTGTTCGATAATAATATATACAGTAATTCATATCAACACTGTCTTCCACTGTAGGATAATCATATACTGTCTGTTCACTTTAAGGTGAAGTGTGCCACTAGCAGTTCCAAACAGAATAGCAAAAATGAAGTTTCAAACTCTCCACCCATCTTCCAGGTAGTCCCGCCCCTAATTTGCATTACCAATGTTGTTTTGTCAGGGCTAGTTGTGCAAACAGATTGTAATTTTTTACAAAACATGACACACTTCACCTTTAATATTGAATATTCCGAAAGGTCTAGTAGCTGCCTTATAATGGAGAATTAGCACACCTGATATACAATTTCCTGTTCATTCGGCAGAACATAATGAAGCCATTCACACATTTCTTCTTGGGTCTTGGCTGTGTTTTAACACGCCCTCTTTGGGCAGTGTGCCTGTGAGGTCTTGCTCTTTTCAGAGGAATGAGTTGTTCTGGGGTTGAGGTCTCCTCTTCAGAACCTTTGTTTCCTTCTTCACTCTCAGTTGACAGATAGCCACCATTACTAACTCTCATCAATGTCTTCTAGTTTTAAACAAAAAAGATACAATGAATACAGAGCTCACTGTAAAACAATAACAACAAGATGTATATTTGATCTGCTTTTAAGTCTTTTAAATAAAATGTATGTAGGCTACAAAAGATATAGCTTACATGGCCTACTGAGTCATTTGCAAGGCTGCATGGCAAACTGGGACTTTTTAAGACGATAGATTCTGGGGTGATCCACACGTCCTTGAATAATGCTGTTATGGTAAAAAATATTGTACAGTTAGCATAACAGCGACCTTGTCTTGTTTATAATTTCACACTGGCAGAAATGTGCACATTTGGCTCTAAGCAGATTATGCTTAACCATTTTTGTTACATTATGTTGTTAAATTAGAAATGTTTAAACAATTATACAGTGGCCCCAAAAATGTATCTAGACACTTATAAATTAATAAATGTTTAAATGTGACTTAAAGGGAAAGTTCACCCAAAAATGAAAATTCTCTCATCATTTACTCACCCTCATGCTATCCCAGATGTGTATGACTTGTTTTCTTCAGCAGAACACAAACAAATATTTTTAGAATATCTCAGCTCTGTAGGTCCATACAATGGAAGTGAATGGTGATCAGACCTTTGTAGCTCCAAAAATCACATTACTCTAAATTTCCACTTTCACATCTGAAAGTGGAGATTTAGAGTAAAAAAGGACTTAAATATTGTTCTGCTTTTCACCCACACCTATTATATTGCTTCTGAAGACATGGATTTAAACACTGGAGTCGTATGGATTACTTCTATGTTTCCTTTATGTGATTTTTTGTAGCTACAAATGTCTGATCACCACTCACTTGCACTGTATGGACCAACAGAGCTGAGATATATATATATATATATATTTTTTTCCTTTTTCACCCAATTTGGAATGCCCAGTTCCCAGTGCGCTTTTAAGTCCTCGTGGTCGCGTAGTGATTCGCCTCAATCCGGGTGGCGGAGGATGAATCCCAGATGCCTCCGCATCTGAGATCATCAACCACGCATCTTATCACGTGGCTTGTTGAGCACGTTGCCATGGAGACATAGCGCGTGTGGAGGCTTCACGCCATCCACCGTGGCATCCACGCTCAACTTACCACGTGCCCCACCGAGAACGAACCACATTATAGCGACCACGAGGAGGTTACCCCATGTGACTCTACCCTCCCTAGCAACTGGGCCAATTTGGTTGCTTAGGAGACCTGGATGGAGTCACTTAGCACGCCCTGGGATTTGAACTAGCAAACTCCAGGGGTGGTAGCCAGCATCTTTTACCACTGAGCTACCCAGGCACCCCAACTGAGATATTTTTCTAAAAATCTTTATTTGTGTTCTGCAAAAGAAATACACATCTGGGATGGCATGAAGGTGAGTAAACGATAAGAGAATTTTCATTTTTGGGTGAACTATCCCTTTAAGTCACATTTAAACATTTATTAAATTCATTCAATTGATACTAAAATATCATACCAAGAGGAATCATATCATACCATGTATGAAATTATTTCCCCTCAAGTTCACACAGGTGTCTTAGCAGACTAACCACAGGTGTAGATCAAATTATCTATGAACATGTTCCACAAAGTTTGACAACCACAAAGTGTCCAAACACTTCTTTTCTTACTTTTGAACAATATATCTATTGTTTTTTAATTTTGAAACAAATTTCTATTTACGATATGTTTTGCACTAGTGTGTTTGTGCTATCTCTCTTTAAAATAAATCCCTCATGGTCTGATATTTTGTTATAAGAGTCCAAATTCTTTTTAGGGCCACTGTATAATAACTACTGCATCTGTTCCACCAATTGTGTATATGTTACTTTACATTAGTAAACACTGAATATCTAATACTCTGTGTAAGTATCGGCTTTACTTTGTAGCGCTTCTCGTCCTTCGGGAAGAAGAGAATGGCTAAGGCCTTGCGAAGGTGATGTGAGCAGAGAAGGGCTAATGTTCAGGTCTTCTTCATTCAGCGGTGGGTGCAGAGGCATTTTTGGTGTTGTCTGCAATATTGACCTGATAAGCAAGTGCTTTTTCCATGCAATGGGAAAGTCTGTAAGCATGGAGTCCTCAAGAAGAATCCCTGATCTGATGACAAAGTAGTTGAAGATAAAGAATTGCAACAGTAATGAAACAGGTGATTTTCGTTGATATAATTTGATTAATTCTTTGCTAATCTCAAACATTACTTGATAGCTCTTGGAACGCTGTTTGTCCAATCAAATAACTGGACCGAAAGTAACTGTTGTAAAATAAATGTTATCTACTAATTGTAATACTGCTATTTTAAATGTAATTGTTTCAGTTAGCTTAACAGTTACCTATGCACAGCTGGTCAGGTTTCCAAGGCACTGAGTGGCAGACTGATAATAACACATTTTATTTTTCTAAGTGCCAAACTCCCAACCTCTTATTTTGAAACCTATGTACAGGTACATATGCTTCCTATACTGTGACTGTGATGTCAACTCGAGCCATAATATCATAAAGGTCAAATATACAAACCTTGAGGGAAATGTATCCAAAAGCTTTCTCCCTCTGCCTCCATCCTCACTTCCTGTTTGATCGTCACTAGTACTCCAGGAAAATTCATTGTCCACAGTGCTCCCTGATAACAAGACATATCATCAGCTTTCTTTTGACTTCCAGTGTGTGGCTTTAATTTCAATCTAATACCATTTTGACATCAAAGAGTGCAAAAAGATCTTTTCACCTGTGTTGACAGAGGAAGTTGTGGTGTTATAATGTTGAGAGCCTTGCGATGGTTCAGTGTCATCAACAAACCATGCCTTATTGTCTTCTCCAGTTTGAACTTCTAAAGAATTGCTATGTCCATCCCACACAAGTCTCTCTGAGTCTTTGCTTTGAGGGTCCCTCTTTTTGTCATTCAACTGTGCTATTATAAATGTATATAGTGTATGTCAAATAAATACCATTTTGAACAATAAAACATAATTTTCCCCTTTATGAAAGTGAATGCATGATACATACAGTATGCTGTACTTGTGGTCTTGCTTATGAGACTGTAGGTGTAGTTAGGCTTGGCTTTTAGGAATAGCGGTGGTGTGCAAGGCTCTGGGAATGGAGTGCCATGCACAGATTATAACTCATGCCATAGATATCAGTCTGGATAACATGCCTCCTTCTATATTTCAAAACAAAAGTGTAAATACCTTGCATTGAGAAAGAAATATCAAAGAAACTGACCTTTCGTATTGATTTCGGGGAGACAGCGTAGGTGAAGATGGCTCTGGTGAAAGTCAAAGCAAGACAGCATCATTATGAAGGGTCTCCTGTGGACATAAAATAGGAGTTATGAGTCAGATAATGGTGGGTCAAAAAGCTTTTGTACAATCAGGCCACTTTAATGCGTTAATGTAAACTTAGTAAGATTTAATTGGTTAACGCACTTCACACATTGGCTATATTTCTGTCAAACTGTTGTTTCAGTTGGTGCTTCAGTCATCCTACCAGTTTCCATACATCGCTTTTATCAATTAATAACAAATTTATTTTAACTTTATTTTAATTCGTATTTTTGCATGCAAGGTAACATATTTGTCAGAAAAAAAAGAAAAGAAAAAAGAAACCCAGAGGGATTATGGTCTGGATCTTATAGAGTGCCCATCTAACACACAGTCTAAAGATGGATTTAGGATCAATATCTTCTTCATTCTACTTGACATCATAGCTTTGGCGGGTAATTTCAAAGGGGCTGAGTCACGAGATACACTGTGTTAATTCGAATACATATTTTTTTTTAAAAAGTTTTAAATTTAAAATAGAATAGCTGATTAATTGTTTTCCGTGGCATCTTATCGCAGCTTAGCGAGTGTGAACATGTTTGTTTCGCGCTTTATTAGGTATATTATTGAAAATATTTTTATTTTGGATTGAAACATAAATAATGTTCCGTTTTCTTGATTATTACCTAGGTAGAGAAATGGCAAAAATAGGTACGCATACTTGAATCATCTATGGGTCTCTGAGAAAAGGTATTCAAATTTTCGGTGAAAATAGACGCATATTTTGTTCTGTAGATGTAGTTCCCTTACCTGAATCATTCTCGAATTATTATGACGTCTGTTATTCCACAATACATTAATGTGGCTTTGATGCAGTAACGTCAACCAATACGGAGCTTCTCACTCACTTGTCATTGGACGATGAGATTTTAGAACGCGTGAGAGCCAATCAGCTCTAGCGCTTAAGCGGATTGGCTAACGAGGAGCCAGAACCTTTCCTCAGTGGACAGGGGGTTACTAGGTTGTTGCTTGGACTTAAAAGTTTTTATGAATTTGAATATGCGCATAACATGTGCAAATGAAAATAAATAAATAAATAAATAAACTATTTTATTTACATTAAAATACAATGTTTTCTAAAAACATCAACAACAACCTAGGTGTTCTACAATAGTTATTAATTAATTTAAAGAGATGAAAACTATTTTTAATATAGTATTGGACATTTATAGCCTGTCATAAAAAATTAAATAAAAAACTCAACAACAATATTCAGTATTTAATACTGAAATATCTGCTGTATTTCTTATACAACACAACTGCCAAAAGTAACTGGAGCGAGGCCACTCATCTCAATTTCTCGCGGGAAGAGCTCGCGCAGGATCAGCGCCTTCCCTTCCTGCCTCAGTAGCCTAAAACTTAAACTGCAAAACTAAGAATAACTAAGAATGCGATCATTAGCAACTAGCATTTTCAATGCAAATCACAATCTTCTCGTGCTGTTTATTTCAAGCGACCGCAGCCGATTTGATAGAGGTGTGTCAGTCCGTCTTATTGCCATGCAAAATCTGCCTGTTTGTGTTAATGAGAACAAACAACTAGTGCATTTGTATATCTTTTAATTTTGTTGATTGCATTAGGCAGATCTTTATGAATTAAATAAATGGTTGCTCGGTCTGTCTGACGGGGACAAAAGCAGCGTGCGTGAAAGTGCGTCAGAGTATAAAAATGGCAATATACTGTACTGTTACAAATCACTGTTTAGTTTCTTTGTCCCGATGTGAATATGTCAGTTTTGTGGTCCGCTTCAATATTTGCTTGTTTCCTTTCACCTTCACTGCAGGTTTAATCACAACACAAGATGAGCATACGGTATAAAGCAGCAGTGAGACTGAGCTGCTCTATCTCGCGCTGTGACCAGCCGCGGTCGCGTGCGATTACTGCTGCTGTTCTTGTGCGTGCTGGTGGCCATTACATAAACTCTATATGTAATATCACTGGCAATATCACTATCTATCCAACAAACAACAGATTATAATTTACCTCCCAGACCTCCCGATCTCTTCAAAGACAAAGTAAAATGACTGCAGACATTTGGGTAACATTACAATAAGGTTCCATTCGTTAACATTATATATTATCATAAACTAACAATGAACAATTTCATTTATTCAAGCACTTATTATTCTTTGTTAATGTCAGTTAGTAAAAATCCAATTGATCGTTTTTAGTTTAGTTTATGTTAGTTCATAGTGCATTAACAAATGTTGACAAATACAACTTTTAATTTTAAAAATATATTGGTATATGTTGAAATTAACATTAACCAAGATTAATAAATGGTGTTTATTTATTGTTCATTGTTAGTTCATGTTAACTAATGTTGTTAACTAATGTTAACAAATGGAACCGTAATGTAATGTTTTACCAACATTTTTAATGCACAGACTTTTTATTGTTCATTTCTCACACTGGAGAAAAAAATGGCTGATTTTTGAATAATTTTAGGTGGTCAGACTGGGAGACCAGCTAGCCTTCCAGCTTAAACCAACATGATCAGGATAGGAGACCAGCTAAGACCAGCTTAAAATGTTTTAAAACCCCTCTAAAACCAGCCTGACCAGCTAAGACCAGGCTGGACGACCAGCTTAAACCATTCACATGTAGAATAACTAAATAATGATTTTGATATTTGAATAGTGGTGCTTCGAATGGTTAACCGAATGTTGACCATCCATGCACATTCTTAGTTTGAGGCAAGAAAAAGAGTAATGCATGATTTAGAACAAGTAGTTGTGTAAATAGTAACAGAATTGTCCTTTTTTTAGTGAACTATCCCTTTAAATTTAATCTAAACCCTTAGTAAACAGAATCCCTCGGCATTGACTTTTAGCTTTGACCAGGACTGATATCCTGGATTGATTTTCAGTCCTTGGACATCGATTGGGCATTCAGGTTTACATAGCAGGTCCTCTTCTGTGTGAAGATGTCTCACGTGACTCTGCAGTTGGTCTTCTTTGATGGAGGAGAGGCTTTTGAGCAGTGGACTCCGACAGACTCACTGTATGGTTCACGCCACCTTGCAGACCACATGTCCCTCATTCCTCACCCTCCAGGTTCTGAACACACTATGCTGCTAAATGCTGTGGTGAGACAGGATGCCTAGGATGTTTGTATATGTGTGAGCCTTAGACTCCATGAGTGTATCTATGAGTCTGTACTTAAATTTTTTCACAACTCAATTTTGCAGGATTTCTTTGTTCTTTTGGACCTCACTGGGGCCCAAGATCCCAAGATAGTGAATCGCTTTGAGAATACAGCTCATTGGTTTGACCGCCTTATCACTGCAGGTAAGACTGATTTGACTTTCCTTTAAACTGCAGTAATCATAGTCTGTAATGGGTTTAAATGTAATGGGTTGTTGGTGTAGAAAGACTAACTAAATTGTGCCCAAGACAAAATATGACCAAACGGCAATTGCAAGTGGGGTGGCCAGGCTTCGGTCCATGGTGGCCACAGCCACCCCCTAGCTCCGTCCCTGTAACCATGGCAGTTTCTGTTAGGATCTCATTTAGGACAAAATCTATTTCAGAATAACATTTCCTAAATGCATTATCCTATCTTAACTACAGTTAGGATTTGCTTCTGTAATATGAATTTGTAAAAAATCCTAACTTAACTGATTAGATCTTAACTTAAGACTGTAATATGCCCCTAGATCACTGATTTCACTGTTTCTGAAACTTAATTACTTTCTAAATTTTCTAAAACACTTTTCAAATAAAAGTTTTTGTTTTTCTGCTCAGTGAATTCAAAATAATATTTTAAAGTTGTCTCCTCTATATTAACAAAATGCATATTTTAAATGTATTCTACATAAGTAATATTATTTGAGATATATGTGGAACCCAAGTAATGTACTTAAAAGTAGGCTAATTATCTTAATTGATAGTCAGTAACTGCGATTTGATTAAATTTCAATGTAATGCATTACACTACTTTTTGCACTAAAAGTAATTTGATTACTGTAATTACATTGTAATCAGATTACACCCAACACTGATGTGAAGGAAAAGAAAATGTAACACATAATATCTATTATATTGTACAAATAATTTAAACAAAATCGTGAATAACTTTCAGATGTGACAATTCCTGCCATTGCTGCCCATTTAGACTGGGTATCAAGAGCTGATATTTATGAATGTAAGAATACAATAATATACTAATCATTTGCTAAGGCTTAGACATAGACCTGTAAGTCACTATTATTTATTTACAGCCTGCAATTTTACCCTCTATTTGACCTTGACATTTGACTCTTCTTTTAAGAGAAGAGACTTCATCCTCTGGGCCTCCTGTCTTCCCATCAAAATGAGCAGAGTTATTTCAGGAAGGATGTGAACATGGGGCCAGTTGAAGATGACCATCTTCCTTTCCTTGAAAGAGGTTTCTTTCCATACATCAGTCTGACATCCCAGTTACATTAGTACTGTATAATTCAATAGTTATGTTGGCTTGGCAAAGCAAACATATTGTTATTCTAAAAACCTTGTTTAGGGTTTTTTTAAAATCCCTAAACGAAGTCCAACAATTCTGACTCAAACTCCTCCTAGAGCTAACAAGCTGCATGCACCAACATTGGCACAGACCTTCAAACTGTTCTGGAATAGTGTGCTATGTCTTCTTTTACTTGTCAAACAAATAATTACAATTATGACCATTAATTGCCTATTTTAGGTCTTTCATGAATATGACGTTTATTTGTCATACAAACTGTCACTGTGTGCTTCATGCACAAAACAAAGTCATTTATACAAATTTAGCTTGGGTCATATAATAAAATAAGGGTATATGGTTACTTTTCAGGCATCAAAACTGTATGCATGACAATCAAATATAAAATATAAAAGTAAACATTTTAAAATAATTAAAGTGATATTTCAAGTATCAAAATATTTCTAAATAACTAAAGTATTTCTTTCTTTTTTTGTCAGATTTAGTCTTGGTCCATTTTAAGTTTTCACACATTTTCTCTTTTTTTTTTTAAACCCAGCCAACCTGTATTGCTATTATATTATACTATATTATCCAGTATATTAAAGTAGATTATATTATGCTATAGTAAAATATTTCTGCCTTAAATTCTTCACATTATTTGAAGGTTCTCCGATTAACTCACGAGCCCTAATTTCTCATGACTGAAGACTCACGCTGTGTCCAAAATCATTCTCTCATTCAGTATTTTCTATATAGTGAATGGCAGTGAGTGCACTATTTCTCAGAAGTGAGTGAACGAAATGAGTGAGTGAATTAGGACGGTGACGTATACACCGAGCGTTGGAGCAGAAACAACATCACATATGAACTTTTAAAATACTTGGGCCTTACTTGTTATTCTTATTAAATAATATATTAATACAATAAATCTTCATTCTGTTTGTCATTTTTAATATATATGTTAATATAAAGAGTAAACACATTTGATCAAATGTACATTATTGTATTTATTTGTTATACTTTAGTACTACAAGCTGGGTAGCGTTTCTCATCTGACCATAAACAGCACCAAAGTTATCATAACCTACATGTTTTAAGTGAATATTTAAATCATCCACAGAATTATCATTTCCACTGTGTGCAGTCTCCTGAGTTAAAATAATATCACCTCAGTGAATTATTTAGAAAATAAAGAATTCTTCATCTTAATGTCAAAATTCTGTATAAGTAAAGAGTACATTTTAAAATGCATCTGTATGTTTTGGCTCGCTATATTTTATTATGTTATTTTAATCAAGTAATGATTTGTCAAAAAGTAATTTAATACATTCAGCATGAAATAAAACATTGCAGAAGTGAAGGAAGCAGTAAACTGGCGTCTCTCTCTCTCTCCTGCATGCGCTTCCTCTCCCAGCTCGTACGTCTTCCCCACGGTGGATTATGGGCAATTCCGTCACTCGAAATTAGAGTGCATTGTGGGTAAGAATGAGTGAACAAAAGTAGGGAACGAGTGGCTCACTCGGAACTCAGACACTCCTACAAAATGCCGGACACCTGAACTAGTGCACTATATAGTGGATAGGGGGCGGTTTCAGACACAGCGTTAGAGATTCTATTTTTTGCAGTTGATCATCTCCACAGAAATACTGTAGAGTAGATCGGCATCTCCTCTGTGTCACTGCGTGTCATCAACACTGCGTGAATGAACCCGCAATGACCACGGACATTTGCCATAACACGGTCGTTTAAGTGAAACTGGCGCATTTTACGTTCACTATTAAATTAATTCGTTTGTACCTCGTTTATATTTTCGCAGGAGTTTGGTGCGAGCACATCAGAGCACTTGAGAAGCGGTTCATCTTCACATGCTCTCAAGAGAGCTGCTCTGGTGATGTCTGCGGTGCGGTTCCATGAGATGCTTGGAATTCAACTGAATGAGACACAAACGCGTTTTTTCTGCAAACTCATGAGACACAGCATGCAGGGAAAGTTGAGGCTGTGTCCAGCTTCTTAATTGCCTGCTTTTTATTCAGTAAAAGGATCTCGGTGTTTCGACACTACACAACTCTATCACTGGCGAGTGAAATGTTAATATTAACTAGCCAGTGGCTAATTACTCGCAAATGCGAGTGATTTACTCGCTATGTAGAGGGCTGCATAACATTATCTCTTTCATGGAACATAAAAAGAGATTTTATGTTGAAGGGACTGACAGCCTCAGTCACCATTAATTTCATTGTATTTTAAAAAAGAGCAGCATCAACAGTCTTCAAAATTTTTCCTCCTGTGTTCCACAGAAGAAAGAAAGTCATACAGATCTGGAACAACATGAGGGTGAGTTAATACAAAAATTAGAGGTTTAATCTTTGGGTGAACTATCCCTTTAAACACAGCCTCACACCATTTCTTTTTCTCCAATTTTCAGAGTCTTTTGTAATGCTATGATTCATTTCAGTGGTGGTTGGCTTGATTTATGGCTTAGAAGTCTGTATTGAAGAATTTTTGTAAAGCCTATGGAGAAAATGAATGGGAATAATACTTATTGAATGAAGGGTGCTGAAAAAGTGGGACAGTGATGCGCTTTATTGCAGTAGTATTGTAACAGAAACCTCTTTTTGTCTCTCTCTTTCTCTCTAACCGCAGGAGTTCCAGTGCTGCACATGATCGCTACACCTTTCCCTTCCTTCCTGCACACGATGGAGGACACAGGAGACCAGATTCATAGCCACACAGTGGAGAATCTCACAAAAGTCCTTGTGGTCTTTCTTGCGGAATATTTCCGGCTTTAGGCGTGCTATAACATTTCAGCCAACCACATCCTACATGGATTAGCCTATAGCTCAGCTTCACTGCTTAAGGATATCTGACATCAGTGGCTATTCTCAGGCTGCCGTTCTAATATTCTAAAATACGCTTGGACTTAGGTCATGTTAATCAGTATTGTGCCTTCAGGGTAGTTCTGCTATCTGGAAATGCAATGTATAGACAAAACAACATTATTATCTGTGCCAAAAACAAAGATGTTTACAGAAGGATGTTCAACCGTTCAATAACTGTGCAATAAAATCAATAGAATTTAATGTAGATACTAAGAGCTCAGGAATGGATGCAATCCTGATGCTATATAAGGATTTATTACACTATGCACTCACAATTATTTAACTCTGTAATGCTACAACAATTCAGATATACAGGTGCATCTCAATAAATTAGAATGTCGTGGAAAAGTTCATTTGTTTCAGTAATTCAACTCAAATTGTGAAACTCGTGTATTAAATAAATTCAATGCACACAGACTGAAGTAGTTTAAGTCTTTGGTTCTTTTAATTGTGATGATTTTGGCTCACATTTAACAAAAACCCACCAATTCACTATCTCAAAATTAGAATACATCACAAGACCAATAAAAAAAACATTTTTAGTGAATTATTGGCCTTCTGGAAAGTATGTTCATTTACTGTATATGTACTCAATACTTGGTAGGGGCTCCTTTTTTGCTTTAATTACTGCCTCAATTCAGCGTGGCATGGAGGTGATCAGTTTGTGGCACTGCTGAGGTGGTATGGAAGCCCAGGTTTCTTTGACAGTGGCCTTCAGCTCATCTGCATTTTTTGGTCTCTTGTTTCTCATTTTCTTCTTGACAATACCCCATAGATTCTCTATGGGGTTCAGGTCTGGTGAGGTTGCTGGCCAGTCAAGCACACCAATACCATGGTCATTTAACCAACTTTTGGTGCTTTTGGCAGTGTGGGCAGGTGCCAAATCCTGCTGGAAAATGAAATCAGCATCTTTAAAAAGCTGGTCAGCAGAAGGAAGCATGAAGTGCTCCAAAATTTCTTGGTAAACGGGTGCAGTGACTTTGGTTTTCAAAAAACTCAATGGACCAACACCAGCAGATGACATTGCACCCCAAATCATCACAGACTGTGGACACTTAACACTGGACTTCAAGCAACTTGGGCTATGAGCTTCTCCACCCTTCCTCCAGACTCTAGGACCTTGGTTTCCAAATGAAATACAAAACTTGCTCTCATCTGAAAAGAGGACTTTGGACCACTGGGCAACAGTCCAGTTCTTCTTCTCCTTAGCCCAGGTAAGACGCCTCTGACGTTGTCTGTGGTTCAAGAGTGGCTTAAAAAGAGGAATACGACAACTGTAGCCAAATTCCTTGACACGTCTGTGTGTGGTGGCTCTTGATGCCTTGACCCCAGCCTAAGTCCATTCCTTGTGAAGTTCACCCAAATTCTTGAATCGATTTTGCTTGACAATCCTCATAAGACTGCGGTTCTCTCGGCTGGTTGTGCATCTCTTTCTTCCACACTTTTTCCTTCCACTCAACTTTCTGTCAACATGCTTGGATACAGCACTCTGTGAACAGCCAGCTTCTTTGGCAATGAATGTTTGTGGCTTACCCTCCTTGTGAAGGGTGTCAATGATTGTCTTCTGGATAACTGTCAGATCAGCAGTCTTCCCCATGATTGTGTAGCCTAGTGAACCAAACTGAGAGACCATTTTGAAGGCTCAGGAAACCTTTGCAGGTGTTTTGAGTTGATTAGCTGATTGGCATGTCATCATATTCTAATTTTTTGAGATAGTGAATTGGTGGGTTTTTGTTAAATGTGAGCCAAAATCATCACAATTAAAAGAACCAAAGACTTAAACTACTTCAGTCTGTGTGCATTGAATTTATTTAATACATGAGTTTCACAATTTGAGTTGAATTACTGAAATAAATGAACTTTTCCACGACATTCTAATTTATTGAGATGCACCTGTAGTTCTATATTTAATCCTGCGATGATTTTCTCAAATTATAGGGCTTTGGTAATGTTTAATCTCTAGTAACTACAATATATTATATAATATACATTATAAAAATATTGAACTGTGTATTTTGCAGTTGCTAAGTTCCAACATGGGCTTGTATAGCTTGATATAGCCTATCTGATTAAATAAAGGGGGAACATTAGAGTGTTGGTGTCTCTGTGGTAGAAAGTGTGTGATTGTGTACCGCCTGGCCACTACGGGGCAGTGTAATGGACAATTACTGCCACGACTCGCTTTCATAACATCACAGCCTCAGTTAGGAAATGCAAGGTCACATGGATCATTTAAATGAAACTGCTGTGTAACAATGTTGTCAATCTTTGGACATTTTATAACTTAAGCAAATAATAAACCTTTACAGTAAGGGTACTTTATTATGTACAATGAAATGGAGCGCTGTAATCAAGAAGGTAGAGTGTTATTATTGTTATTATTGCATGTGTATTTGATTTACCTTGAAATGTGATAGTACAGTCGATTTATTACAGTGTGTATTTAATCAACTTTAGACAGATTATGCTCCCAAGACCTATACTAATAATTATGCTAATGATATGCTATAATACAGAGATTTGACAGTAATTTTATATTACTGATTTCTTGATCTCGCACACCATTCTAAAACAAAAGCAGCAAAATTCTACAGAATATTTTTATTTATCTTATATGGGCATATTATGTTTTGCTACAATGTTAATGATCATGTCAATGTTGAATCATGTTTTATTACAATTTAATTTAGTAAATGTTTCATTCATAAATGCAAGTATGCCTCTATTCACAGTTTTTGTGAAAGAGATGAAACTACAAATACAATATCAAAATCTGTAATCCAGAAAGCAACGAAAACATCTGAAATATGTTCTACATTCAACATTTTCACTTAAATTATGTTTAAAGTGACATTTGTTTTCTCTCTGTCTATATTTATTTATTTTTGTCAGTAGGTATATACAAATTGAAATATGAATATTCTAATATTCACATCATGTTTGCCTGTATCTGCAAATTCCTTATAATAAAGTTATGGAGCAAAAAACGAAATAAATCTGCAGTAATGTTAAGATTTATGCATTTCAATTTCATAACAAAATTCCATCAAATTGAATTGAGTAATCTTTGATCAACTAAAAAAAAAAATAAACGACATATTTTACGGGTTTTTTTATTTTTTATTTCATTAAACATAACACAGTTCAATTTGATGGAGTTTTGTTATTAAATTGAAATGCATAAATCTTAAAAATTGGCTAAATATTTTTTGTGAGTGTAGAATTACTGTTCATGGTGGTAAATTGCCTATTGCCAGACAGTGTCTAAACAGAAATATTTGGTTGTAACCACAATGTAGGTACCAGCTTGTCTGGGATGAATCTAAAACAACATATCTGATGTTATTTTCCCATTAAACATAATGTATTGACCACGGTCATTGTTTCTCTTTGTAGGCTGAAGACACCACCGTCCATCTGCATTGAGAGTCCATAGAGCCTTGAAACCGATCACTTGTGTTTTTGTGTTTATTACCCACCACGCCATGGTACGCCACAGCAAGCTACAGATGCAGGTCTTATCGCTGTATCGGCAGTTTCTGCGTGCTGCAGAGGACAAGCCGGGATTCATACCGAGAATACGAGATGAATTCCGTGCCAATGCTTCAATAAAGAAGACTGATGTCATGCACATAGAATATCTGTATCGGCGCGCCCAACGCCAACTTGAACTGCTGAAAGATGTCAACACTAAACAGCTAGGAGCTTTCAGCAAGTCTAAAGAGGACAGTTGACCATTCATAACATCGTCTGTCGGCCAATATGCATTAAAATATTTTACAAAATGTGATTGAGAAAGAACAGACAGAAGTGCAAAGATACAGATTGGTCTCTGGGAATTTGCTTCCTTGCTTCAGTTATCCAAATAATGAAGGGATCAGTGAAACTTTTACACATCTCAGGAAATCAAGCAGAAGCATGGGGTATTTGGGGATAATTTATGTTTTTAGCATGTTGTTTGTGTTAGTTCACTGGAAGATTAAATGCAGATTATTTGCTGCTATATCAGTATTCTCGCTTTGCCTTTGCCTCCAAACACCTGTGGTTACTGTGTGAAAACAGTGTCCTTTGTTTGTAAATGGGTATACTGGATCTACCATGTACTGTTAAGAGTCAGTGTAATGGAGTGGTTAAGATTTGTTCTGTTAACACTTCACCGTGTGGCATTGCATAAATTGATTCAACAACAAACATTTATTAACCTTCTCGGCACATTGTTAAAATGGTGCTGTACTTCTATTTATTGTCTTCATGTTGACATTTTGAACCTTGACCCATGTCAGGGTATACAAAAAGATAATGATGTATTTTACACAGGACTGTCAACTATATATGAAAGTGCATAATGTCTCGATTTCAAATGAACATTTTTACATGGGTGGTGCAAATAGTCACATGACCAGAGCCATTTAATTCCACTATGCCCCTCTGAAAGATGATTTCTTTGTCAAAGCTTTGTAAAAAGAAACAAATAAAACCTAATATAAATACATATACAACTACCACATTTGCTACATATATTGTTTAAAGGGTCTATTATTGATTTATTAATAATATTGCTCTTGCTTATGTCACATTTGTGACCAGTGGGAAAACACAGAGCCTCTTTTTTCAGTAGGTAACAGATTGAATCATTATAAAGTTGCAAATTTCAAAGTATTGTTACAATAAATTAAAGTAAAATCAATAATAATATGCAATTACTTTATCATTCCCCTTTTCCCCACATCTGCAAGTCAGTAAAAACAAAACAACATTACGTTACTTTATTGCAATTTCCTATTAGGTTCCGTTAAGAACTGTGCAAAATTTGACTCCCACCTGTTACAAATGTGACCAAGAGTAAAAGTGCATACTTTAAAGGTACACTCAGAAAATTATGTCCAGTCATATGAGATGAAGACTACAGTCATATCAGTAACCTTATAAAAGCTGTTCAATTCTAAAATGAGAGGGTCCCCTCATGGGGGCTGCCATGTTAGGATCACATGACCAGCCGACTACTTCTCAATCTCAGTAACCGCCCTGTTATTGGACACTTTCACTCATGGATTAAATTATTTATGGCTCACTGAGTATAGTGAATTTCTATGATGGCATCTTTAACTGAAAACTATTGCGATTGGCTGCATCCACGCCACTAGGTGTCACTGTAAGTTCAAGATGACGTAAACAAAAACTTACCGAGTGCACCCTTAACTTTCAATGTTTTAAGTTATTTTATTTTTTTAGATAAGGCATGTAGTTTGGTTCATTGGGCCAGCCAAGGTGTAAAATACATGTCTTCACATAGCTGGGGAAAACTGTGGGATTAAATGGATCAAAAATAAATAGTAATAGTTAGCGGTCACTACTGAGTTCAAATTTAGTGATTAATGCTGTTCTAAAGAGTTATATAAAATAATATCAGTTTAATTTGTATTGTCCAAAATTCTTTCTTTTTTATTTAAGATGTTGGACTGGACCTCACCTGCAAGGTTTTGATTTGTCCCAGTGGTTAATTTCTCACATACTTTCAGCATAATGTAAACAATTTTGATAAATCACGGTAAAGTTTTCAGTTTGGGTTTACCTCATAAACTAACCGTAGCACAACACACTGTACGTGTCTCATAATTTCCACAGGCAGGCGCTAATATAGACTAAAACTGAATGCTTTGGTGGAAGAAGAAGAAATTATGTAAACAGGAAGGTTGTGTCAAAAAAAAAAAAAAAAAAAAAAAAAAAAGCAAAGAACGAAAAACTGTTGTAGTTTATATTTTATTGATTAATGGCATTTACTTATCTCTCAAAATAGAAATACGTATTGAATTTCTTCAACAACAACAACAAAAAAATAAATAAATAAAAAAAAAAAAGAGAAAAGTATGGCGGAATCAAAAGAGATGTCAGACGCCCAGTTAATTCAGCAGGTTGGTGGAACGTCAATTCTGTGAAATTCAGCTCAATATCCAATGTTTCTTTAGTAAAATATTACATATTTAATTTAAATTAGAACAGTAAAACGTCATATAAAATATTTAAATCAGCTTTGTGATGGCAAAATTCATTTGAACATGCCAAATTTGTCTTGATAATTAGTCCTAATGAAAAATTTCGTCTACAACAGTAGAAGTGTAATCTGTTTGCATTACATTCAGATTCATTCTCTTATCGTACTGAAGCTTACAGGGTAAGTTTTGTGTTCTTTTGTACGATTCAAAATAAATAAAGACACTAATAATCTAACCTAAATTGGTTTGCTGGTTTTAACTGGGATATGCATAGCTGGTCTCCAAGCCTGACTAGCTGACAAGTGCCCAAAACCCCTCTGAAACCAGCCATCAGACCAGCCTTATGGGGCTGTGAGACCAGCTAAAACCAACCAAACCAGCCCAGGTTGGTTTAGCCAACCCAAAATTGATAATTGTTCTTCAATTCTCAATTTTGCTGTATTATACTGTAAATATTGTAATATATTGTACTGTACTGAATTGCTTATTGTCTGTTATATATTTGAAGAGCTAGTTCATGATAAATTGATCATTCTGTTATCATTTACTCATCCTCATGTCATCACAAACTTTTATGACTTTCTTCTGCAAAACACAAACGAAGAGTTTTTTTCTGTCTATACAGTATAGGTCAATGGGTTCCAAAACTTTCAAGCTCCAAAAAGGACAGCAAAAATTAATCCGTACGACTTGAGTGATTTAATCCATGTCTTCTGAAGCGATACGATCGCTTTAGGTGAGAAACAGACCAAAATTTTAGTTCTTATTTACTGATTGGAACACAGTGCAGGCTTCATCATGCTGCACATGGTTGCCAGGTACTTAATCCCAGCATCATTGTACATCAATAAGAATTTGCAATTTAAATTTCTTGTGTTTACCATTAACCTTTTAGCGACCACAGTACATTTTAAAAGTATCCCAAAAAACTCATCCCGCCACTCTATCATTTTAACTTGCGTCTGCATTTTCATAATAGCCCAACTGGGCGTGACAACCGCAAACCTGGCAACACTGTGTCTGGTTTGTGTACAGCACTCTGTGCATGTGTCAAGCATGTGGAAGTGTGTGAATGAACTTCTGTCATGTACATGTCAAGGAGACTGCATATGTCAAGATTTATATTGAATAAGGACTTAAATTTGGGTCTGTTTCTCACTCAAAGCGATTGTATCTCTTCAAAAGACATGGATTAAACCTCTCGAGTCATTTGGATTACTTTTATGCTGCCTTTATATGCTTTTTGGAGTACAACAACTTGAATTGAATGGAAAAAATTACCTCATAAAATCAAAAAAAAAAAATGGTTTGTGTTCTGCAGAAGAAAGAAAAGCAATGCACGTTTGGGATGGCATAAGTGTTAGTAAATTATGAGGAAATTGTCATTTTTTTTGGCTGAACTAATGCAATCTTACTTGTGCAGTAAACTTCAACTTTAATTCAGAGTTACTAAATGTCTTAGCAAAGAGATAACAAGTGTTGGCGATTTGTCATTTTCTGCTTTCACAGAAAGAATGCATCCAGAGCATTGCTGACTTCATGAAGAGAAATCCCAGGGTTTCCCAGCGGGAGTTGAATGCAGAAGTTGAGAAGAACGTGCTGCTGTTTGCATCTAGGGTGCAGGCACTAAATTCTACACTCTGAACTCATCTCTCTAACAGTGACCTTGATGGATCTGAACAGACCAAAAATATCCCTCCTCTCTCTTTTATGCTATCTTTCTGTTTTGTATTTTTCTGTTTACATTTTGCCAAATTCCCAGCATCTTTAACATGTTTATCCAAATTGTCAGATGCTTACTGAATAGGCTTCATAATTATTTTTGCAGGCAAAGGATGTTTTTCTAAATATATATATATATATATATATATATATATATATATATATATATATATATATATATATATATATATATATATATATATATATGTTTAAGTTTTCATCAGTTTGACAATTCATTGGTAGTAACTCAGGTGTCAGTTGTTATAACAAAGTAATTATTTATGTAAATATGTAATCATGCATATTACCTCTTAAAATAGGTGCTGATATCTAATCATTTCGTGTGTGTCCTATCAAATTCTAAATGACAACTTTGTATGGTGCTTTCTACATGTAGCTGAGGCCAAACAATAACTCATTGATTTACAGCTGTGTAAAGGCCAGTTTGGAGAGCACTGATTTTAACACAAAGACAACAGGGAAAGACAAAGAAAAGGATCAGGTGGAAGAAGTAGAGCGAGGAAAAATAAGAGGGAAAGGGACAGACTCCATAATGAGCTTTGTGTCATCATAATATTCATAATGCAGCACCTGCGATGAATTACATTATGCAGATCACACTTCTCAGATCTCTTGATGACTTTAAAGACAGTGTACTGTAGCACTCTGAGCCCAAACCAATGATTAGTGCTACTTCTTTAGGAGTAATAGAAAAGCTAGACATAGCTTTTGGTTTCTTTTCAGTTTTGCGAAGGCAGTTGCCTAACGCTTGTCCTCTTATGAGGAAAAGTTTATGAATAATATTCCACACACTCTTTTGATACAGCGCTTGCCTTTCTCCACTGCACCTGGGCACTTAGAAGCAATGACCAGTACTCTAATGATGGGGGGATACAGTCTTGTGAGCTGGCAACCAAGATGAAAGGCAAGGGTGGGCTGGTCAGAGAGAACAAAGCAATGTAGTCACGGCCAGTCTACCATCTAAGCACATCTCACAATAGAGAGAGAAAGTGCCATGGCTATATATTTGTCTGTCAACATCAAACAAAGCAATATTTTAATGTCAGGAAAGCAACAGGGAAATGGTGGTCTGACAGTTGTATGAAGATTTAAATGGTACTTGTTAAATGTCCTTGAATTTGCTTTCTTAGAGAGACATGATTGTAACAGTAGTGGGTGATCCTGTGAGTGTTTAGGTATTTGTCATATGACAGCCCTTAACAAAAAATTACCATTTTAACCATAGTTTTCAACCAAAATAGCATTACTACAGTTCAAAGTCCCTTTCAAGGCAAGCCAGTCCACTCAGCAGCCATGTTGAGATTGCTCCCCGGTAGCTATTTTCAATGATCATGTTTACATGCACTAAAGAAAACAGTTTATTCTGGGGTTACTGCAGAAATCAGTGTTCTGAAACATCATGTTGCTATAATGCTCATTTCCTTACACTGTTTAAGGGATTAAGAGAAAGCAGTTTAACACACCTGGGTTTCTCCCAGAGAACATGGCTTATCTGGACATGTAAATGCATAAGCGGCATTCTAGTGGGTGTCTGAAGAGTGCGCTTGCGTGGAACAGACTGGGATAACAAATGTCATAGGATGGAGCCCAGCAACATGTCAACAGAGCGGAAAGAATTCAACATTTCTGGGAGTACGGTGGGAAAATCACATAAACTGTACCCATTTATACACACCAATGTAAAATATAAGTAGATTTTTTTCTTTTCTTTTTCTATGTAAACATGATCTTGACGGATATCTTTGACCATTGCGACCGTTGTATTTTGTCTCGCATTTTTTAGACACTGTGTCAGGTTAAAAAGAACATCAACTTTTAAAAACGTGACTCGATACACCCGTGTTCTGTTCTATTCCTTGCACTGCATGTTTTTTTTTTTTGTGTGTTTTTTTATTTTTTTATTTTTTTGTGTGTGTGTTTTTTTTGTTTGTTTTTTTTTTTTTTTTTGCACAAGAACACATTCCAGCTGAATGGCCTTTAAGTTTTAACACTGTAAAGTCATCTGTTTATTATTATTATTTTTAATGACAGTAAAGACCTTTTTCACGCTTGGGGTTTGGTACGCAGAAGTAAACGTTTGCAGGGTAAATGGTGACAATGGTGAAGGTCTCCTTTAAGACTTCAGACATTTCGAGTGACGCAGCAAGAGAGTCTGTGAGAGAAAAGGGCGAGTAGAAACAAGTTAGGAGAGCTATTTTATTTGTGCGTGCATCTTATAAACTGAGTTTTCCATCCTCAATACACAATTATGATTCGGTTGCATGTTGTAAACTTGCATCTACCTCAATTTATGGTAATTATGTTCGAGTGAGTGAGCGCGTTTAGCGTGCGCTCGTTTCATGCACTTTTGGTTACACGTGAGTTGTTCTGCTGCCTTCACGTGCTATCGTACATACGAGTTTCCCACTCGGAAGTTGCGCATAAAACTGGGAATCGATTCCTCGATTCTGAGGCGTTGGGAATCGAGAATTGGTTCGAAACATGTGAATCGACTCCAGATTTCTTCCGGGGAAAACGGTTGATATTTTCGGACTGTTTATTTCGTCGACCGCTGAACTACTACAATTTACAAAATGATTATAAAATGACTGAATCTTAACGATCATCAATCTGACTCCTAGTCAAATCCGCTCCGTTTGTTCAACTGTATGAAGTAATCCCACAAGCCCTTCAACACATCTGCTTTCCAGACCTGATAGTCTGCAGGTATTTTACTGCGGATTAAACTAATAATCAAGTAACATGCCAAATTTGTGACAGTAAATTGGCATACAGTAATAACGTCCCCGATGTTACAACACAAAGTCTGCAACAAGGAGATGGCAGAATTGAGTCAGTTTCCCAGTTCACATCAATAAATCGGTATGTTAAAGTTTAAATGATCATTGTGCTGCACTTATTAAAGCAAGTTTCCCTCAAATTTATATCATGGGATTGAAGCATCGCGCTTTGGTATGTGCATACAGGACCTGATTTAATTTTAGAATGGACCTATTAATAGTAAATGCCATTCATGCTATTATAAACATTGCAAAGAACGCTTTGCAGTGAGCTGTTTATTATGAGATTTAACTTTGCCACCCGTTTTTTTCGGAATCGAAATTCGGAATTAAATGGGTCTGGAATCGACTCTTGGAATCGATTCTAACGATTCCAAAAACAAGAATCAGAATCGGAGTCGATTCCCAAATTTCTGGAATCGAACAGCCCTAGTTGCACATGAATGACCCCTCAAGTCGTAATTACGACTGGGAAACTAGGAGATAATTTTGATACCCGAGTTTCCGAGATGGGAGGAGTCCTAAACTTTCAACATGGCGGTTGAGAGTACCGTTTCTGTAGTGAATGACAGGTTTTGTTCATTTTTCTATTTACAGCTCATTGTTAGCCCTTGCCCTTTTGGTCAAATTAATTTATGTGTATCAGCAACCATTCTATGCATGTTGTAAATTTTTACATGGTGAAAATAGCTGGCATTTGACCAAAATTCCATTATCGTCAACAAGCTAACTGAGTGATATGTATTATGGTGTCAAAATAAAGGTTCCTCAAGAAATATGTATGAATAAACCTGGCGTCCTCCATGTTTCCTGTTCTTTCCGAATACAAAGCACGTGAACACGATGTACTCGTAATTACCACCTCAGAAGTGGGAAGTAGGAGAATTCCGATAGCACACGAAGGCAGCATTAGAACAGACGATTGCATTGATAATATTGATAAAAGTGTTTGCCCATTATTATTTTGTTTGCTAATTGTCTTGCGTGTTAGATATCTGGTGTTAATTACCAGACTCTAGGTGAACTGATGATGTTTAATGTTAAATGGCTTAGTCAGATGTCAGAATGGCAATTCAGATTGTCAATACACTGATTGCAGCAATATATTTGCTTACTGATAGTTTTATTCATTCTTGTATTGGCACTTGAAGTCTGTTTTGTTATTCCTTCATTTGAATAGCATTGTAACTATTTAATTGTATTTAATCTTTATTTTGTACAGACCACACATTCCCATGTCATTGTTCATCCTACCTGTACTTCATCTGTACATCTGAGCCATCTAGAAGTGATTAAAGTCACTAAAAGGAAGAACTGTGGATGACTGAATTATTGGGCTCTGACCGGCCTGCCAGGGAGAGTGCTTTCAATCTAACAGTCCTCAAAGAATCACACCCAAATTTTCGTTGTTCTTCCTTACAGGAGTAAAGGGAGATCACAGCAAATATTATTTTCACTTACCCATTTACTCCAAGACCAAAAGAAAAAATCCACTATTCTGTTTGAATGACTTTCCAGAAGAGGAAATAATAGAGAGCATTTGATTAAGACAGTAAAATGGGAGAAGATGCCAAATTTTTTGTTACTCAGGCAGCTGTAATCGTAACTCCCTCGCAGTTGTGGTAATTCATTTTTTAAAACTAATTCCAGGGTAATATAACACAGCATAATTGTATAAATTTACATTCAATATTAAAAAAAAATTATAAAAAAATTTGCACGATTTACGCTGACAAATAAAGCGGAAACACATCATCACGTCTTGGGGTCCAGTGTTACCACATTATTTTTGCGGTAACAATACTGACTTATGCCACTGACTATGTTTACAAGCAAAAAAATTATGTGGACAGTCTTTTTTTTCAATGTGAGACACGTTCTCTCTCCCTCTCTCTCTCTCTCTCTCTCTCTCTCTCTCTCTCTCTCTCTCTCTCTCTGCGTTTTTGACACTACTCTTCTACTCTTCTGCTGCAGCATTCAATCATACGCTGCCAATGATTTACACTTGCCATGAATAAACTACATCTTGTAATTAATTAAACATTTACAACACTTTTACTTCTAACTCACTACATAATTACTGTGATATTGTTTAGAGGACTATGGTGATATCAACGGTGCTCATCATCACATATTAAATCAGGTAAGCAACATTTAAATTGACAACTTTAAAGTATCTTTAGTATTACAAAGTCCTTAACTTCCTTAATGTGCATGTGATTTACATTTTCTAAGTATTTCCAGCCAGTCGTGTATTGATAGGCGATCAAGTCACGGAACCTCTTAAAATGTATTACGTCATATTTGTCATTAAAACTGTGTTGGTCATTAAAAATTCTCTCTCTCTCTCTCTCTCTCTCTCTCTGTATATATATATATATATAATTTTTATGAATAACATAATTTAAAAAATATTTTAAGACATTTATTTATTTATTTTTTCTAAGCCACTATATTTGAAGTAAGGATCTGGCAATTTATATTCATGGAATATGATGTACTTGAACTTGCATCACAAACCATATAATCTTTCTTCTTATTCCATCACTTAAGTAGCAGTATTGTGTTTGCAGACAGCCTTGGCTTAAGGATGATTCTACATCAAGACCACACCACTAATACTGACTCCTGGTGCAGTATCTGTCATACTTGGACACAGTCATGGGGAAAGATAGCAATCTTGCACTTGCCTGCCTACTGTTACCTACTAGCCCAAAAGGTGTATTTTGAGGTCTTATTTCCTGGGCCTTGTGTCATTTTACCTGATAACCTTGCTTTTAACGATCACATCCATCCGAACACCTCTGAAGAAAGTGATATGCTTATGAATCCAGCAGAATGTTAATGGACAGGGAGAACAAACATCTATATTTGGAAAAATATTCTTGTCCGGTACAGTTAACCCTAACTGTAGATGCAAACAAAAGCCACATATAGCTTTCATGTGACTCTGTACCTGGTCTAGAGCCCGTTGTGGTGTAGTTGTGATTGTTTTTGGTTTTATGTGAACATGTAAGTGCATTTTGTGGCTTTGCATGTTTGCCTGTTCTTGTCATTTTCTGCTGGTGATCAAGTCATGCCACGTGGAAGAAATGTCAGCAACAGCTGTTGCCTCCCACTGCACCTGAATGAGGACAATGCCCGTTTTGGCTTGCTGGCAGCCCTTATACTCCTCTACCTGCTCTGTGGGGCGGTAGTGTTCTCCGCTCTGGAACATCCCTCTGAGCTGGAGGCCCACAAACGCTGGGAGGAACAGCTAGCCAACTTCACCCAGCAAAACAGTATAAACCTGAACTCACTCGAGTCCCTGCTAAAGCAATATGAGGAGGCATTTGTGGCTGGGGTACGTGTAGACAAACTACGGCCCCGCTGGGACTTTTCTGGGGCATTTTACTTTGTTGGTACAGTGATCTCCACTATTGGTGAGTTCTGTTAATATCTCTGTTAACAAATATATTCCCTCAATATTCAGACTTTTAGATCTGTAAACCAGTTACCATTGTCAGCCTATAAAAAATCAGTAAGCAAAAATGGTTTCCTATGATTATAGTTCCCAGATGTTTTTGTGCTTTTATTTTATAAAGGTCCCTTTGACCAAATCAACTTTGTTAACTGTTTAACAATAATTACAATTTCCCCATATCTTTTTACTATGATCATAATTAATAAATAGTTCTTCCAAAAATGTATATTTTGGCTTTATTTAACTCAGCTTTATTATTATCTTAATAATAAAGATATTTGCAGAATGTCCAAGCTGCTCTAGTCCATATAATGTTAGACTGTGACCAGTGGCCATCAAGCTCCACAAAAAGCAAGAAACAAACAAAAAAAAAAACCCTTAAAAGTACCAATAAATTACTATACACAAGTGAACGAGACTTGAATTATAGCGCACAAGTTGTATGGAGTACTTTAGTGGTCCTTTTTTGTCCTTTTTGGAACTTAGCACTGGTTCAATCATGTTTCCATCAAGTTACAAATGTATTTAATACAAAAAAATTAGAATATTACTAAAACTATTTGCAAATAAAGGAGTGTTTCCATCCCATGGGTTGAAGAGAATCAAAATGGTCACTTCTGAGGAAATTGGCACAAAATGTAAGTTATAGCCACTGTGGCTCTCTTGTTCAGTGTAATAATTAATTGTGATTTATAGAGCGCAGACAAAACGTTCTCTCAAACCTCATGTTTGCTTGCAGTCGGTGGCAAATGCCTTGTATCTAGAAACAAAAGTGTGTCAGGCAGTTCTGGGAGGTACCGATAACTGTAGCTAATCATTTTGATGACAGGCTTTGGCTCCGGCATTTCGGAATAACTAGAGCATTTGCGATGCTATGCAATGATACTGGTCTGCTGGTTAGTCCAATTAAGAGTGAATTATTCATTTACATTACTTGAAGTGTTAGTTCACCCAAAAATGAAAATTCTCTCATCATTTCCTCATGCCATCCCAGATGTGTATGACTTTCTTTCTTCTGCTGATCACACACAAAGAGTTTTTGAAGAATATTTCAGCTCTGTAGGTTCATACAATGCAAGTGAATGGGTGCCAACATTTTGAAGCACCAAAATCCACTTAAGAGCAACATAAAAGTACTCCAGATGACTCTGGTGGTTAAATCTTCTGAAGTGATATGATAGGTGTGGGTGAGAAACAGATCAATATTTAAGTCCTTTTTAACTATAAATTTACTTTCACATTCTCCTTCTGTTTTTGGTGATTCACATTCTTAATGCATATTTATGGTAAAAACTGACATAAATATTGACCTGTTTTTCACCCACACCTATCTTTTCATGTCTGAGCACATGGATTTAACCACTGGAGTCATATGGATTACTTTTATGCTGCCTTCATGTGGATTTTGGAGCTTAAAATTTTCACTTTCATTGAATGGCACCCATTCACTTGCATTGTGAGGAACTACAGAGCTGAAGTATTATTCTAAAGTTCTTAATTTATGTTCTGTAGAAGAAAGAAAGTCATGCACATCTGGGATGCCAGGGGGGTGAGTAAATCATGAGAGAATAAACATTTTGGGATGAACTATCCCTTTAACTAAATGTGTTTCCATCGTAGTTTATGTGCATGTGTTCTTATCGAATTAAAATTGTATCACCCTCAAGTAAGCGTATAATTATTTTATGCACATTTTGGAGATTTTATTTGCATCTTAGGGTTTCCATGCAGGAATTTTTATGCAATATCCTAATATTCACTTAAAAATATGTGGATGGAAACCCAGCTACTGTCTACATGCATTATATGGAAAAGAGCAGATTGGATGCTCTTCAAAAAATCCTTCTTAATCTCTTTCTGTGTACCTCAAAAGGAAGGAAATCATACAGGTTTGAAGTGACATGAGGCTAAGTAAATGATGGTAGAATATACGTTTTTGGGTGAACTATTCCTATAGCCATTCTTGACTAGTTGTACATCATTTTAATGCAGCACATCAATAAAATAGTATCTACTTCCTATTTCCCTCCAGGCTTTGGCATGACCACTCCCGTTACCATTGCAGGTAAGATCTTTTTGATATTCTATGGACTTATTGGTTGTGCAGCAACAATCCTCTTCTTCAACCTGTTCCTGGAGCGCATCATCACAATGTTGGCCTACATCATGCGCTGGTGTCACGAGCGCCAACTGCGACGCTCAGGCGTGGGAGGTGTGGAGTCCAGGAGTGAGGACGATAGTTTGGAGGGTTGGAAGCCATCGGTCTACTACGTCATGCTCATTCTAGGCATAGCCGCCCTGCTGATTGCCTGCAGTGCGTCCGCCCTCTACTCTGCCATGGAGGACTGGGACTACTTTGAGTCCTTTTACTTCTGCTTTGTGGCCTTCAGCACCATTGGGTTTGGAGATCTGGTAAGCAGCCAAAGAGAGAGCTATGATGCTCAGGAGGCCTACCGTCTTGGCAACTGCCTCTTCATCCTTATGGGTGTGTGTTGTATTTATTCACTATTTAATGTCATCTCCATCATCATCAAGCAAACTCTCAACTGGATCCTTGCCAAACTGGACCGCAGCAGGGCTCAGTGTCCATGCCGTGGCCGGCCATACAGGAGGCGAGGTCAAGCCTGCTGCTGCTGCTTCCCTCAAATACTAAGCCAGCACCACAATCACCACCCTCCACCAGGAAATTCCAGGCAGAGGGCTCCAAAACGCAATGCCGTGCACCCTGCCCCGCATAACGAGGCGGCAGGAAAGCAGCGCTTCACTAATGCGTCAGTGGAAACAGTTTGTGATAGTGAGACTGATGCTGGCTTAGGACCAGATGGAGGTTATCTGACAGGGCGCAGACTGTCTGGAGAAATGATCTCAGTCAATGACTTTATGGCCAACAAGGTTTCTCTGGCCATTTTACAGAAGCAGCTCTCTGAGACTGCTCACGGCAATCCAAGACAGAGCCATGTTCGCCAGAATGGCTTCTCCGGTGGAGTAGGCGCCTTTGCTATCATGAATAACCGCCTTCAGGAGACAAGTGTTGACAGGTAGCTCATTTATACAAAGGTGACATTGGATATTGCACATTATTTACATATAAATGTATAAAGGGTTTTATTAAAACTCAAATGATCTGACATTCAGAACAACTCCATGGGAAAATGTTTTAAAATTAAATACCCTTCAGTTTGCAGAGGTTTTATCGTTAATTGCATGCAATTGAAGATGTACATTGCAAATTTACTGTTGTAATATACAGTACAGAGCAAATTAGATAAATTTAAAATGGCCAATTTACTTATATGTATCACAAGGACAGTGAATGTTATATTAGGATAATGGCGAGCATCTATGAATGGTTTCATTTTTAAGAAGCAGACAGCTCTCAGTATTTTACATCATTATAAACAAACCAAGGAATTTTAATGGTAACATCGCTTCCCAGTGTCACTTTGATGCTGAAGTGATTGGCTGGTATGGTGAGCAATCACACTGTTTCACTGGAGAGATCCTTTAGTGGCTCTTCAAAACAGACTGATTTTCAAGAGCCAGGCAGATGTAGCAAGAACACTTACAAAGAGACAGTCCCAGGGGAAAATGACAAGTGTCAAATCAAAGGGAGATGGTCAGTATTGTATTGTTTAATCATTTATATGACACCGCAGACAGTATTGATTGTCCTAAGAAATAAATTATATAAAATGAATACAGATAAATTTAATATGATCAAGAAATGCAGATCTATCAAGCTGTCTAAATAATAAAGCAAATTATTCGTTGATAGATTGTATAGTATTGTAAACACTAATTTTACTTTGTTAAATATTTATTTTGATATTTATATTTTTGTGTTAAATGTAAAACTTTCAAAAATGGCATGTCGTTCAAGGAAGTCTGACTCTCTACTGCCCCCTCCTAACTGATTGGTGTTACTCTTGTACTGAAATCTGTTATCATTGGCAGGCAAAATGTAGGAACTCAATTACCACAAGACTCTTTATGTAGCAGGACAGACATTAAAATAAACAGAATCCTCATGAATGGCCTGATCTGTTTATTATCTTTATTACTCCACTTCTGACATTTATGTGAGCGCAAATATTGCTATTGTACAAGATCTGTGAATTCTGCACAAAGATCATTACACAACATGAAACGGCAATGCATCAACCTTAATATTAATACTGTTCATATATTGGCATAATCTCAAAGAGGTCAGTAAGGCAACACAGTACAGATCATGCAAACAGAGTAGAGCATATTACAGGAAACAACAATTCAAGAACAGGAAAAGTTGCACTCTGTCACCATATTGTGAGCCTGTATATTTCAAAATGTAAAAGTGCTTGTATTTAATAGAATTGGCTTCTTAGATATTTCATTTGCATTTGACACTTAAAATCTTAATACATAGCTTAAATGCTTGAAATAACTAAATTAGTGGCATGTTTTGCATTTGCTTTTCGATATCAGTTTAAAAATGTAAACCCATTTATATGCAAAGACTGAAGAGAATCTCAAACGTTTGTTTTCATCAGTTAAACACATTACCTGAGAATTGGCGATTTTAAGACTGATTGAATACATATGGTATGGAAAATACTGAACATATCACAATCTAAAGAGTAAAAGTCTTAGTTATATACAGTCATTATTGTCCTGGATAATGGCACAGCATTGCTTTTTATAAGTTTCATCACTCATGAAAAATGCAAAAAGACTGAAGTAAAATGTCTTCATGTTTGCTGCTGTCCTAAAATGTAGGTCTTTCAATTTATGAGTTTAAAAGAAAGCTGATCATCTTTATTTCTTCCACAGTCAAACACAAAAGTCACTCTATCTCCATTAAGCATATTTATAGGATGGATTCTAATTGGCATCTGAACAACCAAGCTCCTGAAAAGATACAAATAATTTATATTAAAAATACATTAACATTGCAGCACTGTACTGCCATATACTGTTGTATAATGGATTCGTTATACAGTACATTTTCGTAATCAGTATTTTTGTCTAGTTTTCCAATAAAATTATTGAAACATCCTTAAAACAGGATAAATGTACATTTATGAGAGTATTTTTTAAGTCCCGATTGGCAAATTGTTTAAACAAGAATAAACAAATGGGGTAAGAAAAATAAATTAAATTCAAGATATGTTCTCTAAAACCAAATCAGATTATCTTAGGCAATTTTGCTTTTCACATAATAATTTAAGGAAGTTTAGATATTTTACTGGAAAACAAAAGGGCTGTGTGGGGAGATTGAAATGTCACATAAAAATGTAAAGACAATCACATTGCATTTAAAAGTTCTGTATCCCCCAAGCTTACCTTGGCTAATCTCAGACGCCGTGCCTCTTTCTGCTGATAGTAGGCAGAAATTATACAGTTCCGCCTGCAAATGTTGAAAACAATAAATGAAATCTAAAATAATAGGCAGTAAAAAAACTTGCAGTGTTAAAACGGTCCTCCATTCTCTTGGCCTCGGCTACATCTCATCTGAGCTGTACTTGTGGATTTGATTGCTGCTTTAGTGCCTGTACTGAATACACACTTAAATCTGAGAACAGCTGCTGTGTATGCGGGGTACCTGGACATTGCTGAGCAGAACAAGTGTGGATATGTCATCTGTGCAGCTTTGATCTGATAATCTCATGGTTTTTTATTGTGTAACAAAATACCATATGTATATTTTTCGTCCCTGTATTTAATACATGCAGATAAATACAGGGGGGTTCAAAAGAGTCCATCTGTTAAAATGCTTTTATTTAGCATTTTTCTTATTTAATACAGTTTTCCCCTCATTACAAATTAAAGGTTATTGGCAGCATCACATTTTTTCATTGTTGACTCTTGAGTCTCAGTATGTTCAGACCAATTTTCTTTTAAGCTAATGTTCTGTAAAGCTGCTTTGAAACGTGTGTTGTGCAAAGCACTATACAAATAAAAATGACTTTACCATAATCAGTCACGCTTGTCAATATATGTCATAAGTGTTGTTGAACACCCATGGCTGGATGAAATTTAGTTTAGAACACACTTGGAATCAGTTTAGAGTATAAAGCCTGAGAAAGGCATCGTTCACAATACATTTCATAATATTACAAACACTTGATTACACACGATTATGGACAGTAAAGGCTCCAGCAAATGTAAAATTCATACCGCTGTCTCCTCTGTGTAGCCTACTGTAAAGCAGATGTTTTATAAATTCAGTAGTTTTTACAAATAAAATAAAGTCAATATCTGTGATGACGTCTATGACAGAAACAGATTTTAAGCTGCTGGAACAATGCCTTTTATGTTTCCTGGCCGAAAAATACCAGGCAACAGTTCTGCCTAAAGAAGTCAACATGAACGAACTCACTTGCTCTGAAGGCCGCCCCCTGGTGGTAGTCCAGGTATCATCGTTGAAGCCAGGACTGTCAGAACTGACAACAGATCAGGCTCATCACCTCTCGCGCTCAGCTCTTCAAATATATCTACCACAGAAAGAGGTATGACGCTGATTTGAGATCAATTTCTGTAACCATTACATTAGTGGCTCTCAACTGGTTTTGAAGCAGGAAGCAGATTTTACTTCAGACGTAACACAGTACAAAAATTGTTTATCGTTTAAAAAAATTATAATACGTCGCCAAAATACCGTAGAGTTAGCTTGGATGCGCAGCGTTTGACACCAACACCATAAAAATATGGAAAGTGTTTTATCTTCCCCTTTAAATTTGCTATCCTAACTGCTAACAAAGAACGATTGTGGTTAGTTGCACTTAAAGGAAGAGTTCAACCAAAAATGAAAAATTTCTCATCATTTATTCACCTTCATGTCATCCCTGATGTGACTTTCTTTCTTCTGCAGAACACAAATGATGATTTTTTGAAAAATATCTCAGCTCTGTAGGTCCATACAATCCAAGTGAATAGGTGGCCAGAACTTTGAATCTCCAAAAATCACAAAGTCAACATAAAAGCAAGGCCATAACTCTTGAACCATTTTGGGGGTGGGGGGTCAGGGGTGTTGAGGTCACAAATATAATAGTCCTCTGTGGTCCTTTAATATAGTAAAGGCGCTGAATGCAATAATTTTCTAAATAAAGGCTTGAAATGTGATAAAGGCCCAACATTTTATCATTTTTGGTTTTAAAAGTTCACACAGTACAAGACAAACACTGTATCTGCATTGCTAGAAATTTCAAGTTTCAGTAATCTTTTCTTTTTTTGTGCTGTCTCAAAGAAAAGATGAATATCATTTGAATTTATTTTCATCATTGATATATCTGTAAAATGACGACTGTAAATACACAAAATTATTTACTGCCCTCAAGTTGTCCCTCATTGCCCCCCCCCCCCAATAGAATTTTAACACAATATTTTCAAGAATCCTAACGCTGCACTTTTCCATACAAAAAACGTTCATATTGACCACTGCTGTCAAGGTCCAAAGAGAAAAAAAATCATTATGAAAAAAATCATAAAAGTAGTCCATACAACACAAAGCTGTTGTGTGGCCCCAGAAAGCTTGGAATATAGTGCACTTGTCATATGGACTACTGTTACAATGTTTTTGTACTGAACCTTTAATAGTGCTTTATAGTATTTGTCTTTTTTGAAGCTTGACAGCTCCTGCTCACTATAAACTGTTATTCTATGGAATAGAGCTGCTTAAAATATCTATTTTTATGTTCCAAGAAAAAACCCAGCATATGGGTTTTGAAAAACATAAGGGTGAGTAAATGAGTAAAAGTACATTTTCCATTTTTAGGTGAAGTACTTTAACTGGTGGCAAATTTTTTGAGCACAACCTTGACAAAACATAGGCTACTAAAAATAAAATTTTCTCTTTTAAAAGTAGACTCGTAGGAGATGCTGTACAAAATTCAGAATTAATAAAGAAATTATTTAGAAACTCTTAAATTGATTTTAAATTAATACCTAACAATATTTGCATTAAGAATATATGACACTGACCTTGCCAAAACCTAAAAGCACAGTAGAAGTCACAAGTAACAGGTCTTACCATGTTCTAGTTCTAATCTGAGGGTGATAACGCTCTGCTTTGTGTTTTTATAGATAATTTTCTTAGACAATGCCAAGAGAATTTTCTTAAAAGCTCCTTCAAAAGCCTGCCAGATTATCACATTCATACTTTACAATATACACACATTCACTCATTTTCTTAAGCCTGATATGCTGAAAACTGCTCAGTTAATGTTTTCACATTCACAATTATTAATGACATACAAATCACGTACTGTACATGACATTTTTTTCAGTTCAAAATGGTGAATTTCACTAAATGGTGAATAGTTTGCACCCTTGAAAATTACTGTCGGTCGGTACAACATTTCAATCATAAAACAGTGGTCAGATATTGCATGTTTAGTTAGATACTTACATCTCACATGACAATAAAACTATTAACCAACTGCTTGCTGATGCGCAGCACTGGAATAATCCACGAAGTTCTCGTTTAGCGTCTTAAACTTGAGTCCTGCCTTCATCGATTTGATTGGTTATCTCATATGACATTGACGAGCTGTGTTAGACTACTGAGCATGCTAAAAAATATATATATATATTTTTAAAAACCTTTATGTTGGGGGCCTGGGTAGCTCAGCGAGTATTGACGCTGACTACCACCCCTGGAGTCACGAGTTTGAATCCAGGGTGTGCTGAGTGAGTTCAGCCAGGTCTCCTAAGCAACCAAATTGGCCCGGTTGCTAGGGAGAGTAGAGTCACATGGGGTAACCACCTCGTGGTATTAGTGGTTCTCACTCTCAATGGGGCGCGTGGTAAGTTGTGTGTGGATCGCGGAGAGTAGCATGAGCCTCCACATACTGGGAGTCTCCGCGGTGTCATGCACAGCGAGCCACATGATAAAATGCGTGGATTGACGGTCTCAGAAGCGGAGGCAACTGAGACTTGTCCTCCGCCACCCGGATTGAGGTGAGTAACCGTGCCACCACGAGGACCTACTAAGTAGTGGGAATTGGGCATTCCAAATTGGGAGAAAAGTGGATAATAATAATAATAAAGACCTTTATGTTATTCCTGCAACAACTTAATGACAATTAGACAGTGGTGCATAATGAACTGCAGCAGAACAGCAACAAGGATATCAATTATTGTGGGGGACAGTCTGGCTATATCTGATTATTTGTCCCCCTCAAAGCATATTGTGGTTATGGCCCTGCATAAAAGTAATCCATTTGACCCAGTGGTTAATTTCATATCTTCTGAAGAAATATGATAGGTCTGGGTGAGAAACAGGTCAATATTTAAGTACTTTTTGCTATAAATCTCCACTTTCACTTCCACATTCTACTTTTGTTTTTTGGCAATTCACATTCTTCGTGCATATCGCCCCCTACTGGTCAGGGCTGGTCAAAGGTGAAGATTTATAGTAAAAAAGGGACTTAAATATTAACCTGTTTCTCACCCACACCTATCACATAGCTTCTGAAGACATGGATTTAACCACTGGAGTTTTATGGATTACTTTTATTCTGACTTAATGTGATTTTTGGAGATTCAAAGTTCTGGCCACCATTCACTTGCACTGTCTGGACCAGCAGAGCTGAAATATTCTTAATTTGTGTTCTGCAGAAGAAAGAAAATCATAAACATCTGGGATGGCATGAGGGTGAGTAAATGATGAAAGAAGTTTCATTTTTGGGTGAACCATCCCTTTTTATTGTTTGCATCTTGCATGCTTTTTTTGCGACCCTTTCAGAATAGACCACCAGTTGAAAATCACTTTACATGACATCATGATCGTGTTGTTGAGAGGATTGCCATCTGTGACATAACAGCCATACAAAGCTTAAGACTGGACCAAATGTAATGAAAAGTCAACATTAAGACAATCCAGACTTAATCTGATGGTTTACCAGCTACTTTGGTCTCCAAAAAGCCCTCCAGCTCAGCCTCCTGATGCAGTGCTTCTTGTGAAAGCTGGGGGGCACCAGGGAAACAGACTAGAAGAATGCTGATGTTATCAAGACTCCCCTGTTAGAAAAGACACACAGAGAGGTTGAACCACCCACAAAAAGAAGCAAGAATGTTTGGTGTGTTTGATATTTTTTTATATTAAAGGGAAAGTTCACCCCAAAATACAAATACTGTCATCATTTACAGACCTCCATGATGTTCCAAACTTCACTAACTTACTTTCTTATGTGGAACTCTAAAAAAGATGTTAGGCAGAAAGAAAGCCTCAGTCACCTTTCACTTTTGTGAAAAGTGTTTCACACAGGAAAGAAGTTGAATACTGATGGTGAGTAAATTATAAGAGAATTTTCATTTTTTGGGTGAAATATTTCTTTAATAACAAGCTGTTAGTTCACCCAAAAATGAAAAAAAGAAGTGTAATCGAGCCTAAAATTTCAAGATTTATAGTGAAAAAAGAGTTACATTTTGGTCTGTTCTCACCCAAAACTGATTGGATCACTTCAGAAGACATGGATTAAACCACTGGAGTCATGTGGATTACTTTTATGCTGTATTTATGTGCTTTTTTGGAGCTCCAAAGTTTTGGTCACCACTCACGTGCATTGACTGAACCTACAGAGCTGAAATATTCTTCAAAAATCTTTTATTTTTGTTCTCCAGAAAAAAGAAAGTCATACACATCTGGAATAGCATGAGGGTGAGTAAATGAAGAGGGAATTTTCATTTTTGGGTGAACTATCCCTTTAATACTGTTCAAAGTGACAATGGAAACAAAATTATCAAAATCTCCACAACTACCCCTTCAGTACAGCCCTAAAAACAAAATTAAAATATTAATCAGGGAAAAAGGGGAAAATAATAAAAAATACAAAAATAAATCTGTGAGCTTCATCAGCCCTCATAATATCAGGCTGTTTGAGACATGAAAAGATGAAGAGGTACAGTATATTTCTACTATAACACTATTAAGCTGGAAACCATTAGGCATACTCGAGAAAATAAATAAATATTTCTCTGATGTTTCTATAGGTAGTCCATGCTGGCAACACTGTGACGCTATCAGCTAGATTTCTGGCTTTTAAAAGGACAACTACCTTGATGATTAAGTCAATTGGAATTGGTGACGCTAATGTAGACCTAATAGTTTATTTCTCAGGGATACTGTTGGCTGACTGTCCCTGCATGGCACAATGCTACGCAGAATGCCATAATCCCCTGACACCAAGGCTAAATGTAGTTTATCCTGTTACAGCTTAGCAGCTGAATACAGACTCACTTTGAAATGGTGGTCGAAAGTGCTATCCTGACAAAATAGAGACGTGGCTTACAGTGGAGAGAAAGATGTTGACATTTTCAGGTCAGCACACATCCTTCTCTAAGCCTAAAGGCCATTTAGTGTTTCACTTACATAATATAACAGCCTGGCTAAAGTCAGCCGGGATACCATAGTCAATGTCTGTTTTCAACAGATGAAACCGCTGATGAAGCTGTATTTGAGCACACACACTCGAGACGCTCCAAATACACTTCAACAATCAAGTCTGAGCTGACAACAGTGTCTAGTTACAGCTAATATCTTGCAGTGTCAGAATATCACAACCTCTATTCAGAGACCTACAGTATGAGCACCTTTCTATGTGAAACTCAAGCTTACTGGATGTTATGCATAATTTAGGGAGAGATCAGATTTTTACCCGTCTTTATCTCAGATTTACCACAGCACCCTGGTGAACAGACCATTTTGGACCAGCATGGATTTCCAAGCTGGTTTATCCTGGTTTGCGATGGTCTAGCTGGTGGGCCATGTTGTTCCCCATCAAAACACATATTTCTCATAAGCTGGTTGACCAAGGGTAGCGCTGGTAACCTAGTTAAAGAATGTTTCAGGTTCAGTGCAAGATAAGGTTAATCAGCAGCTTTTGTGGCATTATGTCAAGTACCACAAAAAATTATTTGTCCCTCATAAAAAACAAAAAAAAACAAAAACAAAAACAAAAAAAAAACACAGGTACAGTAAGGCACTTACAATGGAAGTGAATGGGACCTATGGGGTCTATAAACATTACAATACACACTACTTCAAAAGTGTAGCGAGAAGATGTAAACATTATACATATACATGTGATAAAATTGCTTATTAACCTTCTCTGTGTTAAGTTATATCCAGTATTACAACTTTGTTATCATGACAACGTAACATTGTTAACCTTTTAATCTTGTAAATGCTGTAGCGCCGGCAAATCCTTAAAGGAATAGTTCACCCAAAAATGAAAATTCTCTCATCATGTACTCACCCTCATGCCATCCCAGATGAGTATGACTTTCTTTCTTCTGCTGAACACAAATTATGATTTTTAGAAGAATATCTCCACTCTGTAGGTCCTAAAAATGCAAGTGAATGGTGATCAGACTTTTGAAGCTCCAAAAATCACTTAAAGGCAGCATAATAGTAATCCATATGACTCCGTTGGTTCAATCCATATCTTAAGAAATGCTATGATAGGTGTGCATTAAAAACAGAAAAATACTTAAGTCCTTTTTTACTCTAAATCTCCACTTTAACTTTCACTTTTAGATATGAAAGTGGAACTAAACAGGCACCACATGTGACTTTCAGATGTAAAAGTCAAAGTGAAGATTTAGAGTAAAAAAAGGACTTAAATTTTCATCTGTTTCTCACCCATACCTATTATATTGCTTCAGAAGATATGGATTTAACATCTGGAGTCATTTGAATTACTTCTATGTTTCCTTTATGTGATGTTTGGAGGTTTAAAGACAAATTCTGGCCACCATTCATTTGCATTGTAAGGACCTACAGAGCTGAGATATTCTTCTAAAAATCTTTGTTTACGTTCTGCTGAAGAAAGAAAGTCATACACATCTGGGATGGCATGAGGGTGAGTAAATAATGAGAATTTTCACTATTGGGTGAACAATCCCTTTAACTTGATCAGACTAAAATCCAGTAATGATTTTAATGTAAAAAATATAGCTTACCAACATTTTCTGTGCAAAAATATATCCAATTTTACAACTTTGTTGCCATGAATACGTAACGCCTAAAACCCTAAAACGACTACAAACTTTAGAGCTTAAATAATACTATTTTAACAGAAGAATTAATGTGCTTTCATAAAGTTTCATAAAAGCTTCACATTTCTGCCATTAAACCCTCCAAAAATTGGCCCTATTCACGTCCATTTTAAGTACCACACAGTAACCTCAAATTATTATTTTATTTTTTTAAGAAAGTAGGGATGAGTCAAAATAATTTTTTTTTGTGGTAATCAACAATATGGCACAAATGCTGCTGACTGAGCTTAACTTGTATTAAACCACGGAACATTCCTTTAAGATGCTTGGTAGGGACACCAGCATCCAAAACATATCATGTGCTTTTTAACAGGGCAAGCACTGAATGAGACGATGAATTGTTAAAAGTCCCCCATTCATACTAACCTTATAGAGGCAGAGGTCAATGACTTGGGAGCAGACCTCTCTCAGGTCTGTACAGACACGCAGTCGGCTGTGTATGAAGGCACAGAGCTCTTCATTAGTGACAGTATCCCACACACCATCACAGGCCAGAACCAGAAACTCATCAGCGGGCGAGCGCTCTACGGCTGTTATTTCCGGCTCGGGAGATACCATCTGCTCTGTGATGGGCCGCCACTCGGCTGTCTTGTAACTGAAGTCTCCCAACGCTCGAGAGACAGCCAGTGAGCCATTTACACGTTGTAAAATGACCGATCCTCCAGCGCTCTCTATCCTCTCCCTCTCACCAGGGCTGAAGGGCTTGTGGTCCTCAGTTGAGAAGGCCACCCTGCCCGCACGGCACAAAACGGCCCTTGAGTCTCCGCAGTTCACAAAGTAGATGTTGTGTGGGGTGATAGCTGTGGCTACTACAGTGGTGCCTCCCCGCTCCCAACCCTCACGGCAAGCCATAGCATGAAGGTGCTTGTCCATGAGAAAGAAACCCTCTTTAATGCCCTCGGTGACCCTTTCCACATCCTCCTCTGCTCGGATCTTGCCTTTGAGAAGGAACAGAGCTCATTCAACTAAGTAACCAACACAATCCATTCCATTTTTAAAGGGATAGTTTACTACAAAATAATAATAAAAAAAATGTTATCTTTTACTCCATATTACTTTCTTCCATGGAATACAAAGAGAGATGTTAGGCAGAACATTAGCCTCAGTCACCATTCACTTTCATTGATGGAAAGAAAGATGCAATGAAAGTTAACGGTGACTGAGGCTAACGTTAGGCTAGGTTTTATTTCAATTTCCTGCATCTCGTTACATCTTGTGCATGGTCGAACACTCTAGTCTATCAAAGTATACCGTTTTGACTGAGCGCATACAGACACAGACGTAGACTATCTATGTGTTGAAAAAAAAATGGACTGCATGCATACAGTCTGCACGTACTGAGTTGAATAGGAAATTTGCCTTTACATTCTGCACAACATCTCCTTTTGTGTTCAACAGAAAAAAGAAAGTCATTCAGGTTTGGAACAACATGAGGTTAAATCATTAAATTAAATCATGACAGAATTTTCATTTATTGGGTGAACTTTGCTTTCAGTATGTAAGACATTTTGGTCACTTCTTAAACAGATCAAGTTTGCATTTGATGGTTAGCTGTGATGTTTTCAAGTTATCACCCATCACACAGGAAAAACACAATTTCACAAATGCTTCACTGGTGAAGACCAGCCATTATGTGACTTCTAATTGCTTTTCCTGTAGGAAAGATTTGTCATATACTGCAGTTAACTTGTCAGATCACAGCTTATTGAATTAATAATGTTGCTGTGGCTTTGGATGATGCGGCTCTACAAATTAATCCCTTTATCTAAAGAGATCAACAAGATGTTTCTCCCATGTGATGTGATGATGTAATCTACTGTAATTATGAGTTCTGTTTCCCTGTGAAAGCTATCCAGTCATTATTTTTAGCATTTCCTGTAGTCTTAAAGCAATCTTGTAGCACAACTGGTCGAGCATGGCACTAGCAACACCAAGATCATGAGTTCGACTCCCAGGGAAAACATAAAATGTATACATAGGATGCTCTGGATAAAAGGGTCTACCAAATGCATAAACGTAAATGTCAGAATTGAAGTACAGTATAGCTACATCATTGTAAGCCAAAGCAATACATGAAGTCCTGCTGTGTGTAGTGCAGCTTGTCACTCACCTGTGCCCAGGATGTGGTCCAGCAAGTTCAGAGAGCAGTGTTGGGCCACCGTGCTGCCTGCGTGTCCATCGTAAACAGCGAAGAACCCCCAATGGGACAGTTCTCCACCCAGCTGAGGGAAGCAGTTATGGAAATCTTCCATGTGAGCCCTCCATCCTTGCATGCTGGCCAAGGCATAGGTAAGTCCCCAGGAGGCACAACCCTCCTGCATGTGCTTGTCCAGAACTGGTCGATCCAGGTAGGGGCTGGGGATGACCCCTTCCTCCTCTCCCCCCTCCTCACCTTCGGACAGCTCGGCTGCACCTCCCCCTCTCCCCCCTTTGAAAAAGGAGGTGACCCTTTTCTCGGTCTCCTTCACCAGTTGCCGTACAAAAGCAGGCATTTCCACGCTTCCTTTCCTGGATGTCCTCATGGTGTCTTTTTTTCCCACACGTTTGAATCCTTTCACGGTCTCCACCCTGTGCTATAGCTCACTGGCTTTGGTTTGGCTGTGTGTAGCCTTGCTGCTCAGGGCCTTTACAGCATTATATCCCAAGAGGCTGAATCTGCACCTTCAAGCATCCTTGAATGTTCCAATCCAGAACGGTTGATTATCACCTCTGTCAGTCTAGCCATTGCTGGGCAGATCCATTGAGATCTAATCTGTCTGTGGTCATAGCTGTTCTTTTTAAATTGATTCCACTTTTGTTTCCTTCCTTCTCTATATGTCAGTGATATTCCCTCTCTCTACAGCTTTCTCTCTGGCTGAGCCTGTTATTTTCCTGTCATCACTCTTATTGGCTGGGCTATTTCTGGGCACCAATCATCTCTCAGTGTCCTCCCTCTTGTTGTACACACAGACATGCCTTTCGCAGAGCGGCTTTCTCTCTTTCACATGTTCAATGTCTCCCTCTCTCCCCCTCCCTGAGCTTCTCCTCTTGAACTCCCTGTGTTTATCATCTGCGCATCTGAACATTTGATGATTTTGGATTATCTAACATGCACAGATTAATGGCATTACAGATTTACATAGTAGCCCAGTGAGAGATAGAGAAAGAAAGAGAGAGAAGGCACATACAGTAGCACTCTCTGTTGGCTCCTTTTGGATTTTTATTTGAGGCAGAATCAGTGATTCATATAAAAGAACATGATTCGCCTTGAGCAAAATGCATGAATGACATATTCAAATATGAACTTGGGAGACTCTAACAAGGGTTAATTCAGACAGACTAGTGGATTATGTAAATCAAGAATGTATTCAGAAGCACATTTTTGCATAACAGACTATTTTGGTCGTGATAACTCTACTTGTGTATGTCGAATGATGCAAACAAAAATGTTTGATCAGAAATGTTTTAAACAGTAGTATGATCATTGCATTAGATGCTTATATTATGAACTCTTTCCTGATTAGATCAAGCAGACCTTTACTCTTGAGGGCTTTATTTTGGTTTGATAACCAATATACAGTATACACAGTGGGGTCCAAAGGTATGACACGACTAGTGAAAATGCATTTATTTGGCATTTTTCTAATAATAATAATAATAATAATAATAATAATAATAATAACAATAATAAAACATTTCATTACAAATTATATTATCAGCATAACAATTTGAGTGAAAAGTTACATTGAAAGTTTCAGAATGTCTTAGTATATGGTATGGTCACAATTTTCTTTATTCATTTGTCATAATTTGTTTACATTTTTTGTTTAAAATCCTGAATCTGGAAAACTCTGGGTCTAAATGAGAAGAAATTGGTAACGTTTTACCAGTCCTTTATAATTAATTTTTGGTACTTTTCAGATGCCTTTTATGAGAATTTTACTGTTTTATCCATGTCCCAAACCCAGACTTCCAATACTAAACAATAAAAATACATTAAGAAAAATAGTAATTAGCACGTTTAAAACTAAAATAATCTAAAGAGTGAAATAAACATGAACCATTCTGATGTATATTGTGTGAAAATGTTTCCTATCAATTTTTCAAAAACTATGACTGTCCCATAGTTGTGGCATAATTTCCTTCACACCAAACAATTTTGCCACAAAAAAAAAAAATATATATATATTCTTTTTCTTTTTTTTTTCAAAAGTGTACTTGTTAACATACTGACAGTGTCAGTGAATAGCATGCCTTTGATGAAATGTGAAACAAGTGATGTTTAAAGAAAACAAATAATAATCAAGGTAAATATCACTTTTGAGCAGTGTATTTTTTAAAATCACTTTTCCTTTAGTGCATTTTTAATGGGTGTCATTTCCTGCTCTGCCAAACTACACAAAAAGAGTGAATAATATTAAATTGTATTTAGGATTTAAAAAAAATATAAAAAAATTGTTAGCAATGAATTTAGCCTTAGCAAGACAATAGAGTTGGCTGTTTTATTGCAAGAACATAAAATATTTAATTCCCATCCGGGTCATTTCTACTATGGAATTCTATTAACAGAATTTGAGATGTGGTGGAAATAACACTGTGGTTGGAATTTTCATGACTTAAAAAAACAAAACAAAAAAGACAAAGTTCCTTTAATCTCCTGTGGTGCATGTACATGTTAGTGGACAAATTAAAAAGTTTGTGAGAGTGTGAAAAATATTTTAACAACAAGACTTTACTTTCTAGTAAAGTCCACAGTGCCAGAAGTTCCTGAAGTTGAAGAAAAACCCATATATGTGATAGTTAATGTCTAAGGAGGTTGACCTCCTAGTGCCAAGGAGTCCACGATGAAGCCAGCCATATTGAATACTGATCTTCAGTTCAGTGTTAAAGGCTAGCACAACTGAGAAGAGAAGCACATCACTCATCAAGCAGCGTCTGAGTAATTTGCTAATATCTAGGTTAGCCATCTCCCTGGAGATAAAGATTTGTCTACACACTGACACATGCTGACGTCTCAGGTTCCTTAAGCTCCGAATGGCCAAGGAAAGGGGGGGGGGGGGGTTGGAGGGTATCTTTGTGTAACTGCATGTGTGTAACTGCATGTGTGTGTGTGTGTGTGTGAAGACGGTGTGTCCATGTGGCAAAGATATTCTTAGGTTAGGCCAACCCCTTCCTGCTGACAACGCAAGGATGGCCAAAAAAGCCCAGAGAGTGCGTGGAGCACAGGGAGGAGAGGGGGTTTGGCGTTGAAGCAGCAGAAATGGCCAGCAAAGGTGAGAGTGTTCCTCAGGTCTGAACATTGCTTGACCCAAGCTCTCCTTAGCTGTATTGTTTACACATGTAATTTGATGGTATGTGAATAGCATGTTGGCAGAAAACCGAGGAAGGTGGGGGTGGGAACACTGGAGATCAGATTGACGTTGAGTGGTGTACAGGAGATGTATAGTAATACTGCTGACTAGTCAGCACATCACACACAACTTCCCAATGGGAGCTTGGCAGGCTGATGGGAATACAATAGATGGACTATCTTCTGGACTGGATTGATGCAAGACACTAGAATTTACATTTTGAAGCATTGGGGAAAAAGGAGGCACTGATGTCCAAAACGAAGACTGTGAGACATACTCTTTGCCTTATTTTGGGAGTGCTGGCAGATGTCTCCCTGGAGAGATTCAATCCGACCCAGCCATGTTAGGCTGCAATAAAATGCATTAGCAGGAGTGAAGGCCTTATGGAAGATCTCTCTTTTATGCACAGAAGATTTCAGAGAGTTTGGACTGATCTTCAGCTTTGCACCAGCACAGATTTGCACCTGCATTTGGAGGATAATCAGAATCAACAGCTGTTGGCGTCTATTGACTTCACAGAGGAAGGGGCGTGTAATTGCACTCTGCCATTAGCTGCTCAGCTGTGTTTGTGTCCATTCACTCTCTGATTCACTCTGTGAATCTAATTCTTGTCTATTCTAACCATCTGTCTATCTCAGAGAAATGTCAACACATGCACAGATCTGTTGCAATAGGACAAATTTTACAGATATAGCAGAGGGGTTGGCTGATGCTAAATAAAATACTCTGACAGCCCTGCTAAAAAAGCAGCATAAACCAGCCTGAGATGGTTTCCTGGTCTTGGCTGGTTTAAGCTGGTCTAGCCAGTCTCCTAGCCTGGTCAGCTGAAAAGTGCCCAAAACCCAGCTAAAACCAGCCAACAGACCAGCCTGAGTTTTTTTTTTTTTTTTTTTTTTTTGCTTAGGCTGCTGTGGCTTTTTCCTTATATCAAAAAAATAAATAAAAATTCAACGTGGTTTCATATAATTACATTACTATACCTACATTTTTACTAAATTAATTTTAAATGACTTGTACGTATTGCCGCAATTTTCTGGGGAAATTTACCCAGTGACTTTTATTCCTTCCACACAAATTTAGAGTAAAATGGCAGATTATCCATAAACCCTTACTTTTTGCCCTGTTCCTCACACAATGCTATCTTATGATATCAAAACACCAACTACAATACATGAATTAGGCAATACATTTTAACATTTGTTTTACAAAACCATCTACATTTACAAGCTTATTCAAGCACAATCAAATTGCGCTGTAGTTCAACTAATAGTGTTGCACTTGCAATGCAAAATACCAGATTACGAGTCCTGCAGAGGATGCAAGTCGACAGGTGAGCCAAAAGTGCCATATAAGCACAACAAAATGATATGGTTACTTCAGCAATTGCATTCTCATCTCACATTTGCTTTTTATGACACTATAGCTTGTGGTTTAATGTTTAGGGTAGGATGGTAGGTTTTGTTGTTTGAAAACTCTATAGTGCACATTAACCTCAAAAAACCTCATCTGTTTGGGAGAAAATTTGTTTTTAGCGCCATTTCTTTTTTCACCTCTGAACTACCTCATAAAAGGAGGCTGAAAAAATGTGTTTACATGCAGACTGAACAATTTTGTTTACATGCATAAGTCCTGAAAATCTTTAAGCCCATTTTGGGGTATCAGTGTGAGATGAAAGAGAATAAATGTGGTCCAAAATAGAGAATAGAGGACACGCTGCATTTGAAATGTGATAGTCTATTACAACATGAATTACCAGAAACCATGTGAATATGCACGTCTGACCACTCAGATACTCCACCACACATCTCCCCTGCATCTCCTCTGAGACCTACTTCAAAGATGTTCTGGACTTTAAATTTCTCCCATAGTTTTTTTTCTGTGTTTCGATCTGTCTGCCTGACTCCATCTTTTTATTTCTTTATGTTCTTGACATTTCACTCATCACATTTAGTGTTTCCACTCCTTTCTTGCTCTCTCCAGTGTTGGATCTGTTGTACTGGCGAGATTTGGGGACCACCGGGCTGGTGTTTACAGGTTTGGTTGTGGGTTTGGCTTGTTTGTTTCAGCTCAGTGCCATTACAATCATGTCCAACCTCGGCTTGGGCATCTTGGCCTTCACCCTCCCTGTGCGCCTTCTTTACAAAGGACTGGAGCTGGTCCATTTCAGTGATGGATCTCACCCTTTTCAGTGAGTATGCTGTAAAATAAACATTGTCAGTTCCTATACAGCCATGTATCCCTGAAGGTGTAACTGACACTGCTTTTTAACTCTTTTAGTATTTAGTTGGTTAACCTTGCTGAAAAGACTGAATTAATGAATTTCCATGGTGGTTTAGGCTGGTTAGTGCTGGTTTGGTGCTGGTCTACCAACCATATACATATACCTATACATAGCCAGGCTGTTCACTAACAAACCAGCGTGTTTGTCCTGATGAAGTCATCTTGGTTAAGCTAGTTAAAGGAATAGTTCACCCAAAAATGAAAATTCTCATTTACTCTCTTTTATGCGATCCCAGATGTGTATGATTTTCTGTCATCTGTTGAACTCAAATGAAGATTTTTGGATTAATTTCTCAACTCTTTTGGTCCATATAATGCAAGTGAATGGGTGCCAACATTTTGAAGCTCCAAAAATCACAAAAGTCAGCATAAAAGTAATCCATATGACTCCAGTGGTTAAATCCATATCTTCAGAAGCAATATGATAGGTGTGGGTGAGAAACAGATCACTTTCACATTCTTCTTTTTGTGTTTTTGGTTATTCACATTCTTCATGCATTTCACATTCTACTGGGCAGGGAGCAGAATTTTAATCAAAATAGGACTTAAATATTGATCTCTTTCTCACCCACACCTATCATATCACTTCTAAAGAAATGGATTTAAACACTGGAGTTGTGTGGATTACTTTTATGATGCCTTTATGTGCTTTTTTGAGCGTAAACATTTTGGCACCCCTTCACTTGCATTGTATGGACCTACAGAGCTGAAATATTCTTCTGAAAATCATAATTTGTGTTCTGCAGAAGAAAGAAAGTCATACACAACTGGGCTGTGAGTAAATGATGAGAGAATTTTCATTTTTGGGCGAACTATCCCTTTAAGAAGCCTGGTGGGGACATCAGCGCACCAGTATCCCAAGTCGAGGACCAGCGTCCAAAACAAGCAATGCTGGTCTTCTTAACAGAGACTATTAAGGAACTTGCCATACAGATGATCAGGGGTTAAAAATATCGTTGCTTAAGATGCATTACAGATGTGCAGATTTAAAACAGATATCGCAAGATTTGGCAGGGGTTTGGTGGAGGAAAATGCAACTCAAATAACTCAAGATTAATACATCAAGATGAATAATTTCTCAGCTGGTCCACTTTTCTTTATTAAAAAGGTCATATTTGGATGAGGACCACACACTGACAGATGAGGACACGGTCCGCATGGCTGAACAAATCGTTCTGCTGATTGCTTCGGCTGTCACCGAGCTGAAGAGGCTTTTCTTCATCGACAGCATCATGGATTCAGTGAAGGTCTCACAGCTCTTAAATGTCTCAACTCTGCTACACAGTTCTGTTTTATGCACATTACAGCAATTCATGACCTACTTTCAGTACATCAGGAGAGAAGCAGCTCGCATATGTAATTAGTCCTGATATGAACTATTGCAGTGTGCTTTAATTCCCAAAGGCAATGGTACTGGAGAAGAAAACCCATGTGAAAGTAAAAAATATATTTGAAAAAAAAAAACAAAAAAAAACAAAACAAAACAAGAACATGTTTTAAGACCATAATGTTCTTGATGCTCTCCCGGTAGGAGCTGCTAGCAATTCAAAGGTGATGGGTTCAATTCCCATGGAATACACATACTGATATGTATTACTGAAATGTATACCTTGAATATGAAGTGTACTGTATAAGTCACTTTGGATAGAAGCATCTGACAAATGAATAAATGTAAATATAATGGACCTTGTTTTAAGTAAAACAGTTTGTTCATACGGAATTTGAGAAATAGTGAGTTATGGTTCTTTTATCTGAATAATTGTCTGTACAGTAATTTATTTGTTTGTGTACTGTAGCTCTTTGGATTGCTGTATCTGCTGACCTATGTGGGGGTCCAAACCAATGGTCTCACACTGGTGATGACTGGTAAGTATATCCTGTTGAAACTTGTTTAGACTTGTTTGTAAAGCTTTATCATGGACCAAGCCTGACGCTTATGACCTAATATCAGTAATCAGAAATATTGGAAATATGTAGTCATAGTGCATCATATCTCATCGTCATGTAAAAAGCATTCAAGTATTGCTGCCTTATCTTTCTGCTGCATGGTGTTCAGATGTGCATGTTAATTTAATCCTTTCACTTCGAAACAGGTGTGATATTTGCTTTCTCTCTGCCACTGCTGTACAGACTTCAACAGGTAAGCCTGTCTGGCTCAGTTGTGTAAAGGATTTTATACATATATTTAATGGCATAAAAACCCTCAAGCACACTTAGATATATAGGCAAAAATTGTGTTTATACATTGTATGTCTATTTGTTATCTTGATTAAAGGAATAGTTCACCCAAAAATTTACTCCAGATTGTTTACAAGAGAAACTTGCACAGACCAAGTGCCGTTCACAAACCAAAACAGTCCAAAACAATATAAAATAAAATAAAAAATCTATTCCAAATAATTATATATATATATATATATATATATATATATATATATATATATATATATATATATATATATATATATATAATTTAAACAATGACACGTTTCCTGACTCCTCCTCCACGTGACGCGTGACATTACCAACGAGCTTACGTCATCCCTCTCTTGAGCGCATGTCACAGTGTTGTACGGACATTTTTTAACATTTGTAGTTAAAAAGTATTGTTTTGTTTCTAAAAATAATCAATCATTTGCATTCAGAAGAACTTTATTTGTCGACTGGAGTCATGTGGATTATTTTGATGCACCCTAAATATGCATTTTGGACCGTCAAAAAATGGAGGACATTCACTTGCATTGTTTAGAGGAGGAGGCCTGAAATGAAATCCTAAAAGTCTTAAATTCTGTTTTGATGAAGAAAAAAACTCAGATACATCTTGAATGGCCTGAGGGTGAGTAAATTATCAGCAAATTTTCATTTTTGGGTGAACTATTCCTTTAACATGATTTCCCCTTGCCTTGATTTTCCCCACCTAGAAAAATACTTATTAACAGATTGTCACTAATTTACTCTCACAGTTGTGCAGCTTGTTTCACACCTTGTCAAGCTATTTCTGACTTGGCACTTTTTTTCAACAGAAGAGGATTGAGAAGATTATCAAAGCAATCAAAAAACTTGTGGAGAAAACTACTGAAATGTAAGTTTTCAATGTTTTGGTTGTATCTTTCCCTTTTTACAAAGAAGCATGTCCAGCATGCTGCTGGATATTAAAACACATTCATTACTACTTTGAGTTAAATTAATGTAATTATTATTTTGTCTTTGGTAAGGAATACACTATAAATATAATTTTTGGTATTGGAACTTGGATTTATGACATTGTCAAGAATATAAACAAACACAATCAAAGCAAATTTTCATTTTTGTAAAATTATTTTTATTAAAGTTATTACTAATTGTTGCATCTGTGGTCTCACATGGAACATGATGGGTGTGCAAAGTAGGCTGCATGTAGAGTTTTGAAATATGCATAAACTAAAATTGTAGAACACCAATATTTTACTAATAGCAGAATAATACAAAGTTGTTGAAATGCCAAAAGTGACTGAATTGAAATAAACGCTACTGTATGTCCTAAAGCTCTTTAACATTTATTTGAACACATATTATATATATATATATATATATATATATATATATATATATATATATATATATATATATATATATATATACCTATCTATCTATCTATTCAGTATATATAACACACACACGCACATTGGGAACACAAACATTTTCCTTTAGGTGCATCTTTAAAAACATCCTTGGTTTGTTTACTTGTCTTGTCTCCAGAATGATAGCCTTCAATTATTTTACATTTTCATTTCTAGAGTTAATTTTGTGGTATCACTGGTCAAGCCTCCACCAGCACCAGCCCCTGCACCTTCCCCTGCCCCCACACCAAAACATAAACAGAAGACTAAATGAAGAGGAAGGAGAAAGAAATGGGGGTTAGGAGTGTCCAGTAGGCTGAGCAAAGAAAGTGTTACAGTGCAGCTGTGGCCCTGTGTGTTACCTGTGTATGTCACCTGGGTATACCTAGGTAGGCAGGGTTGAGGGGGTTATGAACAGGCGTTATATTTTAAAGTAAGTTTCTTATGGTGCTAAGAGATTGTTTAATGTAAATTCAGCAACAGGCTTCTGAATAAGAAGCTCACAGAGTCCCTTATCAAAAGTATGCCAAATGTCTAATGTTATTGTATTCAGTTATTTAAATCACAATGTATTTTATAACTAGTAACTCTACATAGCTGTTTAGTGTTCATAATTACTGGTTAATTTTCTACTGATTTTCACAGAAGTCTTTAAAAACCTAGTGACAGTTGCTAGTATGTTTTTGTCCACTAGAGGGTACAATGAGATCACAAAATCACAACAAATCTGGGCCAGCAACATTTTGGAAAAGTTCTGTAATGTAAATTCTTCCAAAAATGTTGGAGCTAACAGTTTGGACAAGGATTGTTTTCCTAATTTGGATTTTAATACTCATGTTGTACATTAATGGAATGGAAGCTAATGCGGACTAAATGTTTAATGTCAGAATGTTTCAAATCAAAAGTTTTAGAATCAATTTAAAACAAGTCATGTTTTGCTTATATGTCATTGTTCGTCATTTGTGCAACATGACCCCCAGTAAACACGTGTTTTCAGTGTTATTTGCCTTTTCTTTGCATGTGACAACATAGAAAACATCACATCGTACATTTTTGGGCTTGCTCAGAAATTCTTCTTTTGTGGCAAATGAGCAGCTGTTGAGGATGGAACCTCATCCGAGAAAACTTAGAAAAGTCTGAAGGAAAAGCAATTTCAAAGCATTAAGACATTCAGGCTAATGGTTGCAGATGAGGTTCTAATGCTCAACAGAAATAAATATATGATGTCCTTTGATGTTCAAATACTTCTATGCTTGGATGAAGATAAACAAAATCTGGTAATTGTTGTCACAGGCTTGTAGGAGAGTATCTGTACCATCCGTAAAATAACATTAATGTGTCAGTAATTATGGAGGGAACTGTTTTGAAAAGCACAAGAACATTTAGCACACTACAGGATGACAGTTTCCATGAGCACAGTAGGAGCATGTCAGGAAGAACACACCGATGCTCCACTGACAAGAACAATTGCACTCTAAGGAACATTTCCTATCCATTGCAATTTTAAATGTCCTTCTTCTGAGTGAGTTTAGCTTTAAATTACCCCTGTATATTATAGTAGTGGGAATTATCAAGATGAGCACATGAAGAAAACTGGGACTTTAGTAGTGGTTCAATTTATTCATCTTCAATGAATTACTATAGGTGCACAATTAAAATGGAATGTAGTGGAAGAGTCTAGGCTTTTTTGTTTTTGTTGCTCTGGGTCGAACTGCTCCTGAATGCTTAACTACAATGTTGCCAAGATAAATGGCATATCATAAATATACTGAAAATTGAATAAAAAATAAAAATCAGAAGTGTTGTTTTAAACATAACATTTGACAAGCAAACTTCACATTGCTAGACTAAGCCATGCACAGACTTCCTCATAATGTGAGTCAAGATCAAAAGCAAAAAAACTAAAAATGCCATTTTTCAATATCTAAAAACAGGACACAATTTCTTTCACAGACCCCCTGTTCAGCAAGCTAAAATGCAAAGAAAGGAATAAGAAAGATAATAAGCTGTAATTTTGTCCATTATGACATCCTCACAGACAGTTCTGCCAACACATTTAGGGATTGTGGTTGTGTAAAAGAGACCGAAGGAAATATTATCTTGAGTACGTCAGTAAGAAAGAGCCATATTTCTTGCCCTTGACCAGAAACATCTGTAGTAAAATGAACAAAAAATCTAATAAACAAACAGAAAATGCCTCAAAATTGCCTCAAAGTGACATTAAATGAAGAATCAGTTTGGACATGCAATTCATCAGCAACCATCAAACACTTACACAAACAAACTCAAAGCAATTTCAGCTGCGTTAGACATGCACAAACACATACAGTGCATGCATTTGTTTGGGAACTAGTAAGTATCAACACTCATCATTGCACCTTGAGCCAGTTAAATATCAGTAAGTCAAGGCCTTGTATTCTCATTGATAGAACATGATCACCGCATGTTTAGCACAACAGCATTACGTGAAATAAGGGGAAGTA